>NC_137057.1:28237015-28300385 GCF_032717465.1 Coenobita brevimanus
GCGATGCAAAGATCATGAGAAGAGTAGAAGTTGAAGAGGATTTTAATGCTACAGGAAGATCTGGACAGGATTTATAACTACGATTGGAGCCGGTTATGAGAAATGAAATTCAGAGCAAAAAATGAAACAAAAAAAAAAAAAATGGAAATGGGCAAATACTAGAGTCCACAGCTGAATTACTCGCTGGGAAAGGAACCAGTCACAAAAGCGAGAGAAGAGAAGGACCTGGGAGTGTTGGTGCAGGAAAACCACTAACATATATATCAGAGAGACATAAGCTCTTGACAAATATTAGAGTGGCATTCCAATTCATGGATGAGGAGATGATGAAAAAATTGATAGCGGCTCTGATCTGCCCCAGGTTAGCTTTCCCCACATAAAAAGAAAGATATAAAAAGGATCTAGAGAATACAAAGAGCAACAACCAAGATGGTCCCTAACCTGGCAGATCTATCGTACAAAGAAAGACTAGAAGAGCTGGGTCTGCCTCCTAAGAAGAAAGAAGAGAGAGGGGGCGACATGGTTGCTGTGTCGTGGCCATGATGGGAGTAGACAAAACTGCCAGAAATCTGTTTGTATGGGATGGGGGAGTAACATGAGGACATGGAAGGAAATGAAAAAGGAAAGTTGCTTTGAGGATATCATGAAATACAGTTTTCCATAAAGATGCCTTGACCTGTGGAATAGCCTGGACAAAGAGATCATCCAGTCCAAAAGCTTAAATGAGTTCAAAGCAAAGCTTGGCTGGTTGAGACACGAAGACAGAACCCCTCGAGTGTAGCTCATTTCCTGTACATCACAACTAGGTAATATATCCCGCTAGCTTGGGCCAGTGTTGCCATATTAGAAACACAGAATTATCGTACAGAGACCACAAAATTATGGAATTTACACCAAAATTATCTTACACATACATTATATATATATATATATATATATATATATATATATATATATATATATATATATATATATATATATATGTGTGTATATGACGTGTGACAAAAACTTACACCAATGATCTATCATGTAATTTTGAGTATATTTTGTTCTATAAACATATGCTCTCTGCGACCCCAGTTCAGTACCCAGCATTCGGCTGTTTTGTGTAAAAGCTTCGTTCCTTGCATGTGCCATTGGGTGAGAGCTTCGCAGGGCGACGGGAGACGAGTATTATTAGCTTATACTGTACTGTACATGAATATCCCATATCCTATCGGTACACACGAGTTTTAAGAAGAAACTTTACGTAGTCTATTGATTCTTTAACATTAAGTCATGCATTCATGCAATTCTTTTGCACGAATCGACTGTAATTAAGGATTAAATTCAAATTTTATAGCTTGCAAGGGAGTAGGGAGGGAGGGAGGAGAGGCTGGTGTGTTGTTGCCAGTTATGTAATATTCGGTTTGTAGGATGATGCTACCAGCATTATCATAACACCCACAGCTCATTCAGTGAAAAAAATGTTATTCTAATGGGAGATTAGCCTCACTTTAAGTCAGGAAGAATTTTATTTATCACAACTATTCTGCTGCAAGTAAACGTGGCGCCATTGGGTATCTTCACCTGTATTCCTCTCTGCAGCACTGGCATTATCATCTCAGGATCCGTAAAAAAAATACACGATATCTGCATATTCTTCATTGCTGTACGTAGGCTACGTGGCATGCTGTTTCATGAACATGTGAAGCTGAACCCGGTGAACAACAGAACGCGGAGAACAATATTTGAAGCGCGTGCCTCCCCCGCAAATGTTCCCGTTCAAATGATTATTATGACAGTGGACGCAGGGTTGCCAAGTCCTTATCATCAATCTCGCTAATTTAGTCCTGAAAACTTGCTAGAATGTCGCTAGATAATAAACACTGCAAAACATCGCTAGAAAATACGATAAAATCTCTAGAATATCACCTTAAAATTGCAAAAATATCCAGAATGTAGCTAGATATCATGTTGCCAGATGTTAGTGCCACAAGTAGAAGCAAAAAATAGGTCTAGCTGCATAGCAGTCACATTGGCAATCCTGTATCACTGTTCTCACGTCAACATCATATGAAAAAAATGTGCCACGTTTACCTGCAGCGGAAAAATTGTAATGAATAATAATATTACTCCTGCCTTAAAGTGATGCTAGTCACTCAGAACAGTAATGTCCTTTCACTGAATGAGCTGTGGGTGTTATGATAATGCTGGTAGCATCATCCTACAAACCGAATATTACATAACTGGCAACAACACACCAGCCTCTCCTCCCTCCCTCCCTACTCCCTTGCAAGCTATAAAATTTGAATTTAATCCTTAATTACAGTCGATTCGTGCAAAAGAATTGCATGAATGCATGACTTAATGTTAAAGAATCAATAGACTACGTAAAGTTTCTTCTTAAAACTCGTGTGTACCGATAGGATATGGGATATTCATGTACAGTACAGTATAAGCTAATAATACTCGTCTCCCGTCGCCCTGCGAAGCTCTCACCCAGTGGCACATACAAGGAACGAAGCTTTTACACAAAACAGCCGAATGCTGGGTACTGAACTGGGGTCGCAGAGAGCATATGTTTATAGAACAAAATATACTCAAAATTACATGATAGATCATTGGTGTAAGTTTTTGTCATACGTCGCGTTACACCCTGTATATATATATATATATATATATATATATATATATATATATATATATATATATATATATATATATTCATCATTCATTCATTGCCAGACGCAATGTATCCCAAACGGGGTGGTCAAGGGCTTAGAGTTAATTGTTTTACAGGGAGGGGCACTAATCCTCCACCAACCCCACTTGACATGTAGGGAGAACGTTATGCCAACAGCATCTGGTGTTCCCAGGCGGTCACCCATCCGAGTACTATATATATATTAATATGTATATCTATCTACATGTCTACAGGTATCTATCTATCTATCTACATGTCCACAGGTATCTATCTATCTATCTATCTATCTATCTATATATATATATATATATATGTGTGTGTGTGTGTGTGTGTGTGTGTGTGTGATAGAGAAAGTTTATCAACAAATTTTAATGAAATTAACATTGATTGGTTTGTCTGGTTTAAAAAAAAGGAAGGGTAAAAATGTGTCTAGTTTCATTTCATGATAAATCTTTCTTGTTTAATCTTCTGTTTTTCTACCTAAGAGTCTTTGTTGATATTTGAATTATGATTCTGGTAAATGCTACAGGTTTGACAAATTTAGACTGAAAGTCGTATTCTAGGGAGAATAGAAGGCTTCTAACACATCTGCTATTTGTTTCCCACTTTTCATCTTGTTACTGGCTTGTATGCCAGAACAAGTCTTTCTGGTGTCGATGTAGTTTATGTCAGTGTATAACACTGTCTATAAATATGGAAAATAAATTGATCTTGAATTTTTATTTTTATTTTCATTTTATTTTATTAACTCATTTTTGGGGGAAAAGAACATCTTTGTATATATCTTTGGATTCATATCTATATACCCCCAAAATGCACATATGGTTAAGATAAGAAAGTGATGAACCCTCCATTGTAAAATAGAACACTTTCTATGATGATATTATGCCCTATATTTTATGACGAGTATGAACGATGCCTCCTCCTGACTTACTTGGCGGATACCCCTTTATCTTCTTTTCTTTGTAGCTTAGTGCGAAACCAGTGAATATTAAACAGAGATGAACATGATCTCTCTCTCTCTCTCTCTCTCTCTCTCTCTCTCTGCTTTTTGGAGAATCGTAAAATTATCGTACAAAATGTACGATAATGAGAAATGCTTTCGTAGATCGTACCGAAGGTGAAAAAATCGTATATGTAAGATAATTATCGTACATATGGCAACACTGGCTTGGACCAGGACAGTTCACGAAGCAGACCAGTTTTCTTTTATACACATCTTGAGGAGACACAAGTAGATGGCTGGTATTCGTCATAAACTGATATGCACGCTAAAGACTCACCACTCATGCGTCTATCCTTGAATATAAAAATACATAATAGGAATGAGTTTATGATAAGATTGCGCGAAATAGTGCAAGAACATTTTGAAATACAGGGCGAGCACTGAGTCCCTGATTTAGAGAGAGAGAGAGAGAGAGAGAGAGAGAGAGAGAGAGAGAGAGAGTACTTTTCTTTCCCTAATTTTGACTAAAGGGCACTTTTGATATGAAGGTGAAAAAGGGCCGGGGCTCAAGCACCCCGAGCCTCCCCGCCACCCCCTTGTGCACATACACCTGTGTTGAGCTAAATACGGGTAACTAAGGATCATGTGTGTTTATCTTCTAAGTGACATCGTCATAGATAAGAAGTGGCGGATATAAGTGATGAACAGTTCTGTAGACCCCCCTCCAAAAAAAAAAAAAAAAAAAAAAAAAAATCATACCTAGCATCCCGTAGTCATCTAGTATAATATGAAGTAAGGATCATCTATCAGTTAAGACTGTGGGATCGTTCTATAATTTTTAGTTTTATAATTTATTCAACCTTCGGGCATTCTTCGTAACAGGTCTTCCTAAGTGATAGGCTGCAGTTTACATGTTACCCTCCATTGTTTGGTAAACAACTCACTTGTTAAATGTTGAAATAGTTTTCATCAATTATGTAAGGATGATATTAAGGTGCAAAATCATAAAAGAAGACACAAACATGCACCATAAATACTCATGGTCAGCGAATTTATGTTTTAATATGTAACTGGGCTATGAATGGTAATGTCCGCGTTTGATAATACGTACGGCATAGGAGGCTTCGTACCGCCTCCTTCCTATTCATTCTGCGCACTGCCCTTCAATATCATCTTGTGTTGTTATTCATCCAAACTTTGTCGACAATAAAAGGACATAACATATAAACGAATATTTGAAGAAAATGTGGATAAGTCTATAAGGAGGATGTGGTATGAAGCTTCCAGTGCCTTCGATATGATCAACCTACATTTATATACGAAAACTGTGACAAATATAGGGGAAAAATATGGATAACTGTCGTTTAGTGTGTTTGTCTTAATCACAAATCTGTATCAAACAGGAAGATGTGACCCCAATTCCTCTAGGACAAGCGATATAGGGTAGGTAAATATTTGCTTTTTGTATTGCAGTATTCTGGATTAAACAATTAGTAACTATAACCGTTACATACATAATAGTTCTGGTATTTAATTATTATATATTCCTTGGCAACATTAAAAAATAAGTCAAGGAACAACTACTAAGTTTGCTGTCGAATTTCACACCATAATGGATGTGATATAGGAGGATTGTTAGAAAATCTTGCATTGCATAATTTACTGCATGTTACATCTTATAATGCCTCAATGTTACTTATATCGTTTAAATATCGACACAATTTTTGTCATCAGCAGCTCTACCAAAAAGGATTAAGGTGCAATATGTCGAATAAATCTTTAAAGAAGTGGTGCTACGAAATCTCCAAAGCTACTACAGATACTACTCTCAACTCCAGCAGACTATACTAAAGAATATCGGCGTTTTAAGGCACCGACTCTCTCTCTCTCTCTCTCTCTCTCTCTCTCTCTCTCTCTCGGTATGTTATGGGTTACACTCCCACAGTAACATAGGTTTATTCTTAAACACATTTATGATAAATTCCTTCTCCTGATTCATATCCAATTCTGCAGGAAGAACTAAACAAGAAAAATTCTTTTTTTTTTTTTTTTTTTTTTTTTTTTACTCGATTCCTTCTCTTTCCTGTTAAAACAAATATATAAACCTACGACGCCTATATTTGTACTAACAAATGAACATGGGAAAATTTTACGTCTCCTTTCCTTGTCTCTTGCCAAAAATATAAATATAGATAACCTACATTCTTCCTCTCGCAGTCCATCAACTCTGACTTGATCTAAAATTATCATCCATCCAACTTGAATACTGAGTTATTGCAATAAATAAACACTAATGATCTTCGTAACGAAAAACCTATTGATATATAGAGATGTGGGATTATCTCTTTCTGCCACTCAGCTACGTGAAGTAAACTGCAAAAGAACGAAAATCTTGGTACAATATATACTTGTCAACAGTAACTCGTTTATTTCTGCACAAGGAACAAAACGCAAAGGTGGACGTTTTATATATATATATATATATATATATATATATATATATATATATATATATATATATATATATATATATATATATATTCCCGTCCTTCTATAGAGAATTACTGATGTAACAACAATAAAATTTTAGGATCACCATGACAAATATTCAGTAACTGTAACAAGAGAATATATTACATACTATGTGACAGCGATGCTCAAGGCAATTGCTTGGATTAGGTATCTCATCACACTTAATTTTTTGCCAAGTCCCATCAACGACGATTTCATAAACTAGACACTCTCATGCGGCATAATCATTCATAGCCATCCGGATATTCGTCAAAGTTTTAATACATAACTGGGTCATGAATAAATACATCCACAAGAATAATAATACCCAAGGAATGCGAGGTTTCGTACCGCCTCCTTCCTATTCTTTCTGCACACTACCTTTCGAAATCATCTTGTGTGTTATTCATACAAACCCTGCCGACAATAATAGGCCATAAACAACGTATATACGAATTTTAAAGCATAAGTATCATCTCAAGTCCCTAGATATAGGATGTAGTATGAAACCTCCAATTACTTCGGTATTATCAACCTGTAATTATATATGAAAACTGTGACAAATATAGGAAAAAATATGGATACCTATCGTTCTGTGTGTTTGCCCTATTCACTGAACTGAATTAGAAAGATGTGACAGCAATTCACATTACGCATTCGACAGTATTAGAAAAAAAAAAAAAATGCTTTAGCTGTGTAGTGTTATTGTTTCATGAAACTATACTACCTGTCCTATCTCAAATTACTCTTAAGGCCTTTCAGTTTTTATTAATGTTTCCCCAAAATAAAGGAATTGATCGTAAATGTACATCCTAGGCTCAAGACACTGAAAATGGTATAACAGGCTTTCTAACAAGTCCTGTGTTGTTCAATATTTCTCATTTTATTTCTTAATTTTTCTTTTATGTTGTCTACATCGTTTAAATATTGACATAGTTTACATCACCAGCTTAATGAGAAGGTACCGAGTACAGTACATCGGCGTCAAAAGGCACTGCCCCCCCCCCCTTCTCTCTCTATCTCTCTCAAGCCGTGCTTCGAGTTAGCCTACTCTCCCACACGGGGACATATTAAATATTCTCGAGCATATTAACGATCTATGCCTTATCCTGACCTGTATATATTTTTGTAGGAAGAATTACGAGTAGACATGGAAGGATTTTTGGATTCATATCCTTGTTCTTCCTAATCAAACAGATATATAAACCTACCATGCGTAAATTTGTTTTTGCAGAAAAAATGCACATGGAAATTTATGCCGTTTCTTTTCCTTGTCTAGCCAACTGCTAAATTAAAATAATAGAAACCAACTTACGTTGTTTCCTCTCGAACACTCATTTAATGTCCATAATTACCATCTCTCTACCTTCATTGCTGAGGCGTAGCAGTATATTAACATAAGTAATGTTAGTCACGAAGGATTATAGAAAAGATAAAGAACAGAGCTATAATCTCATCCTGTCAGAGTTATGTGAAATAAGCTGCAAAAGTACGAAAATCTGAGCCAACTTGAGGTGAGAGAAATATGATCGAGGACTGTCTCTGTTAATGGAACAAAGACAGACGAAAACTTCACTTTTCTTTTTCCTCACCCTTCGTTAGGGAAACACTTGGTTAACCACTTCCAGTTTACAAATTTCTCAGATTTTTTTATATCATGAAATAAACAAACTTCATAATATTCTTACTTATATAACACGATAGGATTCGTGAAGGTAAGATTATTTTCTTTGTTTCATTACACAATATATTATCTGTCATCTCCTTCCGTCAGGGACGGCTGAATAGACAAAATGCTCTCTTGTTCCAGAATAATCCAGTCAGGTGAATATTTTTCATAAGTTTTAATATAGAGTGTCCATATATGAGACTACTCTTCCACTCCGACTGGAATCTCGGTTGCTACAGGAACTGCTCAGCCAGTATTATAACTGTGTATCCTGCATAATTTACACAGCTGGTACTCCCACTGTCACACCCACTCCTGCACCAGCAGACTGAGCTTTTCCTTTAGTACTTTTAAGATTCTACCAGGTGAGTTGTACGATAAGCGCTATTTACGGACGATCCTGTACAGCTGGGCTATGAATAACAGTATCCAAATGATTGATAATACCCAAGGCAAAGGAGGCTCTCGTATCGCTTCCGTCCTATTCATTCTCACTTCTCTTCAGTTATTGTTCAGTGAGTTTCTCTTTTTTATGAACCAGTATCAGAAGGAAAGTTGTGATCACAAATAACGCATTCGACATGGTACAGCAATATATTTCTTTTTTGTGTTGCAGTAATCAAATTTGATTAAATTGTAAATTATGCACAGCATTACTTTGTTCATGTTCATAATTTTGTTTATTTATTAATTTTGCCTTCAGTTTTACATATTCAAGGATTTAATAGCAAATTTCCATTCAGTTCTCATACTATTGTCACGTCCTCGTCCCACACTGCCACAGGCTCCAACAGCAATAGTTCAGTATAGGAAGGACGTTGCTCAGTGAGCTGTTCTTATGGTCAGCCTTTCTGTGTGCAACAACGAGATCAGCTCAGGCATTGTAAATAAACACTGCCTTCTTAAGTTTGCTGTCTCTATTTTTCAAATAATTACACTTAATGCTTGCCAACTTCACTGTTTTCACAATTACCGGAGCTATACAATCTGCACTGACACTGAACTCACAATGAACTAAACTCAGACTGAACTGAAACTCCTCAAGTCCGTTCCCCATCCTTATATAAGCTCCCATTATATTAGAATGATCTAGTACATTCTGAGAGAAACAAGCTACCAACTCGAAGACATCCAGAATATCCATAGTTTTCTTACGCTACATAACACTAAACTATTTAGCATTCAGTCTGAGATAAAATTACATAATTTAACACATTACATAAATAAAACATTATAGACAAAAGGAGCACAAAAATCAATGTACAACTAACAAAATACATCCGCTCACAAATAGCAGGCTACATGGCAACTCTGCCTCGTATCCGGTCTGTGATAATAGAACCTTCATATACTACCTGACTAGCAAATCACCCGTCTCAACACTACCCCCTCCCTAGTTCTTTGTAGTCCTGACAAAACTACACAATGTATACAAACATAATCCTTAATACAAACTAAACATTTAATCATACACAGTATAATTCTTCAACCAATCATGTCTTTTCCTATGCCTCTTCCAACGACATCCCTGCTCCTCCTCACAGTCCACTCCTCGTGGAATGTCTTGGTCCTCTTCGTGATGCACTTCTTCTCTTGGGAAACTGACACCTCATGTACTTCAGTTCTTTGATCCTCCTCAACATCCTCGGCTACGGGAGAGCATGACTCCTTGGAGACGTCCCAGCTGAACTGTCCTGGCCCATGGTACTGCCACAGACGATTCATGTGTACCACCTTCGGGCGAGACTTCATTCCCCCCCAAATCCTGTACATTATGTCTGATAGGGTCCAACATAGTAGGCCCGTCCCACAGGCTCTGCAGCTTCAGTGAATGTCCCTACTTCCGCTAGGGACTGTATAACCAAACTTTGTCACCATCCTTGAAGTTCACCTTACTTCCCTTGGCATCATACTTGCACTTCATCACTTTGCCTGAAAACTATAGAGCTTCATACACTTGATGATGTACCTCAGCCAGCCTTTCCTGAAGATGCTTTGCATAGCTGGAGGTATCTGAAGGCAGCTCTTCACTAGGTGGTCTTCCAATTAACAAGTCAACAGGTAAACGTAAAGCGTGGCCCAGGATCAGTTTTGCAGGGGTGTAGCCAGTAATCTCGTGGGATGCAGACCAATATGCCGTCAGCAACACACGCAGTTTTTGGTCTCTTTCCATCTGTCCTCTACGCAGTACCTGGCCAGTTCTTGTCCCAGGGTCCAGTTGAATTTCTCCACCATCCAATCTGACGGTGGCCTTAGTGGGGTTGTCCTAGTCTTCTTGATTCCCACTAACTTGCAGCACTCACGGAACACAGCAGACTCGAAGTTTCTATTCTGGTCTGAATGTAGCTCCTGTGGCATCCCAAAACAACAGAAGAACTGGTCAACAAACTCCTGAGCAACAGTCGTAGGCTCTTGATCGGGGATGGCATGGGGTTCTGGCTACTTTGTGAAGTAGTCCATGGCGACATATATATACTGGTTTCACCTTTCAGTGAGTGGCAGAGGTCCAGCAATGTCCACTGGGACTCTTTCCATTGGTGCATCTACTTGGTACAGCTGGAGAGGGGCGCAATGACGTTTCTTGGATCCCTTCTTGGCGCATCGTACGTCGCAGGCTCAACATCGCTCTTCAACATCCTGATGCATGCCAGTCCAGAACCTCTGCCGCAGCTGGCTTAGAATTTCCTTCACTCCCAGGTGCCCATTAGTGATTTGGTTATGAGACTCATCCAATATCCCAGACCTCATTTTCTTCAGAACCACCAGTTGCCATGCTTGCTGGGGCCATCAGGTGTCTCCCACTGATGCTTCTGTAGTTCACTGTTGAAACAAAGAATGTCCCATTGGCTCCAGTAGCTCTTAGTCACAGGGTGAAACGGGAAATCTGTTCCCATGATGGTCACACTGCACTCTGCTGCAGGAACTCAAGCACTGGCTGTAAATCTGCATCCTCCATCTACATCCTCTTCAGGTCTTCTTCAGCTGACCCTGGTTCTGTCACTACAGTACAGCAGCATTTCATGCTAAGTTTACCATTCCTACTACACTGCTTGCCGTCTTTTCTTCCGTTTTCTTGCACACTGTCAATCAAGGTTCTCTTGCATTTGCTCAGTGGTTGGGCTTCTTGGGGAAAACGGGCTGGTTGTTGCCTTTCGTCACCAGCCTTTACTAATTAACCTTATCCTTCTCGTTTTCTGCAGCCTTCTTCTTGCCGTCCTTCATATTTGGACAGTCATAGCTGAAGTGTCCCACCTCACAACATGTCCAACACCCATTTGTTACAATTGTAGACTTGCTTGCACTGCTCTTCCATTTGGAATAATTTTCCTTCTTGTGTTCCGGCTTCCTGCAGAACCAGCAATGTCCTCCAGTCTTCTCCTGTTCCCTTTTCCACTTGTAGCAGTCATCTTTCCTATGTTCTGGCTTATCACAGTACCAGCAATTTCCTTCAGATTTTTCTGTTTCGCTTACCTGCCCCTTTCTAGCATTGAATCCTGCATTATGACCTGCCTGGAAAGTGGACGTACTGGACCTGATGTAGGTCTTAGTCTAGAACCCTGGCTAGTGCCTCTTGCATGTTTCTTGGTTGTGCCTGCTTCACTTGCACTTTCAACTCTGCATTGTCAAGAGGATCGATGAACTGCTCCCTCAAAAGAATAGCCAACGGGTTAGTTCTGCTCCAGGGTATGCCTTGTGTGCCATACTCTCCAGGTCATGACCAAGCTGCTGGAGGGATTCGCCTCGAGCCCATACACGGGTCTGGAATCTTGCCCTGTAAACCTCAGTCTCGTACATGATCCCATATTTGTGCTCCAGCACTTCTAGTAGGGACTGATAACTGTTCCTCTAATATACTGACAACTGGCTCCAAATTTCCATTGCAGCACCCATGAGGCGAGCAACCAGCTGTACTGCCCTCTGCCTATCATCCCAACTATTCTGATCTGCAAGTAACTCAGACTGCAACCAGCAAGCTTCCCAAGAGACTTTGCCATCAAATTTTTGAGGTTTCATTTTAATTGGAGCGCCAGTATAGCCATGCACATCACTGGTCTAGGGTCTAAAAATTGGGGCATCATAATTAAGCCAAGGACTCTAAACCTCTGAATTCTGATTATTCACCCCTGTAATGCTACCTTTAGATGCTTGGGATCCATCAAGATTCACCATGCACTGTCCATTTTTTTCATATGATCCCCATATATTAATCTCGAGCTTAGAAATGCAATATTTCTCTATAGCCTCAATCCTCCCACTAATTATCTTTAACTGGTCATCTAGATGCTGTAAGCACTCCATCACGTTAGTGCTTACCTCACACTTCTACTGCAGTAGCCCAGCGTATACATCCTCCTTCAACTCCTGTTGTTCTTCCTTTATTTTCCTCATGAAAACATCTAATTGTCCTTGCATCCTTAGTTGTAACTCTCTCTGTTGCTCCTGTAATGCCTCTAGCTGTTCACTTTGTGCTTGCAATAACTGTGCTTTGATTTCGTTCCTGAGCTCTTCTTCTTCTTCAGTTTGGCCTGTAATTGTTCTTTGAGTTCTTTCTGTCCATCACTTGTGCCTGTAGTTGTACACTTTGTGCTTGAAGCTGTACACTTTGTGCTTCTAATAGCTTTATAATTGCAGCCAGTGAAGTCTTCTCTTGCCTAGCTGGGCCTCTTGTCTATACACCCTCTGCCTCCATGTCGAAGGCTTGACTCGCTACAGAACTTTTATAATGATACACACTCCTAACAGTTTTTATGTTCCCGTCCCACACTGCCACAGGCTCCAACAGCAGCAGTTCAATACAGGAAGACCGTTGCCCAGTGAGTTGTTCTTCTTACGGTCAGCCTTTCAGTTTGGAACAACGCGACCAGCTCAGGTGTTGTAAATAAACACTGGCTTCTTAAAGTCCTGTCTTTATTTTCCAAATAATTACACTTAATTCTTGCCAACTTCACTTCACTTTTCTTACTAGTATCGGAGTTATACACTGCACAGACACTGACCTGACTCTGAACTAAAATCAAACTGAACTGAAACTCCTCTAGTCCCATCTCCATCGTTAGATAAGCTGCTGTATATTATAATGATCTACTACATTCTTGGAGAAGCAAGTTACCAACTGGAAGACATCCAAAATATCCAGGGTTTTCTTACACTAAACAACACTAAATTATTTAGCATAAAAACTGAGATAAAATTACATAATTAAGAAACTATCACATAAATAAAACAATATAGAGAAAAATAAATAATACCTTCACTCACAAATAGCAGGCTAACTGGCAACTCTGCCTCGTAACCGAACTACGAGAATCACCGAGAACTTCCCAGTGGTACCTAACATATCCCGCTTCACAACACTATATAGAAAGTAGTACTGGACGCTTTTTGTTTCATTTTTACATCTTAATGATTTATGTACCGCATGTTTCTTATATCGTTTAAACGTTGACGTAGATTGAAGTTGCAGGTTAACGGGAAGGTTTTGGGATGCAATGTGCAAAATAAGTCGCCAAGGAAGAAGTACGACGAAATCTTCACACCAATTTAGAATACCGCGTACGTGAGAGAGAGAGAGAGAGAGAGAGAGAGAGAGAGAGAGAGAGAGACAGACAGAGAGAGAGAGAGAGAGGTTCTTGACACGGTTTTCATATGATTTTGAAATGTTTTGACACGACTATATGTTTTTTACACTTTTCATATGGCATTGACTGACATGGTATTGATGTTTTGGATACGAGTATGTAATGATATTGACACGTTTGTTACACGGTTCTGAGGTAGTAAAAAAAGAATTAACTTACTGAAAACAACTGCACATAAAGTGTATTATGGAAGTCCGTGTTTCATGCTTACCCTGCTTAGCCTTCTCCTTCATATCATTGTCACTCTCTAACCAGGTTGCACCATCTTCCTGAGGACCTTTGTAGTAAGTTCATCATTAGTATCATCATCATCATTTTGATCATTATTTTTGCATCATCATCATCATCATCACCAATATTATTATTAACAGCCCCGATAGCGAAGCTGGTATTATTTTCAGTTTGTGTGTGTGTGTGTGTGTGTGTGTGTGTGTGTGTGTGTGTGTTAGCATGATAACTTTACAACCGCTCATGATATCATCACAATATTTTGCAGGTTTGTAGTAGGAAAGAAAATCGATCACGAATTCGAAATTGGTGAAAGAAGATCAAGGTCAGTGTGTCTGTTACCATGCTAACTTCGAAACCGCTCAAGATATAATCACAAAATTTTACAGGTGTGTAGTAAGGCTAAAAATCTCCGACGAGTATTGTTTTCAGTCTGTCTGTCTGTCTGGGTGTCTGTTAGCACAGTAACTTCCCAACCACTCATCACATCATAACAATAATTTACCAGTGTGTAGAAGGGATGAGAACTCTTACGAGTTCGAAAGTGGTGAAAGTAGGTCATGGTCAAGGTCATATTCCGATTCGCGAGAGATATGTATCGGCTCCAGGCTGGTGCAACTCCCCCCTTGGGGGACCTCTAGTTATTATTATTATTATTTTATTATTATTATTATTATTGTTGTTGTTGTTGTTGTTGTTGTTGTTGTTACTATTACTATTGTTTTAATTCGCTTGATATACTTTCCTACCAATACATGAAGTGGGGTTGATTCAGAGACAGTAAAATGTAAGCAGGTATGTAGAACATCTTCCCCTCCTACCTTCCACCTTACCATCTCTACATCCAAACTACTATATTTCTCTCCTTCTTTCCTTTTATCTCCTCCACCCCCTCCCCTATTCTGTTTCCCCCCCTCCTCTTGTAAAATCTATCATTTAAATACCAGTCATTTACCGGCGATTATCGATACTATTATGCTTAGGTATCGATTACTGTGATTATTACTTTTCTTAAATTTACAACGATTAAAAATAAAAACTACGGCAATGAGAAATGTTGACAGTACTTAAAAGGATACCCTATTGCATCTGCCCACGCCATATAATGCTGTATTTCTTTTTTCTTTTGACGGGAAAAAAATTACGCCTAAAGGACTTTCTTGTAACTTCTGCATATTATAAATGACTGCACTTCCTCATACGTGATAATATTTGTGGGTAGAATTAGTACTCGTTAACTCATCCCCTACTAATACTGACAATAAAAAATTCTTCGACTATCTTATTTCTAGCATAGAACACATCCTATCGGTTTCTCCTTTCTCTGAAATCTCCATGCTAGGAGACTGCAGTGTTCACCACCACCCTTGGCTCTCCTCTCCATTCACTGATCCACCTGGTGAACAAGACTACATCTTTTCTGGAGCAGCTTGTACTGCACCCTACCCGTATCCCGGATCGCCTTGGGGAAAGTTTGAACATACTTGACCTCTTCCTTACAACTAATCCTTATGATTACACTGTTAATCTTTCCACTCCGTTTGGCTCCTCTGATCACAACGTTCTCACCTTAACCTGCCCTATCACCTTAGTAAGGCCTGTGGACCCTCCCAAGAAGCAACGGTTGTGGCACATTGGAGCTGCTGATTGGGAAGCCCTCACGGAGTACTTCTTTGGTTTTCCCTGGAATGATTAATACTTCCATGGCCGAGAGGTTATTCTCTCGGGCATGGAAGCACATAATCCTTTCTCATATCCTATGACTACCGTTAACGAAAAGAAAAAAAAAGATTTAATTACACTTGCTTTAATGCTGTTCACAAGGAGAGAGCTTACTTAAGGTACATGAGCCAGTTCACCCCTGAATCTCATCTCTTTTATGTTTCTGCCTGGAATCGTGCTAAGTCTGTTCTTCGCTCTGCTAAAAACACATTTCTTCACACTAAGTGCTCCTAACTCTCCGACGTAGATTCTACCTGGTCCTTCTGGCACCTTGCCAAAAACCTTTCTAACATCTTTACCTCGTCATCTATCCCTCCTCTTTTCCACTCTGATGGCTCTGTAGTTATTACTTCTACTGATAAAGCAGAACTCTTTGCTCAGTCTTTCTCCTACTATTCCACCGTAGACGATTCCGGTGCTGTTCCTCCATCACTTCCTTCCTTTGATTTCCTCGTGGCTAAAATTAAAATTACTTCAACTTAACATTTTTTTCTGCCATCACTGGCATCAGTACCAACAAGGCATAAGGGCTTGATGGGGTCGCTCCTGTTGTCCTCAAGAACATTGCTTCTGTTTTTACACCCTACCTGGGTATACTCTTTTGCCTTTGTCTGTTAACTTGTACCTTTTCTTCTTGCTGTAAGTTTGCTCTCATTCAGCTTGCTGCAGAGAAGGGTGACCATTCCCATCCCTCTAACTATTGTCCAGTTGCTCTCACATTCCGTATTTCGAAAGTTTTCGAGTCAATTCGTAACGAAAAAATTTTTCAACATCTTTCCAATTACAACTTTCTTTCTGAATAACAGTATGGGTTTTACCAGGGACGCTCCACTGGCGATCTTCTCACCTACCTTTCAGACTCCTGGTCATCCTCCTATCGGGACTTTGGCGAAAGCTTTGCTATTGCACTTCACATCTCAAAGACTTTCGATCGAGTCTGGCATAAATCTTTAATTTCCAAACTGCCCTCTTACAGTTTCTCTCCTTCTATCTGTGCCTTCATCCCTAGCTTCCCTTCTGGTAGTTCTATAGCTGCTATTGTAGACAGCCACCATTCATCTCCTAAAACTATCAACAGTGATGTTGCTCAGGACTCTGTACTCTCACCAGTTCTTTTCCATTTATTTATCAATGACCTTCTAAACTGTACATCTAATCCTATCCACTTATACACTGATGATTCCACTCTTCACATTTCAACTTGCTTCCTGCAGCATCCATTTCAGCAGTTACTTCAACAAATAAGTGATGAGGCTATGGCACACCTAATTTCTGATTTGGCTTACATCTCTTATTGAGGTGAAAACAATCTCGATGTTTTTTTATGCATCAAAATCTCAGATCTTATATATATTATCAACACAAAAATATCCTTTGCAGGAGTACCCACTAATTTTTAACAATATCCAACTCAATCCTGCATCATCTTTAAACATACCTGGGATTTTATTCACCCGGTTTTATCTTAGAAAGATTATTACTTCTCTTAAAATCTGCCTCCAAGAGATTAGGTGTGCTAAGCTGACTCCATGCCTACTCTACTGCTGCACAGTTGTTGACTTTATACACGGGTTTCATTCACCTCTGTGTAGAGTACAACTCTCACATATGGGGAGGCTCCCCTCAAACAGCTCTTCTTAACAAGGTGGAGTGAAAGGCTTTTTGTCTCATTAACTCTCCTCTTATTGGCTCACTTTAACCACTGACTCTTCGGTGCACTGTTGCATCTTTATCTCTTTTCTATTGTTATTTCTATGGTCACTGCTACTCTGAACCGTTTGGTTGCATCCCTCCACCATTATGTGGGGGCACATAGCACCCATCTAGCATCAAACTCTCATCCCTTTTCTGTCCAGCTCCTTAATACAAGAAGTAACCGTTACTCTCAGTCCTTCATATATGCAATGGGTCAGCTCTGGAACTGTCTCCCTCTGTCTGTATTTCCTACGGCCTAGGATCTCCAGTCTTTGCCGATAATCAGTGAACTGCATTCAATTTTTCATTCCAATTATTTTCAGATTGCTTTGAGCTGTTATTTACAGCAATAAAGACAAGATTAATTGTATTTTCCTCCGCTGTTCCCATGATATATAATAACAAAGTGTCATTAATATGTCTCCATCTACCAAAGTAAGTTAGCTGCTTTCGTTTATAAAATATATGATTTTAGACTAATTGGGCCGTCTGTGGCACTTTGGAGCTGCGGATTGGGAGGCCCTCAGGCAGTACTTCTTTGATTTTCCCTGGAATGATTATTACTTCCATGGCCGGGAGCCATCTGAGTGTGCCTTGCACATTACGGAGGTTATTATCTCGGGCATGGAAGCATACATTCCTTCCTCAAATCCTTTGTCTAAAGCAAGAAAGCCTTGGTTTAATCACGCTTGTTCTAATGCTGTCCGCAACAAGGAGAGGGCCTACAAAAGGCACCGGAGCCAACCCACCCCTGAATCACATCATCTTTATTATTTCTGCCCGGAATCGCGCTAAGTCTGTTCTTCGCTCTGCTGAAAATAATTTCATCTGTACTAAATGCTCCTTCTGGCACCTTGCCAAAAACCTTTCTAACAACTTTACCTCACCATCCTTCCCTCCTCTTATCTACTCTGATGGTTCTGTAGCTATTTCTTCTACTGATAAAGCAGATCTCTTTGCTCAGACTTTCTCCTCCAATTCCACCTTAGACGATTCCGGTGCTGTTCCTCCATCACTTCCCCCCTCTGACTTCCTCATGGTTGACATTAAAATTTCTTCAGCTGATGTATTTTCTGTCATCACTGGCCTCAATACTAACAAGGCATATGGGCCTGATGGGGTCCCTCCTGTCGTTCTCTAGAACTGTGTTTCTGTGCTTACACCCTGCCTAGGCAAACTCTGTCGCCTTTGTCTGTCAACTTGTACCTTTCCTTCTTGCTGTAAGTTTGCTCTCATTCAGCCAGTCCCAAAGATGGGTGACCACTCCCAACCTTCTAACTATCGTCCAATTGTTTTAGCGTCTGTATTTCAAAATTTTTCGGGTCACATCTGAATAGGAAAATTTTATGGCATCTTTCCTATCACAACCTTCTTTCTGATCGTCAGTATGGGTTCCGTCAGGTACGCTACACTGGCGATCTTCTCACCTACCTTTCAGACTCCTGGTCATCCTCCTTTCGGGACTTTGGCAAAAGCTTTGCCATTGCACTTGACATCTCAAAGGTTTTCCATCGAGTCTGGCATAAATCTTTAATTTCCTAACTGCCCTCTTACTGTTTCTATTCTTCTATCTGTGCCTTCATGTCTAGCTTCCTTTCTGGTCGTTCTATAGCCGCTGTTGTAGACGGCCATCATTCTTCTCCTAGATCTACCAACAGTGGTGTTCCTCAGGGCTCTGTCCCATCACCAACGCTCTTCCTTTTATTCATCAATGACCTTCTAAGCTGTACATCTAACCCTATCCACTCATACGCTAATGACTCCACCCTTCACCTTTCCATTCGGTTCCCGCAACGCCTATCTCAGCAGTTACTTCAACAAACAAGGGATGAGGCTATGGCACACCTAATGTCTGACTTGGCTCGTATCTCTGACTGGGGTAAAAATAATATGGTTGTTTTTAATGCATCTAAGACTCAGTTCTTACATCTATCAACCCGACAAAATCTTCCACAGGTATACCCACTAATGTTTAATAATATTCAGCTCAATCCTGCATCATCCTTGAACATGCTTGGGGTTTCATTCTCTTGGGACTTATCTTGGAAAAATCATATTACATCTCTTGTAAAATCTGCTTTCAAGAGATTAGGTGTGCTAAGCCGACTTCATTCTTTCTTTACCCCTGCACAATTGTTGACTCTATACAGGGGTTTTATCTGCCCCTGTGTGGAGTACAACTCTCATGTGTGGGGAGGAACCCCCCACACAGCTCTTCTCAATAGGGTGGAGTCAAAGGCTTTTCGTCTCATTAACTCTCCTCCTCTTACTGACTCCCTTCAACCTCTGTCTCTTCACCCCAGTGTTGCATGTTTATCTATTTTCTATCGCTGCTTTAATGGTCACTGCTCCTCTGAACTGTCTGCATGCATTCCTCCACCTCTACGATGAGTGCATAGCACCCGTCTAGCAGCAAACTCTCATCCCTTTTCTGTCCAACTCTCTAATGCAAGAGTTAACCGTTACTCCCAGTCCTTCATTTATGTAACAGATAAACTCTGGAACTGTCTCCCTCTGTCTGTATTTCCTGTTTCCTATGGTCTCCAGTCTCTTAAAACGCAGTGTGTCCAGGAATCTCGAAATGATCGGATCTTGAATTTGACTCTCTCTTGTATTTTTTTTTTCTCTCTTGGAGGGAACTGTTATTGCGGGTTCATGGCCTTTGTTTCCTTCTTCCTTGCATTAGAAAAAAAAATTGGGGGAAATTTATATGCAGCAACTTCATCAATTACTATCTACAATTATAGATACTGCATTGCGGATTTCAAGGATAATCTCCCAGGTACAGACTGGGTGCATGGCTTCCTGAAGAGACAAAGTCCTGCTTTCCTCTAGGATATGCCAAAATATTTCGACGAAGCAGGCTGCAGTGAGTGAAGAGGTCGTAATGGCCTACTTTAACAAGCTAGAAGACAGCATTAGAGGAATACCTCCTGCAAACATCATTAATTACGATGAAACCAACATCACAGATGATCCTAAGATAATGCTCCAGATATTTTTGCATGGCATAAAAGATGTGGATCGTATCATGAATACGATGAAGAGTTCAACATCCATCATGTTCTCCATCACTACCAGTGGAAAGCACCTTAGACCATATGTTGTTTACACGGCTGAACTCTTGCGCAGTCATGGACTGCAGAACGGCCATTCAGTGTATATAACCGAACTACTTCAGCTGGTTCTATTCGAATTGAAGCAGGGGGAGCTGAGAGGAGGGTCTTCTGAAGGCACACAATCAAAGGACAATACTGGGCAAGAAGGCATCAAAGGTTAGAGTAATTCGAATGAAAACTTCGAATGTTTCACTGGAGGAAAGCCCATCGAGCCCATTTGCCTTACATCAGGTGTTGATAAACAGTACTTTTATTTTTCAAATGTGTCTCTTCTGTGTTTTTGTATTTTATATTCAATTTTCACATCAAGAGGGAAATGGAGGAGCGATTGGGTAAATACGAATTGGAGCAGATGGGGGAGGTGGAAGATGTATGCAAGATATTCACAGAAGAAATCTGTGCAGCATGTGAAGTGGTGTGTGGGGTGAAAAGAAGACGAAAGGGGGTGCAGGGGCCAGCATGGTGGAATGAAGAGGTGAGACAGGCTGTGGCACAAAACAAGAAAACATAATGAGTGGATGAGAAACAGGGGCGTGGAAGAAGTTGAAAAACGGAAAAAAGAGTAGTATGTAGAGAGGAAGAGAGAGGTGAAAAGATTAGTAAGGGAGAATAAGAAGAGAGTGGATGAGGAAATTGGAAGGAATTTGGGTGTAAAGTGGAGGGAATATAAGAAAATGTTCTGGAAAGAGGTAGAGAGAGTTAGACAGGGTGCCAAAGGAGTTAGTTGGGAAGTGAAAGAAAAAATGGTAGATTACTAGTGGAGAAGGGAGAAAAAGTGAGTATATGGAGAGAACACTATAACGAATTGTTGAACATAGAGAATGAAAGTAATGCGAGTATAAGTGGCTGGGGAATGACTGGGAGAAGGAGGGATGTGAGAAAAGAGGAAGAAATCAATGGGATGGAAGTTGTGGAAGCGATGAAGAAAATTAAAATGGGGAAAGCCTCAGAAATTGTTGGAGCGGTTGGTGAAATGCTGAAGAATGGGGGAGAGATAGTAGTAGAATGGATGTGGAAGATGTGCAGATTGGCCTGGGATGAAGGTAGAGTCCCAGGGGATTGGAAGTCAGATATAATTATTCCCCTGCTGAAAGGAAAAGGGGAAAAAGAAGTATGTGGTAATCATAAGGGCATTTGTCTTCCTAGTGTAATAGGAAAAGTATACAGTAGGATACTTACTGACAGAGTTAGGGAAATAACAGAGGAATGAGTTGGAGAAGAACAGGGAGGTTTTAGGAAGGGAAGAGGTTGTGTAGATCAGATATTCACTCTTAGATCCTTAGTGGAACAGTTTCTAGAGAAGGGAAACAATTTGTATGTGCTCTTCTTGGATTTGGAGAAAGCATTTGATAGGGCGGATAGGCAAGGATTGTGGAAAGTATTAGGAATATATGGAGTAGATGGGAAGTTACTGAATGCCGTGAAGAGTATGCATGAAGGTGCTAGGGCTGCAGTGCGTGTGGATAGTGAACTGAGTGAATTTTTCTATTTGAAGGTTGTATTGAAACAGGGCTATGTCATGTATCCATGGTTGTTCATTCTGTATATGGATGGGGTTATAAAAGAGATAAAAGGTAGGGCAGTGGATGTTGGCGCAGCCCTAGAGAAAGAGGGCAGTGTTTGGAAAGTGCCTGTACTGTTGTTTGCGGATGATACTGTGTTATTAAGTGAAGACGAAGGAGAACTGCAGGGCTTGGTGGATAAGACTGGGAGAGTGTGTAAGAAACGGAATCTGAAGGTGAATTTAGGGAAGAGTAAAGTGATGGTCTTCGAGAGATGTGAAGTCAGTGAATGTACAGTAAGGCTGGATGAGGAGGAAGTGGAGAATGTGAGTGCATTTAAGTACTTGGGTAGTGTGATGAAGGTTGGAAGTTAAGAGGATGAAGTGCTTGAAAGGGTACAACAAGGAAGAAAGGTTGGTGGTTCCTTGAAAGCAGTGATAAGAAACAGGGAAGTGAGCGCAGAAGTGAAGAAATTACTACATGACAGTATTGTGATACAAACTCTAACGTACGGAAATGAAGCTTGGTCCTTGTTGGAGGGACAAAAGTCAAGAGTGAGAGCAGTGGAAATGAGTCATTTGAGAGGAGCATGTGGAGTCACATGGAGAGACAAATTAGGAGGTGAAGGATCATTGTGGTATGGATGTGGATGTGATAGGAAGCGTTAGGAGAAACACACTGAGGTGGTTTGGCCATGTGGAGAGGATGGAGAGTGAGAGACTAACGGAGAGAGTGTATGTGAGCGAGATGGAGGGGGGGAGAGGGAGGGGGTGGCCAAGGATGAGATGAAGGGATGGAGTGGAGAGGTATATGAGAGAGGGGGGTGTGAGCTGGGAGCAGGGCAGTGAAAGGGCAGGGGACAGGGCGACATGGAGGTGATTTGTTTGTGGTCACCCCTTACGGGATGAAGGCGTCTGACAATAGATAGATAGATAGACAGAAGTTGGATCGTTTGTGTTTCATTACCCATACAGTTAAGCGTTTTAAGTTCCCTAAATGTTGCACTACAATCCTTACTACAACAAAAAATAGCCAAAAGTGAGTCGAACAGCCCTATTTTACGGTTAAAACCTAAGGCGCTAATTTGTTTTGTAGGCAGAAAAGATGTATTAAGATTTTTCAGTCATATTTCTTTGTCCTTCCTTCTAAATCAAACACATAAATCTACACTGTTTCTTCTTGCATACATGGTTTGTTTTTGCAGAGACTTAGAATTTGTATTTGGATTTTTTTTTCTTTCGACCACATGCCCATGGAACAGGTCTGCACTCCTCTATATAAATACTTTATTTTTAGGATACAAGGAACATCAATACACAATGTGAACTCCCACAGGTATCTCAGGGTGTTTGTTGGATCATACAATCATCTCATAAATTCGCTTCAGGAGTCGGGCAATATGAAGCGTAACCTCCTCAAATGTGCTGCTGGAAGAGCCATGAGTTCTTCAGCTGTGACACTCGGGATGGTGATCACTTCGAATGATCAGATCTGTCATTGACCACCACACAAGCAACATACTGGATATCAAGAAATCAGAGCACCAGAGGGTAGAAGCAATTCAAAATAAGGCTACAAGAATCATCCTAGGATGTCGCACATCTGCAAGACAGGAGAATGCAATAGCAGAGATTGGACTGCTCCCCCCGATAGTGAGGATGAGACAAGTTGCAGCGGTGCAGAATGTTTGATCCCTCAACACGGTGGATGATGGCTTCTTCTTGGGCAAGTGTCACGAGGCAGGCCAACGAGGAGGACAAGAGCTGGAGAAGGTACAGGAACAGAGACCAGAAGAAGAACAAATGGCTGGTTATTGCACAAGGGTTCCTGGAGGGGAGGGTGTACAATGACAATCTGGACAACAGGAGGAAATGGATTAGGAAGGTGCCACCACGGTGCATCCCTGATATCAAGGTCTCCCTACCAGTCAGAACCAGGATGAAGGCCGACACCCCCGAGGCAGAACTCCAGCACGAGTTCTTCCAGAGGCTGGACAGCCTCCTAATTAATTCCATAGTTAGATATACAGGGAGTTCAGTGAAAGAGAACAGGTGCAGAGGCTATGTTTAGGTCCTGAAGTCAGGGTGAGAATACTCCAGCATCGTGGAGGGCTTCTTCCGGGTGGTAGATGGTGGCTCCTCTACCCAGATGGAGATGGTTGTACTGGAGGACGTGACAACACGCACCAGCCTATGGAGGACGATAGTCACGGTAGCGTCATCTTGGTGATGGACAGTTTGAGTGCTATCCAGTGGACACAGGGATTGTTTGGGTTGGCACCAGATGGTCCACATGATCTACTTGACTATCAAAAAGATCCAGGCCAGTGGGAAGCGGGTCTACCTGGTGTGGGCCCCACCCCACTGCAGTCTGGAAGGGAATGAGGAAGCTGACAGACTGACCAACAGAGAAATAGATGATGATGGTGTAATATACACTCTTCGCAAACCTGTTTCCGTCCTGAAGGGGCTGCTGCAAAAGAGGGAGAACAATGCCTACGTGAGGTACATCGAGAGGGGAAAAGAGGTGACGTCGATCAAGAGGTAACACGACCTGACAGGAGGGATGCATCTGGCCTATCTCTGGGACGGGATGCACACCAAGGCCCTCCACAGGTCCTACTCTTGGCTGTGGCTGGGATACCGGTATATCGGTTACTGGGATACTGGGAGGTCGTCAGAGAGGATGAATGAGCTGACCGGGACAGGGAGGAGAAAACACTAGGTGTGATAATTACCAGAACAGGGAGAGTGATAAAGACAACTGCAGGCTGTGTGATGTGATGCACAGCCACACACTTTGTTATGTTGTACAGTGTCAAGTGGTGAAGTATAGGCATAGAGGATTGAGAAATGTTAAGAGACTGACAATGTTGTTTGTACAGCCTACATATTTCACATACCTTCCTGCATACTTCAGTTACCTTAAAAATGAACTGGGGTTGGAATATGTGAGATATTTTTGTCTGCCTGTCATATGTATCACGGGTCGTATGTGTAATGTCTTGCAGTGCCGCCCTGTGCAGTGTCTGTTCCTTTGAAGTGCTGTTTTCAATCCTTTTAGTTGTCATAATGTTATGCAAAATATTTATCATTGTAGAGCTTAAACTGGGATCTTCCCACAGTTGATTTGTTCAGAAGTGGGTCTAGTTAGGTGAATCATTTATTTGTTTTCTCTCTCTGCAGAGCAAATATAACAAGGGAATCTATGTACCCGGCCAAAGCTTACATGTGTATTTTCTTGTAATATGCATCAAACCTTGCACCATGTTGGGTATTTGGTGCTGCAGATATATCGACGGTCCTGGGACGTTGGCTGTCCTACAGTCAGACCCGTTATAGCTACTAAGGTTCACTGAATTTCATACAACCACTGCTTTTTATTCAAGTTGTGATATTGTCCCAGTTGTGTCCGTTAAAAACAAACGACCACTAGCTTTTAACTCATGGTCGGAAAAACCCTGATATCCTGTTCTAGGGGTGGTTTTCTGGTGCAGTTAGGATGCTTACTTTACACCTCTTCCTTACTGGTTTATTTCTAATTTTGCTTGTTACTATATTTTCGTGCATTATTCATGGAATCTATGTCGATATAAGGAAGATGTGAGAGGCAAAAAAGAAGATATTAATCTGTAGTTTGGATGATAAGTCACTAAGGAAGTGGTGCTAGGGAGCCTTCTTACCCGACAAGAATACGGGCCTAGGTAACGATAGACGATTTCATTTCTATTAAAATGAGTCATAAGAGTGTAAGAGTTAATACATTCACCACACACGAGCCTGAGTGATTAAAACTGTCACCATGGACTCTGTCATAGATGGGATAAATTTAGTAATGTATTGCAGTAAATGACAAAGGACTGTTTTCAGCAGAAATGTAGTTATAGGAGCATAATTTATTTTCTGGGGTAAGCACAAAACTTTTCTGAGCATCCTAATCGTCTTGATGAAATGTCTTTCATTTTTCTTTCTATAACAAAGAGAAAAACAACACATTTCTTTCACTTCTTCCTGTATATAAAAGAATAATCTTTTTTTTTTTCCTATATAAAGCAGAAAAGAGCAAAATACAGTTATTTTCTTCCTATATACGACATAAGACAATTTCATTTACTTCGTATATGAAAGAGACAAGCGGTTTAATTTATAGCTTCCTGTCTAAGCGGAGAAGCACGCGATTTTATTTATCTTTTACATCATAAAACAGAAAAAAACACAATATTGAAAGTATTTCGCGCACACACACACACACACACACACACACACACACACACACACATCTTTCTCTCTCTCTCTCTCTCTCTCTCCCTCTCTCGTGCTTATCCCGGCACATCTCTGGAACGGTAGATCAGAAAAAGGCTCATGAACAATTCTCATAAAGGCATTAATTATGCCAGGGTTAATTAAAATGCTAATTCTGAAATCAGACATGACCTCCAGAGACTAATGAACACACTGCAGAAATTCACTGCCTGGCAGCCATTAACACTCTCAGGCTCCCATACTCACTCAAAGCTGAATAAAATCGTCTGGAGCTTGATGGAATAGAGAAACAGAGTTGTATCGATTATTAAGGGGTTAAGGTGAATGAAACCTTTTGGTTGTAGCAATATGTTAATAACCGTAAATAATATAGAAAAGACATTCATCAGTCCTGTCACTGCATGTACTTCCTAAATTTAAACACACACACACACACACACACACACACACACACACACACACACACACAACGTTCGATGAGAGGATTTGGGAAAAGAAAACCACGGGAAAAAAAAAAAATCGGTCTCCTCTAGGCTAAATAAAAGCGTCGTATGGTTACAAGAACAAAAGGTCGATTGTCAGGAAGCAATTGACAGTTTTTTTTTTTTTTTACAGAAGATGAACAAAGAAAGGAAAAACAAAAGAAAAACTCCCTACACCAGATTAATCATGTGTCCTCTCTTTATTAAAAAAGAAAAATGTACTAGTTGGACTTGCAATGTTGTAGGTTGAAGTTTGGGAGAAAACTAATCTGAGGAAGCGTGTTGCCTCTAAAGCCCACTATGCCCTTTTTACTTAATCATGACATAAAATTACCATCTCGTCATCTTCAGTATTGAACTGTAAGAATAGATAAACATGGAGTATGATTGTGGTCATAATGAAGTTTCATATGAAATTATATAGAACTAAGTTACTGTCTTCTTCGGTCACACTGTTACATGACGTAAGCTACAGAAGGAAGGAAATCAAAGCAAATGGAAGGGGAACCGTATACCTGATCTCCCTAAAGCTATGTAATATAGTTCCAAGGTAACAGGAATAAAATAACATGTTAATATATATTCGGGCTGGAGCAAAAATATTATATATATATATATATATATATATATATATATATATATATATATATATATATATATATATATATATATATATATATATATATATATTTTTTCTGAAGAGCAATATGTTTTTCAAGCACTGGTTTCTCAAGAATATTTTTTCCTCAGATGAAAATGTTCTCAAGCATGTTTTTCTATATATCTTTCTATGGCCAGGCGCCTTAATCCCGTAATGGGTGACAGCAAACAAACCGCCTCCATGTCGTCCCGTTGCCAACCATTTCGCTGCCCTCCCCCCAGCTCACACACCCCTCTCTGATATACCTCTCCACTCCATCAGTCTGTCTCATCATCGGCCTCTCCCTTCCACTCCCGTCCTCGACCCCACTCACATGCACATTCCCCGTTAGTCTCTTGCTCGCCATCTTCTCCTCATGGCCAAACCACCTCAAATGTATATCTCCAAACGCTTTCAATCGCATCCACATCCACACCACAATGCTCCTTCACTATTTAATTTGTCATTCTGTCTCTCCATGTAACTCTACATGCACCTCTCAAAAAACTCATTTCCACTGTTCTCACTCTCGACTTGTGTCCATGCAAAAAGGTCCAAGCTTCGCTCCCGTACGTTAGAGTTGGTATCACAATATCATGCAACGACTTTTTTACTTCCATATTCATTTTCCTATTATTTATCACTGCTTTCAAAATAACCAGCACCCTTTCTCCCCTGTTGTAGCCTACACTTTCAATCTCTTCTTCCTCCAAACTTCATTCTTACTCATCAAACTACACAAGTACTTAAGTGCACTCAGCTTCGCCATCCAGCCTCACTGTGCCATCAGTGACTTCATTTCTCTTGAAGATCATAATTTTATTCCCCCTTACATTCACCTTTGGATTCATTATCATTCACACTCTCCCATACTCATTCACCAAGCTTTGCAGTTCCCCATCGTCTAAACTTAACGATACTGTATCACCTACAAACAACAGTACAGGAAGTTCCCAAACTCTGCCCTGTCTCAATAGGGCTGCTTCAACATCCACTGCTGTACCTTGTATCTTTTTTATAACCCCATCGATATACAGCCTGAACAACCATGGAGACATGACACATTCCTATTTCAATCCAACATTCAAATAGAAAAATTCTCTCAGTTCATCATCCAAAAGCACTGCAACCTTAGCATCCTCGTCCCTACTCTTCATTCCATTCAACGGCTTACCATTTATTCCATATATTCTTAATATTTTCCACATTCCATGTCTATCCAGTCTGTCACATGCTTTCTCCAAATCCATGAATGCTGTATACAACTTCTTTCCCTTCTCTAGAAACTTTTCCACCGAATACCCCTCCTACAACCTACCAGATCTTCTCCAACTAATTCCTCTGTTTTTTTCCCCTAACTTTGTAGATAAGTATCCTACTATATACTTTTCCTGTTACACTAGGAAAAATATCCCTGTGATTACCACACACTTCTTTTTTCCCTTTTACTTTGTACAAAGGAATAATTATACCTGACTTCCAATCCTCCAGGTCTCTACCATCCTCCCCAGGTGAATCTGCACATCTTCCATATCCATTTTACTACAATCTCTCCCTCATGATTCATATTTTCACCACATACTCCATCAACTTCTGAGGCTTTCTTTATTTTGACTTTGTTCATTGTTTCCACTGCTTCTGCCCTACTGATCTCTTCCTCCTTTCTCATGTCCCTCGTTCTCCCAGCCATGCCCCAGCCACTTATACTCGTGTTACTTTCATTCTCTATGTTTAATCCCTTAACTGCGGGGCGTCACTTTCGTGACGCTCGGGTGCAATGGATCATACCGCAAGGCGTCACTTTTGCGATTCTGTGTTATTTTGAATTCACCCGGGCTTTGAAGTGGTTGCTTGTATCATCTGTCAGTACTGCCAGTGTCTAACAATAGTCAGTGCTGCTATTGTCTTCTGTACTCCCATCCATTGTTGACAATTTAGCCATTTCTCCCCGTTCTTGACTCCCCTCCCTAGCTCCTCTCCATTACCCTCTCCTCCAGCCTGCCCCAGCTGCGCCACACTAGGCAAATCTTGCCCGGATTTTTCCACTCATTTCATCCATTGGAATGAGCCCTATGCCTTATTCTCATACAAAATAATATATATATAAAAAAAGGTAATTAATAGTGCCATACACCTGGAATTGGCTAATTATCACCTGGCAACACCCCACGTGCACTCGTTCGCTAATTTTCCCTGTTTATTTCCCCTTGAAATATGCTGTATGACCTGTTCTCATAATAAAAATATATATAAGAAAGGGAGGGAGAAGCCTAAGTGATATTTACATTCACCTGGAACTACCTAATTTCCTGCCAATCATTTCACAACATATAAATTAGCAGCTGTCACCTCGCTGACATTGTCAACACTTGGCGGCTCCATATCCACCTCGTCATTCAGGTCAGTGTTGTCTCTTGAGATGAAAGCATGTAGCAGTCGTGCCCCTCCATTTCCACTGCTTCTAGAGGGCCCTGTGACCTCTACCCCTACTAAACCTCGTGTGGGAAGAGGTAAAGGATTAAATGACTCTGCTGTGGAGCGTGAACTGGCTAATTTATCCATGATAATGATAGACAGTGACTACAATCTTTCTGGTGAATCGTGTAATGAGCCATTGGAAGAAATGATGATAAACTACGAGTGCTTCAGTGTCCCAAGTTCATCCTGGCTCCAAGGGAAAGGAGCCCTTAGTTACTGGATGTGACAGTGTATAACACAGTGTAAATAAAATAAAAATGTAAATAATTACTAATATAAGAATATGAGTACAAATACTTGGAGTAATGACAGTGAAAGCTTTGCTCTCTACACTAGTTTACTGAATGAGAAAGTTAATGCCTGGAGTGAAAATAAACTACTATTACTGAAGGAAACTCATGGATAAATACTGTATATATATATATATATATACATATATATATATATATATATATATATATATATATATATATATATATATATACAGTATATATAAGTCTAATAAAGTAATAGGAATATAAAGTGTGAGTGTGTTTACGAATAATAAATGACAGAATACCAGTGGAGAACGAGTGCAAGTGGGAAGCTCGAACGCGCTCGTAATTTTCATTGCTTTCACAGTGTTTATTTTTTGGTGTATGGATTCCAAACTACTTGAAAATCATAGCATAGTGTTTCTAGTGATAATATCAGGCTGTGGTAATCATATTATGGGGTGTCGGGAAGTGTAAATTGGAGACTTCGTTACCCAACTTCAGAAGTCTCCACAAGTCCTACGGTAGTCGACGATGGCTCAACAAACATCCCAGGAGAAAGCTGAAGGTATGTGCCATATGCATATTTGATTATAGTATTCTAGGACTAATAACTGATATTTGGCAAATATTTTTTAAAAGTCAGTCGGAGCTCAAATATCCCCGCGTGAGGTGGACGGACCGCCTCTGACATGCCCGCGCTTAAGGGGTTAACAAGCCTGTAGGCAACAATGGCCAGCTTTTACCAGGCAATTGCGGTTCAGACTGTACACACAAAGGAGGACTCTTGTCTGCTTAGAGTCTAAAAGTATCATCTTTTGTCTCTCTCTGCACACAAGCTAAGTCAGTCAGACAACAGAAATACTGTAAGTCGATATTTGCATAAACACAATAAACATAAAAAAACTGTGAAAAAATAGTATTTTCTAAATGAAACTTCTCATATTATATACTGATTCTGTTCGTAATACACATATCTAGTAATTTCAAACCATTTCAGTGCCATTGAAATCTGTACAGGGTTGAAAATATGAATATTTCTTGATGCAATGTTTTTTCACTCCTCTCTTTAGATTTCATTGGCGTGTATGCAGCCATTTTGCAAAATTTTCCATGGTTCATTGCAAAGCACAGGATGGAGCTAAAAAGCTAAAAATTGCAATGTCAGGTTCACTGGATGTTTCACTTCAGTTTAACCCCTTACCCGCGGGGAGGCTGGACTGCGCTGTGCCCCTCCCACGGAGATAGCAGCACTCTGACTTACTTCTTTATATATTTTATATATCTTTTAGTATGAGAATAGGGCATAGGGCACATTTCAGTGGAAAAAGCGAATGGAAAAAAACTGGCCCTGAGTTGCGTTGCGTGGCCAGGCTGTAGCTAGGTGGGGGAGGGGGTAAGTGAGGGGAGGTGGGCAGACGAGGCAAACACAGTAAAATGGCTAAATTGGTAACACTGGATGAGAGTACTAGCGGTATTAGAAGCGCTGCCTATAGCTACACACTGGCAGTACTGGTAGATGATACAAGACTACACTTGAAAGCCCGGGCAATTTAAAAAATCCCTGGATCACAGAAGTGACACCCCCTGGTATGGTATTTATGTAACAAGCATCACGGTAGTGATGGCCCGTGGGTAAGGGGTTAAGAAAAATATCATTTTTCGATATCTGAAAAAAACGTTGTTTAAGAGCGCTGTGATGGGGCATGCAAATGAGGTGTGTGGTGTGAGACGAGTGGGTGATGGTGTTAGAAAGGGAAGTGAATGGTGGTGCGAAGAAGTAAGTATGGCTGTGGCTAAGAAGAGATGTGCATATGAAGTATGGCTGCAGAGGAAGGATAAGGCATCATATGAGAAATAGTAGTAAAAGAAGAATACGGCAAGAAGGGCTGTGAGCGATGCTGAAGTGCCAGCAGATGAGAGGTGGGGTAGGCGGTTGATTGAGAAGTTTCAACAGAATGAGAAAATGTTTTGGAAGGAAGTGAAAAGGGTGCAAAAGGGAGAGTCTGCAAAGGAAGCGCAAGTAAAAGCAGAGGATGGAAGGATGTTAATTGAGGTGGGTGCAGTAAAGAAGAGATGGGAGAAGTATTTTGAAAGATTGTTAAATGTACAGGAGGGAAGGGAGACTAAGATTGTGGCAGATAGAAGGGTGCAATGAATAAATGTATTGGGAGAGTTGAATGATTCTTTGATCGTGATGGAGGAAGTGCAGGAGGCAGTAAAGGAGAAGAAAACAGAGAAAGCTGCAGGTATGGATGGGTGTGCTGTGGAATGCCTGAAAGGTGGTGGAGCGACTATTGTTGACTGGTTAGTAAGATTGTTGAATGTGTGTTTTGTTAGAGGTATGGTGCCAGTTGACTGGGCAAGTGCTTTTGTAGTTCCACTGTATAAAGATAAGGGTGATAAGTATGAATTTACTAGCTTTAGGGGTATAAGTCTGTTTAGTGCTGTAGGTAAGGTGTATGGTAGAGTGTTAATTAAGAGATTTAGAGAGGGTACAGATGGAGTGATTGGTGAGGAGCAGAGTGGCTTTAGGAAAGGGAGGGGATCTGTGGATCAGGTGTTTGCTGTGAGACAGGTGTGTGAAAAGTATTTTTTGAAAGGTAATAATGTGTTTTGCGCGTTCATGGATTTAGAGAAAGCGTATGATAGAATTGATGGGAAAGCTTTGTGGACTGTTTTAAGATTGTATGGACTTGATGGTAGGTTGCTAAAAGGAGTAAAAAAAATTTTTGTAAACAGTAGAGCATGTGTATGAGTGGGAAATACTGTGAGTGATTGGTTTCCCATGACAGTGGGGTCTGCAGCAGGGATGTGTGATGTTGCCTTGGTTGTTTAATACACTGGCTCCCAGATTTCCTGTGCGAGGGATTTTGCTGTGAGGGTGCTAGGCGTACCGCCCTCTGTCTGTCAGCTTATAGTCGCGAAGTTCACAGGTCTCTACCTCGGCCTTCCCTTCTGTATTAAATTATCAAAATGCCCAGTTCCGTCTTATATTATAGGGACACTGGGTGCCAATGGGTTAATAATTATATTGATGGTGTTGTAAGGGAGGTGAATGCAAGAGTGTTGGAGGTTTGAGTCTGGCGAATGCTAATGGTAGAGAGTGGTATCTGAATCAGCTGCTCTTTGAGGATGATACTGCACTGGTGGCTGATTCAGAGAGATAGAGACAGTTGGTAGAGGAGTTTGGAAGGGTGAGTGAAAAGAGGAAATTGTGAGTAAATGAGAATAAGAATAAAGTGATGAAGTGTGTGAGGTTGGTAGATGGTAGGAGGATGAATATAGTTTTGAATGGGGAGTTGCTTGAGGGGGTAGAGTGTTTTAAGTATTTAGGGTCACATGTTGCTGTGGATGGAAGAATAGATGCAAAGTGAAGTTTAGAAGGAATGAAGTAGGAAAGGTGCTGGGAGGAATGAAAAAAAAGTGTTTAGATGTCGTTCACTTAGAGTGGCTGTAACGAGAAGGCTGTATGAGGGTGTTGTGGTACTGACTGCATTATGTGGGGCTGAAATGTAGAATATGGGTGTAGCAGAGAGGAAAAGTTTGAATGTAATGGAGATGAGATGTCTGAGGAGTATGTGTGGAGTGACGCATATTGATCAAGCGAGAAATGATGAAGTGCGAAGGAGAACTGGAGTTGTTCGGGAGATGGCTGATCGAGTTGAGCAGAGTGTGTTGTGATGGTTTGGGCATATGGAGAGAATGGATGATTAACAATTGGTGAAAAAGATAACTGGATCGGATGTAAGAGGTGTAAGGCTGAGTGGAAGACCATGAATAGGATGGATGTAGTTCGTGATAAGAGCACTGGATGCAAGAGGGATGTCTGATGACCAAGGAAGAGTGGCTGCACGTGACAGGAACGACTGAAGAGAAATTGTGAATGAATAAATGATGGCCAGCCCTGAGGGGATATACTCCCGCATTTGGTCTGATCAGCTGATCAGGTCAGGTGCGGGTAAGAGGATAGGTCCATTATGATGTGGCAGGGGTAAACCAGCTCTGCTGTCGGGCCCTGCTGCGGATGTAGTTCATTGCAATACACAGTTGACCCTCGTACGGTGTGGTGCAGTGAGGATCTGTCCCTTCTACCCCTGGGGCTAAGATGCGAATGAATGTGTGTGTGTGTGGATGAGTTAACTGATAGTGTGTCATCCTGTCTCAGCTACCTGCCCTTCTTTAGGGGAAGCAGCCTAAGTATACAGACAGGTGCTGGGACTGTCCACTCCCAGTGGGCAAATGTCACATTTTTCACGTGGAAAAGATGTGGACTGGAGATGTCTAAAAGATGTGGATATCTGATCTTTTTTGATATGTTCGTTTCACAAGAATTTAAACACGTGTAATAGACGTGTTGAAATTCATCTAAAAGATGTGGATATCTGATCTTTTTTGATAGTTCGTTTCACGAGAATTTAAACACGTGTAATAGACGTGTTGAAATTCACGAGTAATACACAGTAATATCTGGTGGAATAAGTCACATGCATGGAAATTAGAAAGGCTCTCTAGAAGCCAAATAGATAAAAAAAAAATATATACATTCACTCCCTAACTCCATTAAGTTCTTCCTATGCTGAATAAAAGTAATAATTTAGCAAGTATAAATTGTCAAATTCATCAGTCATCAGAGCATTGTTAGCTTATAAGTCGATTAACTCATACAGACTATAATCAGTTCAGCTTGGGAAGAACTTGTGGGATCTAGGGATTGAATGTAAATTATTTTTATCCATTTGATTTCTAGAGAGCCTTCCTAATTTAAGTCGTATAAACTTGTCTAATGATAAATAAAATAAACAGTCAAGATGCATCATAATCATCAATGGGTTAATTTTCAATAATGTGCAAACTATATAAATGTCCTGCAAGATTCATATAATGCATACAGTACTGTAACTACATCAGTATAGTTAAGGTATAGTTAATGGTGAATGGAATCCATGAAACTTGTGACTATAAGGTGCTATACATCAAGAGTCTGCGCAAGATTGGACACTAATGAATATAGGTATGTTTTAACCCGCCCCATCCCGACGTTTTCTGGGCAGTGGTACGCCCCAGTCCTGACATTTTTAGACCTTTTTTTTTTTTTTTTTTTTTACTCAAACATCCGCTTTTGGTGAGAAACATCGAAAATTCATAGAGAAATCGCTCACCTGAGGTTTAAAATACTCGATTCAGGTAGGAGTACCTCCTTACCTTACAGAGTTTTCTATCAGGCTGGCTGCAAAGAAAACGAGTTCTATGGGAGGATAACTATTCTACACCACTCATAAACAGTATTTATTTATTTATTTGATACGAATTTATATGTAGTACGAGAGTATATTGGTTTTCAAACGGTAATATAGGCATTATAAGCATTGTTTCACTCACTAACTCATCACCATTCCTGACCTTTTTTTGCCACATTACCTGATCATCATTTCTGACTGTTTCTTCTTCTAATGTTTGTCCTCCATATTGTCATCGATTGGGAATCACTCTGGCCCTGAATTTCGTACCGTGGCATGACATGGGTTTACTGGCCAGGTCACTGATAACAGATGAATTGCTGAGAAAAGGTCATGCAGGGGGGGAAGGAGGTCATGCTGGGTAAGGCATTGTCCCTGCCTGGCATCTCGTAGAGGAAGGTGTCCCGTGTATACGTGCCAAAAATCACTCGCGAAAATTGAAAATTGTGCAAATTAAGGACCTTGCAATGTTGCTGCGTTAATTTACATCTCCAGGATATGAGTGCACATCATGTCAGGACGTGAATTCACGTCTCCGGGACGGGGCGGGTTAAATTAATACACAGAATAGTTCTTTAATTTATATATTGTGTATTACAGAAAAATCATTCACATTGCTATCTTAAAGAGTTGATGAGGTGAAAAGCTTTGGATTCCACCTTCTGCAGAAGAGCTCAATGTGATAAAAAGAAAGTAATTAATCAGAGAAATTAATTGAGGCAACTCATTAGGGAAAAAATAAAATGCCATAGGGAAACTTAACGGTATACTAAAGGTTAACAGGGGATCAGATAGGACGGTAAGGATAGCAGACAACCAACAACCATCAGCACATTCAGCAGCGTGTTCGTGTCAGTAGCCAGATCCATTGCTCCTCTTAGTGTACAAAAGAAAATATAAAGACTACAAACAATTAATTAGAAACCCTGGGAGCACTGTGAAAAACAAAACCCTCCTTAGGTGCTACCACCAAAAATAATAATGTACAGTGTAGGTTCTGTGTGACAAATGGAGAAGCTGTCCACCATCCTCTTAAGGACAGTGCTGGCTGCGTGGTATGTGCGGTTCTGTACATGTAGGAGAATTACAGTGTTAGATTATCTGAAAGAATAAAACATAGATATTAGTTTCAAGACAACACTAAGTACAGTAAATTGGGGAATTTTTTTTTGTTTAGTTTATAGTACCGTGGGCTCACACAGTACGCGAGTTCACAGTACGCGAATCGCATAGTATGCAAGTGACCAAAATAATAACCAAAAAACTTTCACTGCGTGAGTTTAGCCCACAATCCGCGAGGTAGAGGCAAGGAGTGGCCCAAAAACCACTATTTTCCCTGACTAAGCAACCCCCCCCCCCACACACAACGGGCCCATTGCGACTTCAGAGGCTCTTGGGGAAGGTGCTCAAGAGGACTCTACAGTAAGATCTCGTCAATAACAACTTCGAGAATAATGTTTTTGGCAATAACGGTAAGTTAGAACAGAAACCCAGTTTCTTTAATCTAAGTCTACTAATACCAAGTCGGTTCACTTCCTTCTAAAACGGCTCCAAGCTCGTGCGGGGGGCGGAGCATGGAAGTGACATCAACTGGCTCTGGCACAAAACACCAGCTCAGTTGACTCCTGACCATGATGGAGGATGGATGTTTGCTCCACTACTCAGACCATAACATATTTTTCGGTTCGGTAAAGTGAAGGAAGGGACTGAAATGTGTGATGGAAGGTTTAGGGGTGTGAAGGAAGCACTTTTTCCCCTGCTTCGTTTTCCCTTATTATAAATGTTTAATTTGAATCTGCGGTTTTATACATTTTCTGTTACTTAAGCCAATTGACGTCACACACAAGCCACACCTCCCTGCGCCCTGATGGAAAGTGAACCGGCTTGGTATTAGTAGAAGTAGTCTTTAATAATGTTTGGATTCAATGAATGACAGTTATTTCGCAAATGCCAAGTTGTTATATAGCAAATACGTCCATAACAAGGAATGACGCAGACAAACAAGAAGAGATGAAGGAAAGTGCCAAAAATGTGAGCAGTAGTGAGGAGATGGAGGATTCTCCCCTCATCACCTCCCCTGACTTGCCTGCCACCGTCCCCTCCACCTCCACTGCCCCCGCCTGACTCATCAGCCGCCTCCACCTCCACAGTCCCATCTGCTTCACCTGGCATACCTGCAACCCCCACCATAATGACTTGCTGCATTCTGGAAGAAATATAACATTCATAAGGCCATAAATTTCTTCATCAAAGCCTGGAATAATACAACACTGGCAACTGTTAAACACACGCGGTGTGGGTGGTGGTGCAGCGGGGGCATTCTAAATGTGCTGCCGTGCCTTGGAACCCCTGTTATTTACATCCATCAGGCATGTTGTCTACTGTTGTTAAGGTGACTGACTATATTTTTGTTATTGTAGCTATATCTGCAGTATATGTCTGAAAAATTTTCCCTTTATTATGTCTCTAAAGGTCAAAAAATGTCGAGGTATGAGGGGGTACCGCCCATATGTAATATTTCTCATAAGATTATGTATTCACAGTGCACAATTTCAAAGTGCAGGAGGACAAGGACTGCCCATCCACTCTTGTACTGTGCATGCCCACTGTATTTTATTTTTATTTTTTATCAGTATTGGTAAGAAGTAACCCTTTTTTGCATGATTTAGGAAACAATTTCCACCGCAAACAAATCTTAAGGCCTGTAATTGGGTGAAGTCAAATTCGAAATAATATCCTTAAACTGGTACTAATTATATATATATATATATATATATATATATATATATATACTGGCGACTGACTGGTTGCTTGGAAAGCACAGGCGAATAAGGAATATCAATACCAGGCTTGTAGGAACATCTTTAATGGTGACGTTTCGCAATATCTCATTGCATCATCAGACCTAAAAGTAATAATTTATTTTAGCTATGGTAAAAATATTTATGTCTTTGATCAAACTTTGCATTGAAAATAACTAAGAAATATTCTAAGGCAAATGGATATCCTACTTAAGTCATCAAAAAATAAAAACATTCATACACTAAAATGCACAAACCAGTTTAGTAAAATCAAGAACATTCAGGTAAAATTTCAAGATAAGAATACATTCAAACCTTTAAAAACACAGCAGTTGAACAGATGAACTATTGTCACCGATAGTGGGTTTGTAGAGGTGTGTATAAAGTGTCTCCATGATGGGGAGGTCAATGTTTAAAGCTGTTATTTCCTTAATGAAAGAAAAGGTGTCGCTGCAAGTGTACTGGTTAGTGGTAATGGGGCTCAAAACTGGTACCAAATATTTAGCGATGTTGTAATTATATGTTCCTATGGCAGATAAAACTGGTCGTAGAGGACATCCTACCTTGTGAACTTTAGGGTGCCCGTACATTATACCTGGCTGTGAACCACTCCGTCGTAGGTGTGAGAAAACTTCGTTACTTAAAATCCCTTCCTCTACCATCTTTTTGAGTAATCTGTTGGTCTTGTCCTCTGACTTTAGTATTGATTTTAAAATGTCATCATTTACTCTAGTAAATTTCGTTGCATCTTGCAGATAAATAGATAAATAGATTTTACTTTATTATTATTATTTTTTTTATGTCTTCAACCACATACAGGGATTAGGCCAGGTTAGGTTAGGTAAGATGCTTTTGCGCTTAATGTAGGTTAGGTTGGGAGTTAAATTTTGTTGGATTAGGTCAGATTTGGTAGGTTAGGTTAATTTAATTAACCTGATAGCTGCTACTTACATCATATGAAGAATAGCATGCAATTGCTGCGTACATCATATGCTCAAGCTCTTATTTTTAAAAAAATGCATGCTACATTTTTCACCCAAATGTCCGCAAATAGCGTACCACAGCCAAACTAAGATAAATAATGAACTCATTTAGTTTCCTATTCTTTTCTATGCACTCTTTCATTAGAAGAGCAAAAATGATTTTTGAAGAAAAAAGAATCCCATGTTTTTGTGCACTGGGGGATTAACCATGAAACCTAATGCCACAGTTAATGGGTTAAAAAGCACTTCATTCAGTTTTATTTCCCCTTTTTTTTATTTCATATATGACTTCAACCATGCACAGGGATTAGGCCAGGTTAGGTTAGATTAGGTTAGATTAGATTAGGTTTGGTTAATACTAAAAGGTAAATTTGTTCGATTTTACAGTTTTCAACTCGTATTTGACTTCAACCCCTTAATGGGACTTAGGACAGGTTTGGGTAAGTATGTGATCATATGTGGTTGAAAGTACTGTCAATTAAAATCAAAATATGGGTAAATCCTCTCTCCAGAGAAAAAATTAATATATATATATATATATATATATATATATATATATATATATATATATATATATATATATATATATATATTTCTTGCAGTGTCTCTGCTGTTTCTGAGATTAGGACAATGTCATCTGCAAATCATAAATGGTTTAGCTTTTCTTCATCTATGTTCACTCCATTATTTTCCCAGTCTAACTTTCCTAAAAATACTTTCTAGGCATTATGTAAATAATCTTGGTGAAACTGTATCTCCCTGACGCACTCCCTTCTCAATCTTAATTTTCTCTGAGATCTTGTACTTTAAATGCAGCAGTGCCCATTTTATTTTTTTATAATTTTATTTCTTTTTATATTTTTATGTGAGAGGGAACCAAAGGCCATGAGCCCACAATAACTGTTTCTTCCAAGAGAAAAACAAAATACAAGAGAGAGCCAAATTAAAGATCCGATCATTTCGAGATGCCTGGAAACACTGCATCTGAAGCTGGATATACAGACAGAGGGAGACAGTTCCAGAGCTGACTTGTAGCATAAATGAAGGACTGGGAGTAATGGTTAACTCTTGCATTAGAGCATTGGACAGAAATGGGATGAGAGTTTGCTGCTTGACGGGTGCTATGCGCCCGTCGTAGAGGTGGAGGGATGCATGCAGACAGTTCAGAGGAGCAGTGACCATTGATGTAGTGATAGAAAAGAGATAAAAATGCAACAGTGTGCCGAAGAGACAGAGGTTGAAGGGAGTCAGTAAGAGGAGGAGAGTTAATGAGACCAAAATCCTTTGACTCCACCCTATTGAGAAGAGCTGTATGTGGGGAACCTTCCAACACATGAGTTGTACTCCACACAGGGGTGGATAAAACCCGTGTATAGAGTCAAAAATTGTGCAGGGGTAAAGAAAGAACGAAGTCGGCTTTGTACACCCAGTCTCTTGGAAGCAGATTTTACAAGAGATGTAATATGATCTTTCCAAGATAAGTCCCGAGTAAATGAAACCCCAAGCAGGTTCAAGGATGATGCAGGATTAAGTTGAATATAAACATTAGTGGGTATACCCGTCGGGTTGACAGGTGTAACAACTGAGTTTTTGATGCATTAAAAACAACTAGATTATTTTAACCCAAGTCAGAGATACGAGCCAAGTCCGACATTAGGTGTGCCATAGCCTCATCCCAAGTATGTTGAAGTAAATGCTGAGATGGGCATTGCGGGAACCGAATGGAAAGGTGAAGGGTGGAGTCATTAGCATATGAGTGGATAGGGTTAGATGTACAGCTTAGTAGGTCATTGATGAATAAAAGGAAGAGAGTTGGTGATAGGACAGAGCCCTGAGGAACACCACTGTTGATAGATCTAGGAGAAGAACGATGGCCGTCTGCAATAGCTGCTATAGAACGACCAGAAAGGAACCTAAAGATGAAGGAACAGGGAGAAGGACAGAAACCGTAAGAGGGCAGTTTGGAAATTAAAGATTTATGCCAGACTCGATCGAAAGCCTTTGAGATGTCAAGTGCAATGGCAAAGCTTTCGCCAGTCCCCAAAGGAGGATGACCAGGAGTTTGAAAGGTAGGTAAGAAGATCGCCAGTGGAGCTTCCCTGACCGAGCCCATACTGACGATCAGAAAGAAGGTTGTGAAAGATGCTTTAAAATTTTTGTTTTAAGAATTGACTCAAAAAACTTTTGAAATTCAGGATGTTAAAGCAATTGGACGATAATTAGAGGGTTGGGAATGGTCACCCTTCTTTGGGACTGGCTGAGTGAGAGCAAACTTCCAGCAAGAAAGAAAGTTACAAGTTGAAAGACAGGCAAAAGAGTTTACCTAGCCAGAGTGAAAGCATAGAAACACAGTTCTTGAGAACAACAGGAGGGACTCCATCAGGCCCATAATCCTTGTTAGTATTGAGGCCTGTGATGGCAGAAAGGACACCAGCTGAAGAAATTTTAATGTCAGCCATGAGGAAGTCAGAGGGGGGAAGTGATGGAGGAACAGCACCGGAATCGTCTAAGGTGGAATTGGAGGAGAAAGTCTTAGCAAAGAGATCTGCTTTATCAGTAGAAGAAATAGCTACAGAGCCATCAGAGTAGAAAAGAGGAGGGAAGGATAATGAAATAAAGTTGTTAGAAATTTTTTTGGGAAAGTGCCAGAAGGAGAGGGAAGTATTCGAGTTGGAGAATTGAGAGCATTTAGTACGGGTGAAATTGTTTTTAGCAGAGTGAAGAACAGACTTAGCACGATTCCGGGCAGAAACCTATAAACGATTTGATTCAGGGGTGGGTTGGCTTCGGGACCTTTTATAGGCCCTTTCCTTGTTGTGGACAGCATTAGAACAATCGTGACCAAGGCTTTCTTGCATTAATCAAAGGATATGAGAAAGGAATGTATGCTTCCATGACCGAGAGAATAACCTCCGTAATGCGCAAGGCACACTCAGATAGCTCCCGGCCATGGAAGCAATAATCATTCTGGGGAAAATCAAAGAAATACTGCCTGAGGGCCTCCCAATCAGTAGCTCTAAAGTGCCACAGACGACTTTTCTTTGGAGGGTCCACAGGCCGTACTGGAATGATAGGACAGTTTAAGGTGATAAGGTTGTGATCGAAGGAGCCCAACAGAGAGAAAAGATTAACAGTGTAAGTAGAAGGATTAATTGTAAGGAAGAGGTCAAGTATGTTGGAGCTCTCTCCAAGGCGATCAGGGATATGGGTAGGGTGCTGTATAAGCTGCTCTAGGTCATTAGGGATAGAAAAAGTGTAGGCTTGTTGAGCAGGTGGATCAGTGAAAGGAGGGGAGAGCCAAAGGTGGTAGTGAACAATGAAATCTCCTAGAATGGAGATTTCAGAGAAAGGAGAAATGGATAGAATATGTTCCATTGTAGATGTAAGATAGTCGAAGAATTTTTTATAGTCAGTAGAATTAGGAGATAAGTAAACAGCGCAGATATATTTAGTCAGAGAATAACAGGAAAGCCAAAGGCAGAGTGTAGAGAATTCAGAAGAATCGAGTTCAGAAACACGAGAGCAAGGTAAGTCGTTGCGCATTTTTACACAACAGCCACCTTTGGCTTTGAAATGAATATATAGAAAGTGGGAGGATACAGAAAAGGGTTTGCTGTCAGTTGCCTCAGACAGCTGAGTCTCAGTTAGGAAAAGAAGGTGAGGCTCAGAGAAAGAGAGGTGGTGCTCAATAGAGCGAAAGTTAGAGGCAAGGCCACGAATGTTGCAGAAATGAAGAAGTGAGTAAGACAGTGGTCCCAGGCAGCTCGAGTCGTCGTTTTGAGCAGTTTTACAATGTTCTCATTCACTCCTTGTTCTCGCAATGAATTTATAATGGCTATGTGCTCCACTGAGTAGAAAACTTTTTCGTAATCAACAAAACCTAAGCTCAGTGGTATATCATATTCTGTAGTTTTCTCAGTTAGCTGATTCATTGTGTGTAGATGATCAGTAGTCGAAAACCCTCTTTGGAATCCTGCCTGTTTACGATGTTGTTTTTTCTCCAAATTTGTTGTTATTCTGTTCGTAAGGACTTTAGTGAAGAGTTTGTAAATGACTGATAATAAGCTAATGGGTTGATAGTTACTAAGAACTTTTGGGTCACGTTTTTTGTAAAGTAAAATAACTATTGCATTACACCGTGTTTTTGGAGTTTTCGTCTTTTTTATACATTGATTAAATATGTGAGCAAGCCTATTTTGTACTTCTACTCCTGCATCCAACAGTAAATCTGCTACTATTCCATCTTCTTCCTGAACTTTCCCTCTTCATATTTTTAAGAGAAGTTCGTCTGGTGTTACCGCATGTATTTCACTTGTGTCAACTGAAAAGTTAGCTATTGGTACTACGGTCTTTGATGCATACAGTTCTTTGTAAAATTCTTCAACTCTCATCAACATCTTACTGTATCTGTGCATTTAATGACTTCACAGTTTCTGTTTTCCAGTGATGTAATTTGTTGCTTTCGTAGTGCCATTTTACTTTGGACCTGTTTCAAACTTTTTCTCCATTTTTTATGGTTTCTTTGATCTGATCCATGTTTCTCTTTCTTTTTTCTTCTCTTTGTCTTTTGTTGATATGCTTATTTAATTCCGCTCGTTCTGTTCCATCTTTCTTTGTTTTTATTTTCATTTTCAATTCCTTTCTTTTTTTCATAAGCTCGAGTGTCTTTTCTGAATATTTCTTGGCTTTGGTTGTATTAGGTTTTCCTACTACCTCTGCCGATTCTCGTAGCACTTTTGTTAGTCTGTCATTCAGCTCATCAATGTCACATTCAGCATCACTTAGAGCCTGAAATATGTTCCTTATTTCCAACTGAAAGGCTGTATTGTTTTCGTTTACTTTTATTGGGCATATCGTTTTATCTTTAATCATCTTTCTTTCACCTTTGAAACTGAATCTGGCCGTGCAACCCACCATTCTATGGTCACTTCCGATATTTACTTTGCTGATAACTGTGACGTTTGTGGTCGTGCTGTTCGTATCTGCTATATTGAAGTCGATTTCATTGTTTATCCATTTGGGCTTCTCCAGGGCCACTTTCTCCCTGTTCTTTTGTGGAAGAATGTGTTCATTATTCTCATGTTAAACATTTCATCAAAGTTTACCAGTATTTCTCCTCTTTCGTTTGTTTCTCCCACTCAAGATTTTCCCATACATGCTTCTCCATTTTTTTTTCCAACTTTTGAATTGAAATCTCCCATGAGTATAATATACGTCGTCTTTTCTTCTTCCATAATCTGGGAAATGTCATCATAGAATGTTTCAATTTCTTCATCTGAGCTCTGAGAAGTTGGTACATATACATGTATTACTTTAAGGGTATATTTTTTGCACAGTCTAATTGCCACAAGTGCTGCTGCTCTGTCAGATACACTGCTGAATTTAACAATGTTTTCTGCAAGATTTATGTTAATCACAAATCCTACACCACTAACTCTTTCATTTTGCCTTCCTCTGTAGTAAAATAGGTGGTTGCTGTCTTTGAGCTGAATTACTTTTCTATTCTGTGGGTCTCACTCAGACCTACAATATCCCAACTAATGTTTTCCAGTTCAGTTATTAAGTTACCAAATGTGTAACCTTCTGCGAGGCTTCTTATATTGTATGCACAGATCTTCATGGATTATGTTCTTCTTGTATAAAACTTACATTGATTCTAACTATAGCCACACGCTTGAAGCAAGCAAGGGGTGGACACAAAAGTATCGCCTCCATGAAATTCTGTCTAATGGGTATACTGTATATACAGTAAATATATATATATATATATATATATATATATATATATATATATATATATATATATATATATATATATATATTGTCTATCTATTTATCTATCTATCTATCTATCTATCTATATATATATCATTGCATATGTACAAGTCCATCCATCAACATATTTATCTTATATCTCAACTTATGATCTCGGTCAACTGCAAAAAGTATGCACACACCTTAATCTCGTCCAATAACACATCCATGCAACAGCACATGTACTCAAACATATGTACATGTGACAAAATACATGCACACTCAGATATACATACACATATACAGCGGTACATTTACATGTGCATTCATACCAACACATACATATATTGTACATACATGCACCTATTCAAACACATACAGATACATAAATACAAATATTCATACACACGCATGCACATACATTTTGTACATACAAGCAAATGTAGTGAGGAGCATACTTTGTGTGACTCTTCACATGGAGTCAATGACTTTTTCATGACATATTGGAATATTCCACAATTTCATTGCATTCTGTGACAATATAATATTCAGGATATTCAGTGATTTCCCATGACTCTTAAACTTCCATATGTATATAGATGCTTTTTTTTTTTCCTCAATGATATTTGTAGCTACATTCAGTGAAGAATTACAAATTTACCTAGCATTAATTCCAAAATAGGGTATCAAATTTTTATTTTATAAATTCGGTACTTTTTTTTTTTTAATTCCTTGACAAAAAAAAATCATATATTTACACGTGTAAATTGTTTTTCTGGCTTCTTTAGGAGCAAAGATAGGGCAAAATCAATTTCCATGGTGGCCATGTTGGATTTGGCAACCTAGCGGAGTTAGCCAGCGCTTTTGGAAGGGGTGCCCTTGCTAAATTTTGTTTAAATGGCCCAAAACATGCTTTAAAAAAAAAGGTCACGAATTGCATTAGAGTGTCGCCTGCTGTCTCACAAAGAAGTTATCAAAGAAGAATAATGCAGTCGCCCCTCCACTCAGCAGGACTCAACGAAAACTGGGGAGAGGTGGTCAATAAAAGAAATATGCCTGGATATCAAGAACGTCTTTAATATACTTGAATTTTCGGTGTCCACACCACAGAAATGGAGGGTTACTGTATTACTTCACTTTTCTTAGTTCCTTCCTCTCCTCCTCCTCCTCCTTCTCCTCCTGGGGGAGCCTTCTTGCTTTACTATCCTTATCCTTCAACATGTAAAGTTAGATCTTGTAGTCATAGTTTTCTCTAACAAGCAGCCTCGAAAGGACCATAAGATCTGTTGCTGTTTGCTTTCCTGTGTAATCCTTCTTCTTCTTCTTCTTCTTCTTCCTCTTCTTCTTCTTCTTCTTCTTCTTCTTCTTCTTCTTCTTCCTCTTCTTCTTCTTCTTCTTCCTCTTCTTCTTCTCTTACTTCTTGCGACATGTTTTTCAGTTCGGTTCCATTTATTTATTTATTTTTTTTTTTTCGCTATTTCGCTTCAAACTTGACACAATTTTATCTTGGTCAATATACCCTCAGACACATACTGTGTGTGCGCGCGTGTGTGTGTGTGTGTGTGTGTGTGTGTGTGTGTGTGTGTGTGTGTGTGTGTGTGTGTATGTGTGTGTGCGTGTGTGATAATCTCAGACATTCAAAGGATTTTTCATGAGGTCAGTGGTGAAACCAAAATAACTCTGATTTTGGATCTATTACATTTGTATGTTCATTAAAAATATGGCAGTTTGTACAGAGAGTATATAAGTGTAATACAGCTGTGTGGAAACCATCTTCAGTTCTCTTGGCAATCTTCAGTTTTCAAGGATATTTCTCCTGGCGTCAAATGATTTTGGTCAGCTTAATGGATCTCAAAATAATGAAAAGAAAAACACTGTTAAAAGAAAAATAAATCTTAAACCTGTTAATGGAGGAAAGAGGTTTCCGGAATCTTATATTAAGGCACTGAAGCTAAATTTTTCAGAAAAAAAAAAAAAAATCCTTGACTGACTCTTCCACAGTACTGAGGAAAATGTTTTACTGTGAAAAAATAAATCTAAATTTACTGAGATGAACAACAAAAAGAGGGAATTAACTCATTATTTTAAGATTTCATCAATTACTTGACGATTTTATTTATTCCTTACTTCTTTCGTCGCACAAGGCTGAGCATTTGACATTTTTAATGGTGATAATCAAATTTCTCACGCTCTCTCTCTCTCTCTCTCTCTCTCTCTCTCTCTCTCTCTCTCTTGTGTGTGTGTGTGTGTGTGTGTGTGTGTATGTGTGTGTGTGGGTGGGTGTTTCTGTCCGATGTCTCTCACTGTCTCTGCCTCACTGTGCTCAGTGCGCCTGCCTTTGCCTTTTTCCTTTGCCGTCTTACCTTAGAAAGTTAAGAGAGAGTTCTCTAACATAAGTATACTATTCTCACTATAATATGATTGTTTCAACTCTTATTTAAGTTGCGATCAATCATTTTTTAAGATTTTATTCATATTCAGATTTGTCCTTTGTAGAGAACTGCATAAGTTTGCATAATCAACCTTTATCTTTTGTTCTTCTTGCATAAAACTTACATTGATTCTACGTATCTATCGCCACACGCTTGAAGCAGGGAAGGGTGGACACAAACGTATTGCCTCCATGAAATTCTGTCTAATGCTGTGAAGCTGCACTCTGTCCAACTCACACCTCCCTCATATATCTCTCCAGACCATCCTTCCATCTCATCGTCCATATCTTCTTACCCGTCCCCCTTTATCCTCATTCACTCTCTCCTGGTCAGTCTCTCTCTCCATCTCATCCTCCGTCTCTCCTTTGCCGCTCCCTCTTCGCGCATTCATGCTCACCTAGTCTCACTCTCCATTCTCTCCACATGGCCAACCCACCTCAAGGTATAGCTGTAACCCAACCCTAATACGATCTCTCTCTCACTCTCTCTCTCTCTCTCTCTCTCTCTCTCTCTCTCTCTCTGCTATCCTTGTCTTATTACCATTAAGGGTGCGAAACAGGGCGCACGGGTAATATCGTAAAGAAGTGTGGGAGTTTCAGTTATGGGCTCTAGGAATACTCACGGCTGGCACGTAGCAGAGAGTGCTTAAATTTTGATCGTAAGCTGATCACAATCCAGCTCTTTTATATAATATTGTCATCATCATCATCATCAGCAGCAGCAGCATAACCTATTGCACTTAATGAATTGAAGTAGGGTTCAGAAAACAAAAGAGAGAGAGAGAGAGAGAGAGAGAGAGAGAGAGAGAGAGAGAGAGAGAGAGAGAGAGAATTATACAGAACTAAAGAACAGAACTGGCCGCGCTTTCTGACCCGACAGGAGAACAGACGGGTGTTATGATCAGGGGACACTTCTGGGTCCTGATTAGGAATGAAATTAGGAAGGAGTTGAGGCGCAATGAACAGGGCAACAGCATGAAGAGCTGGGTGGAAATGAGAAGAGAGGAGGAGAAAGGAGAAGAGAGAAGAGACTGTGAAAGGAGAGGGGAGGAAAGGGGAGGAGAGGAGAAGAGAAAGAGAGGAGAAAAGAGAATTGGATAGGATAGGAGAGAAGAGAAAAAAATTGAAGGAGAGAAGAGACAGTGGCAGCAGTCAAGAATCTATCTATCTATCTATAGCCCGACACCCTAATCCTGCAAAGGGTGGCCGCAGACAAAACGCCTCCAAGTTGCTCTGTCACCCCCCATTTGGCTACCCTCACCCCAACTCACCCCCCCCTCCCCCATATACCTCTCAACTCCATCCCTCCACCTCATCCTCGGTCAACCCCTCCCTCTCCCTCCCTCCACCTCACCTACATACACCCTCTTAGTCAGTCTTTCATTCTCCATTCTCTCCACATGTCCAAACCACCTCAGTGTATTTCTCCTAATCTTCTCAACCACATCCACAGACAAGAACACGGAAGAAAAAAAGATGAGAAAAGAGAGAGGAGAGGAACAGAAATTAAGGTATGGGAAAGGAGAAAAGAGGAGAGGAGAGAAACCGGGGAAGAAGGAGGAAGTGATGGAAAAAAGAGAGGAGGGGAGAAGAGATACAGGATCGTTTCAGGACGTTTACAGTAGTGAGATAAGGGAAATAAACAAAGGAAGGAAAGTATATAAAATCGAAAAGTAAAAAGCAAGGACAGGGCAAGAGAGCAGGAAAGAAACGAAAGGCAAGGAGAGGCAAAGGAGGGATGGAAATGATGAATATAAAGAAAGGGAAGGGAAGAGAAAGGAAAGGGAAAGGAAGGGGAAGGGGAAGTGCAGGGTAAAGAGGAAGAAGTGGAAGGGAAAAGGTGTTAGTCAGGGTGAAGGTGAGGGTGAGTGTATGAATAAGGGTGAGGGTGAGAGTGTGGGCGATGATTTGGGTGAGGGTGTGGGTGATGATTAGGGTGAGGGTGTGGTTGAGTTTGAGGTGAGGGTGAGAGTTAGGGTGAACGTGAGGGTAAGGTTGAGGCGAAGGGAAAGTGGAAGGGTAAGCTTAGGCAAATGCCCTGAAGTGAAAAATAAAAGAAACCATCAAAGTCCAGTAAGAAAAATAAATAACTGAAGAAGGCGTACCAGGGAGGCATCTCAGAACGCAAGAATACGGACCTTTGGAATTAAACCGAAGGAATTCAGAGGCAATATCGAATTCAAAGCACGTTCTCTCTCTCTCCCGTGACTCGTATTTTTCATCACTGCTGGATTTGTCATAAAAGTGCCATTCTCCTTATAAGGGAAAAAGAGAGATATTGCATGTCGGACGCCCGATCTGTACCTTGCTTCTCCCTCTCTCTGCTTATCCATCCCCTCTCTCCCACTTCTTTCCCACCTCCCTTCCTCTCCCCTTCCCTTCGTCACCTCTTCCACGCTTTTTTATTTCCCTTCATTTCCCTCCCTATGCCTCTCTACCTTTTCCTTTCCACATCTTCTTCCTCTACACTTTTTTGTTCCATTTTCCCACTTTCCTTCCCAGTCTTCCTTTTCCACTCTCAGTCCTCCTATCCCCTCTTTTCTTTTTCCTGCCCTTCCACGTCCTCTTTCTTGCTCGATCTTTTCCTTCCCCCTCCTTCTCTCGCCCCTATTTCCCTTTTCTTCCTGCCATCTTCGTTTCATCTTCCTCCTCCTCTTCATCCAGTATCCGTCCTCTTCTCTTTCTCCGTTCCTGTGTTTTTCCTTCTTCCTCTCCCCCCCTAGTTTCCTTCCTCATCATACTCTTCCCTCCCTCCCTCTCTTCTTTCCCTTCTTCCAGACCCACCATCATTCTTTTCCATTCCTTCTTCCTTACCTCAAAATATTCTTCCTATGAATCATTCTATCCCACAACACTATCCTCGTAGACCCATGAAAACTCCTGATATGATTTATCCACAAGACCACAAAATATATGTTATATATGTTCTTCCTTTCCCATTCCCTCTTTTCCTCTTTCTCCCTTACACCTCCTCCTCATCCCTCTAAATTCATTCCATTCTCTACGTCCTATGCCTAATTTCTCTCTTCTTGTTCCTCCCTAACGCATATTTCACATTCCTTTTTCCCTCCTCCCTCATGCCTTTTCTCTTTCAGTTCTCTCCATCTCCCTCTTCCTGCTCCTCTTCTTTCTCCATCTCTTTTTTCCTTCTTCATCCGTCCCTGTCTCAGTCTTTCACTCCTCCCATCCCAGAACATGACCTGACTCCCACCAACTACCCTGACATAACTTACTCACGAGGCCCCAGAGGAAAAATGAGTCCCTCCCCTCCTCCGCCTGTTCCTTCCTTGCTTCCTACCCCTCCTCCTGCTCTTCAGTCTCCTCTGTATTCCTCTCCTCATCCCCATCTTCTACATTCTCCTTCAGCACTCTCTTATTCCCGCCCTTCTTCCCTCTTTCCTACCTTTCTCTCTTTGTCTTCCTTCTCCCCCTTGAAATACGGGAGGCTTTTCAATCCTTTCTCTTTTCCTTGCCCCCTCTTCTCCCTGCCCCCTCTTCTCCCTTCTTCCTCCTTCCCTCCTCCTCTCTCTTCTTCCTCCTTCCCTCCTTCTTTCTTCTTCATCCCTTTCTCTTCCCTTTTCTCTTCCTCTCTTGTCTTCAATATAGTCCCATCCCATGACACAACCCTCCCAGCCTCATAAGCCACCCTGACATGCCTCATTCACAGGGCCGGCTGTATCCCTCCTCCCTCCACTCCGTCTTTCACATCTCTCCTTCCCCTTCCTCCCCTCATCATTCTCATCCTTAACCATCTCTCGCTCCTATTCTTTCTCTTCCTGTTTCTCTTCTTCCAATCAATTCCCTTTACATCTCTTACCTTCTTTTTCCTTCCTCTCTCTTCTATATCCTTTCTCCCCTCTTCCTTTATCCATTTTCTCTATCTTCATCCCCTTTCTGCCCCACCGTATCTCTCCTCACAACAATCCCATCCCAGAACACAACATTCTCAGTCCCATGACTCACTCTGACATGCCCCACACACAAGGACCGAAGGCAAACTTTGTCCTTCCACTCTTTCTTGTCCTCCTCCATCTTCCTTGTTCCCCTCGTCTTCCCCTTTTCCTTAGGTCTTGCTTCTCCCCCTCTCTTTTTTCCTTCCTCTCCTATATTCAGAACAATCCCATCCCACAGTAGAGCCCTCACAGTCCCAAAGCCACCCTGGCATGCTTCACTCACAAACCCCATAGGGCAGGACATGTTCTTCCTCTCCATCTCTTCTTTCTTCCTTTTTTCCCCTTCTCTTCCCTCTTTCCTTATTTCTACTTTCTTCCCTTCCACTTCTTCCTTCCTCTCCTGTCTTTAAATCAGTCCCATCTGACAGGTCCCAAAAGGCACGATGTGTTCTCTCCTTGTCTTTCTTCCTCTCCCCTTCTCTCTTTCCTTTTTTTCCTTCATTCGCCCCCTCCCATTCTTCCTTCCCCTCCTATATTTTGAACAATCTCTTCCCACAACACGAATCTGCTAGTCCCAAAGCCTTCTGACATGTTTTACTCATAAGGCCCAGAGGCAAACTGTCTTCTTCCTCTACTTCTGTCATATTTCATCCTCCCATCCTCTTCTCTCTTTCCTTATTTCTTCCTCTGCCCCTCCAATTCTTTCTTCCTTTCCTGTCTTCATAACAGTCCCATCCCACAAGTCCCATTAGGCAGGATGTATTCTTTCTCTCCTTCTCCTATTCCTTCTTCCATCCTTCCTTATTTCTTTCTTCTCCCACTGCCTTTCTTCCATCCTTTCCTGTCTTCAGAAAAAAAAAACATCCTGCAAACCCCAAACGACAGGATGTGTGTGTCCTTCCTCTCCCACTTATCCACTTCATTCTTCATTCTTCCCCTCCTCTTCTCCCTTTTCTTATCTCTTCCATCGCCCTCTCTCCTGCCTTCGTCATTTATCTTCAGAACAATCGTATCCCAAAGCATAACCCTCTCAGTCCTCCGATCGACTCTGACGTGCCCCACCCACAAACCCCAAAGGCAAACTGTATTCTTCCTCTCCCTCTTCTCTTCCTTCTTGCTTTCCCTCCGCTTGCCCCTTTTTCACATTTCTTCATTCTCCCCTCCGTCTTCCTTTGTCTCCTATCTCCAGAACAATCGCATCCCACAACACAACCCTGCCAGTTCCAAAGCCACCCTGACATGCTTCACTCACAAAGACCAAAGGCAGGATGTGTGTCAGGGATCATATACGCAAGGCAGAGGTTTTTGGCAACCTGGTTTATTATTTACTCAGGTAAGTTTCTCTAAGGCAGAGGGTTTTCTCTCTTTGCACTAATTAAAAACTTCCATTGTTGTAAGACGGTGGGACACGAATCTATCTATCTATCTATCTATATCTATCTATCTATCTATATCTATCTATCTATCTATATATATATATATATATATATATATATATATATATATATATATATATATATATATATATATGCATCCCATTGGCACTCAGTGTCCTCAATATTGGACGGAACTGGGCATTTTCAGAATTTAATAAAGAAGGGAACCCCGGGGAAGGGATCTATAAGGTTCATGACTATGAGCTGACATGCGGAGGGCAGTTCGCCTAGCACCCTTCCAGCAAAATCCCCCGCACAGGAGCTCTGGGAGCAAATGGGATATATTCTTGCTCTGATATATGTCTCAGTCTGTGCTTCTTAGTTGCCACGTCAGTCTATGATGTTTCTGCATGTCTTTTCTCCATATGCACATAAGCATCCATCTGTGCAGGCCAGTTTAAGTTTCTTGCAGCTACAGTTGTGAATTAGACATGCTTTGCTGTGGTTGCATGTGACAGTTTTGTTGCACACATCTAGAATAGGAGGACGAGTCATCAGCTTTGGCACCAAATTCCCACCGACATATGTCCAACCCATGTTTCTTACTTGGGGTAGTACTGGTGTAGCGATGAGTGCTTGCTTCCATACCATGGCCTGGTAATGCGCACGTCGGATATGGAGCATTACTGCATCAGATGTTGGTGGCGGTGCTTCTTGAGAATGTCCTTTACAGAAAAGTATAACACATGCTTTGTTGCAAGTGTCTGTATCATCCAGCAGTTTGTACAAGCAGCATATGAACCTCTCTGCAGCTTTGAATGCATCATCTGTAGCATCTCTTGTGCCTAGGTCTGCCAAGAGCTTGTTGTGTATTTGAAAGACTTTCCAGACTGATTTCTTGCCACGGTCTGAGAACTGTGAAACACTGTCACATTCTGATATAGCATAGAATGGTAGCAAAGTTTTCAATTGACCGGTGGATAGCTTCTGGTGGATTTCGTGGATAGGGATGTATTTTGACGTCCTATAAGTTCCTGCCTTCATCCATAGCTGAGTGCATTTCATCTTCTCAAAATGTGCAGTTAATAAGACAAGCACATCAGTGTCACATGCTGAAACCGCCACCGTCTCAGCATCTGTGTGAATGCAGTGAAGCACAAGGTGCGTGTCTGCTTCCTCATGGGTGGCTTGTAGGAGTGATTCGTCCATCCCTAGATCTGATGACCTCACAGCTGTAATCTCTTTGAATCCTCCAGCCACTACTACTGTTTTGGGTAGAACAGATGAAGCATGTCTCATTAGCTGCTCAGAAAGGAAGTCTGCCAGATCTGCCTTATTTTCTCCAAGTGACAGAAAATTGGTCCATTTATCTGGTAGAGGAACAGATCCATTTTCTATTACCCTGCGTATCGGCCTAGTGCCTTGTGTTCGTTATTTTCTGGTGCCAGTCTTAATGGAGTCGCGTAGGTAGCTGTCGAATGTGACATCTGTCCTGTTAAAGTCTCTACCCATGTCAAAAACTGACTTCAGAAACACATCTGCATATTCACCAAAGGTGGTTACACCATGGGGCTTTCCAAGGGCCATCACAAGTGCTTGGCCATAAGTCGCTAAGTAAGTCGTACCACTGAGCGTCATCTGTGTTGAGGTTGAGATATCTTAGTTAGTGCATCTGCTAGGAGATATTTATTGCCTGTGTGCAAAGTTCATACATATGCTTTGCCTGCCATTACATGTTGTGCTGCATTAGCTCCAAGTATGCCAGTTTCGATCCACACATCTATTAGGCCGGAATCTTGCATGTGCTGTCTAATAACTCGTAGAAAGTTCATGGCTGAATAGAGTCCACCAAGACGAGGAATAAGTATGTCCTTGTATTCTGGTACTGACCACTTTAACTCCATCAGCTTAGGAAATAAGCTTCATCAACTGTTAGAACAACATACTTCTGGTTCAAAGCCTGTGTGATGTGCAGTTGTCTTTGAACGACAGTATTGAGAGTATCAGTATCATGAACTAGAGCTTGAGTAATGGGTAAATATCCAGCAGTGGTCAAATCAGGATCAACAACACTATGCCTTTGGTTAAATTCTGTCCAAGAAGGCTTCGGATCATTTGCTTGTCTTGTCCTCATGAACGCAATGTCTGCAGTCTGTGCTTTCAGTATTGTGGGTGATTGATCGCGGCTGCTATTAAACCACTCCTTTTTGGTACCATCTGTGGTTAAAGGTTGATTTATTCCCATCGATTTTACAGGTACAGGTAATATGTCATTCATGGCATCAGGAAGATTCACTGTTTCATTTTCTGATTGTTTTATTCCATCCAGAAGACTATCAGCAGGTGGTCCTCTCTGCCAGACAGCTAATTGTGTGGCATGGAAAGTGGATTTGCCATTAAGTGTGCCTTCATTTATAACAGTATTATCAGCAGAAAAGATACCAAATTGGTCTTTGACTAGATTAGGGGGTAGCACTGATCCACTTTCATCCATTCCTTGAAGTGTACTCTCAGTTAAGGCAGGGTCCAACCGCAGTACATCTCTGTAGCTAATAACATGTCCAGCATTGTGAAATGCCTGCACTAATTGAGCGAGTTGCTTAGTGCAGAGTACTACCCAGTCCAACGTGCTTTGGAGGCAGGTGCTTGTCACCATTAACTGTGTAAAGTAGATCCTGTCCAATACTAAGGAGTCGGTGGTGTCTTGTGGACTCATCTTTTATAAACGTCATCCATATTCTCCATATTATCTTGCCCTAGCAGATGTTGGCAACCTATCATTAAGTTAAGGAACATACAGACTATCTGGTATTCAGTTTGTTTCCTCCTGCTCACTGATATAAACTCCTTCATAAGCTGATTGTGAGAGTATGTCATCTCTTAGCTTCAATGCAACATGGACCATAGACAGAAATTCATTTTCTTTCTCTGGCTTATAGGTGGGAATGGTGAATTTAGTTTCATCTCCCTCTGCTTGGGCTATCTTTGAAATTGGTATGTGGCTAAATTTGAGGGGAAGGAATACTGTGCTTCGCTCCTTTGGTGCTTGATCATGGAGGACGATTAGCTCATAGAACTCACAAAGTTCAGGAGCTAACATATCTTTGAGGGTGCCCAGTCGACTTATGAATGATGGTGGAATCTCCAAGTTTGATTCTTTGGCAATGGTGCAGTACCGGTTCCATATTTCTTCTAGTTCCAAGATAAGGCCATGGTCAGCAGAATACTTCAGTTCATTGCATAGCCAAACCATTGCAATATCAATGTGCTGTGACTTCTGTTTGGTTTGGGTTGTGCTTCTCATGACTGCACACAGCAGGAGAGGTGATACCTTCCTTCTGCTGCTATAACGTCACTAACAGCTGCAACATGAACTAGCAAATTTTGGTCAATCTTTGCAGCACGCAGTAGCTCCTTACTTTGGTTGAAAGTTGTGACTGGAATGAACTTTTACTTGAGTGTTTTCTCTTGGCAGAACTTATATAATTCCCAATTGATGGGCTTTGTGGAACCACGGCGATATGAAGAGGGAGTTCGAGGCTGGGTTTCTGTTGCTGGTGTTGATGGAAAGTCAGAACTAGAAGAGAGGTTACTGCTTTCTGTCAGAGAGGTTTTCACAAGTTTACTTTTGCTGTGTACGTAGAATAACATGATTTGTGCCTAACTACCTGACTACTGGACTGCTGATTAAGGACCTCTGAGAGTGTGTCAACTGTGTTCTTTTGTTTAACATCTCGTAGCTATTGTCGCTCTTGTTTTACTTTTTAGCAGTGTACTTAGACCTCTTTCTGTAGTATTTAACAAATTATCTTGTTTTCCTTTTTGACAAAGTATATATAGATTGAAGTAAACTGGGGCAAGTCACTTCAAGGTAACTAATGCATCCTGGTTCTTGAAGATGTCACATCAATGCCTGAAATGAGAGAAACATGAATTAACATTTAGCGTATCATGTAAATTTTCAATTTCTTAAAAGCAATCTTTGCAATTTTTAAATGATATTTCAATGAAAAAAGTACTAAATCTAGTCCTCTGAATATAGTACACATTTTTAACCCCATCTATTGAATATATTGCACATGAGCCGAGTTCTGGGGTAAATTTTGACAAAAATGGTGGTCATTTTGTTTTTCAATTTTCAAGGTCAAGACCAGAAAATTGAGGGTGGCAGACAATTTTTTTGGATTCAGCACCCTCAAAATGCCCTAAAAAGCTTTTCTGCCCACTTTTAACACGAAATGCCTACAACAGTCTATGATGCGTTGTATCAGCGGATTGTTGCACTAATTGGATATATTCTCTTATTTGGACAACACTTTTGCTTATACTTGCATTACTATATTGGAACATCACTTAATTTAACCTAGTACAGAGCTGGACTCATAAAGATACTATTCATGTGTGGCCAGATGCAGCCAAAGTGGTGCAGAGCGAAGTGACGGATGTCCTCCCTCTCTCGCAGCTCGTGTGTGTGTGTGTGTGTGTGTGTGTGTGTGTGTGTGTAAGCAAGTGCGTGTATGTATGTGTATGGGCGTGTGTGTGCGTGCATGTGGGCTAGCGGTGAGGGGACGAAGGTGAAGTGTTGCCATACCGTTACACAAGTCACACACTCAGATCAGGCCGTTACCGCTAATGTCACGGGTTTCATCGTTACATCTACCAGTGATGGCTGTTATCATCCTTATTTTAGTGTTCACTGTCTTACTAATTTATTTATTTATTTATTTATTTATTTATTTATATTTTTGAGACAGTTAATGTGGGTAATTGGTCTTATGGGTGTTGTTGTAGTAGTAGCTCTACATTCTTTTAAAACGTGAACCTTTTGGACTGCAGGTTGAAGTTGCCCCTCTCTTGCAGTCCTCCATCCTCCTCTCGGGGGATAGGGAGGGAGCTGAGGGATGTCTGGGTAGTTTGGCAGTGAACCCACCTATCTATACCGATGCCATCACGTGAAGGCGTACCTGACAGTAATTCACATCTTTATATCAGTCCATACATGTTTACACCCTGTCATTTGGTATGTGTGTGTGTGTGTGTGTGTGTGTGTACTACCAGGTCACACACACACACACACACACACACACACACACACACACACACACACACACACACACACACACACACACTCGGTGGTGCAGGGGTAACGTTCTCGCTTGCCAACTGGTGGACGGGAGTTCGCGCCTCGCTCAGGTTGCGAAAAGTTTCACTGATGAAGTGGGTGGTTACTGTCCCCCTAGAGCAAGGGGATGTGTGTGTGTGTGTGAAGGTCACAGCCTTGCCCTTAGATCGGACTATATGAGCTCTCAGCTCCCTTCCGGGAGGGTAAAAAGCTGACGATCACGACCATCAAGTGATAATGACCGACCCGGTGAATTACGTAGGAAGTCACATCTCAGCAATTTACTAGCCAAGCAACACAAAGACCACGTTCTTGTAGTTTTAGAAGGCTCTCTTGACGATGATTATGATGATGATGATGATGATGAGGGGGAGGAGGAGGAGGAGGAGAGGCGGAAATATAGAGGGATTTTGATGATACTGTTGACGATGATGATGATAATGATGATGATGATATGATAATGATGATGATGATGATGATGATGATGATGATGATGATGGTTGTGGTGGTGGAGGAGGAGGGGGAGGAAGAAGAAAAATGGGAAGAAGACAGTAAGAATGAGAAAAGAATGATTATGGACCAAGAGTACAAAAATAAGGAAGAAGAAAAATGGAAGAAAATGATAGGAATGCAGTTTAGGTGAAGATAAAACACACTGATATGGAGACAGATAAATACAAAAATAAACACAGCAGACAGACATAGATAGACGCTATGTGGAAATATAGGCTACAGGCTTTAGACATTCCAAAAGGCAAGACAAGATTCCTTCATCTCCTCGCTACGACGATCTCTCTCTCTCTCTCTCTCTCTCTCTGTAAACATACACATTTTTCTCATGCAAACTGTGTTTCTTTTTTATCCAACAGTTCACTTGTATCTCCTCTCACGCGCACGAGAGAGAGAGAGAGAGAGAGAGAGAGAGAGAGAGAGAGAGAGAGAATCAGTTTTGGGTAACCGATAGATAGACAAATAGAATGACGTACTGACTGCTTAATAAGACCGAGTCGGACAGATAAAATGGCTTACTGACTGAATAAAACAGATACCTTAAGTACTGATGGTCAAAGAGACGCATAGGAAAAGACCTATCGGCAGACAGATAAGGAAACAGACAGATAAACAGACATAAACAAACAAGCACACACAAAGAAAGACGGATAAACAAACATGCAGATAAACATGCAGGCAGACAAACAAACAGACAGATAAACAGCCAGACCAACAAGCAGGCAGACAAACAAACATGAAAATAAATATACATGGATGGCAGAAAAAAAAAAAAAAAAAAACAAGCTCTAAAAAGAAAGACAAAAACTTTCAACGACTAACCACCAACATAAGGGTAATTCAGGTAGGCAGGCTATACGTCTAAGCTTTACTCTTGCTCTAGAATCCGACCCGCAACCGACGATGTTATGTCTAAGTCCCTAATTGTACTGCTTGATACACAGTGACAACGGGTAAACAAAATTTGTTCAACAGTATGAACGGCACAAAAATTAAGCTCGGATCCTTTCACCTGCGAGGTAGACAAGCTAACTAATATACCGTACTTACTACTGGCTTCCCATGAGCAGATAGACAGACACTTAGACAGACAGAGAGACACATAGACAGAAACATAGAAAGACAGAAGCAGGGATATGCACAGACAGACAGACAGACACAGACAGAAATATAGGCAGACTGAAACAGTCATATGCACACAGACAGACAGACACATAGAAATGCAGGAAGACAAACAGACAGATATATAAGACAAACAAAAAGAGAAACATAATTATACTTTTTTTTTTTTTTTTAATGTGACCGACTCTGGGCATAGGCTGCACAGCCTGCTTTCAAGGCCCAGTAGTCCTCCTACGTACCGCACACCTCTACATGTCACCACTTCGGCGCTAACACCCACTGTCCATACTGAATACATGCTAGGGCTGTCTCATACAGGACTAGTGTATTGGTATTAGCGGGGGTATTTTTATGACATGTCGGCGAGCCTTCTGGTAGATCAGTAAAGTCTGATTTTTCTGAAATTCAAATCCTTAACTGTTCCCTGCCTCAGCGGGATTTGAACCCGGGTCCATCAGGACTGCAGGCCAACTCTCTACCGATTGAGCCACCGCCTCCCCCCAATGACGAATATATAGACTGGCAGGCAGACCGACAAGTATACATACAGACAGACAGACATTTTTCCACTGTTCCTCCAACTCCTTTACAGTGCTCAGTTTCATATTATTTTTCTTTACGCTTTTCATATTTCTATGGTCGTCATTCACCATTTTTTTTTTTTCAACATGCTTACAGTATCGTCCGTGTCCACGTCTTTCTAACTGTTTGTCGGTCTGTTCCTTTTTCTATCCCCATTCAAAAGTATCCCCATATGATTTTCATTTTTCGTAATTTGTTGTATTGTTGTCTTTTTTTCTTTTTTTTTTGTTACATTTCAACTTTCTTTTACCGTTTCTCTCTAATAATATCTTTCCCTTTTATATTTCTTTATCTGTCCGTCATCTGTCCATATAACTTTGTCTTCTTTATATTCCCTTTTTCTTCTATGTTTTAACTTATATTTCTGTTCAGTCCTTTTTTGTTTTTCTAAATTTCACCGACTATAACTTCCCATTTCTGTATATCACTATTCTCTGACTATTGGATTCCTTCTTACTTTACGCTTCCCTTAACTTTCTAGTTTCTGTTTCTACAAAATTACTTTAAAAATTCTCGATTTAATAGGTTGCACATTTCCTTCTTTGTTTCTTTTCCTTCTTCTCAACTTTTTATCTTCCTGTTTTCTCTGTCTTCCATTTCTATATCTCAGCCCTCTCCTGGTATTGCATATCTCGTTTATTTATCCCTGTATTTTGTTCTTTTCAGCTATCTTCTTTTTATTTGTCGCTTCATTTTTTCTTCAAAATTTTCTGCTTTATTTCTTTATACTGTTATGTTCTACCGTCTCTGTTTATCTCTGTTTGTCCATCTATCTGTCTGTCTTTTTCATTCTTTTTCTTCTTCTGTTTACATATCACTCAATCATAAAAGACCTGACAGAGAGAGAGAGAGAGAGAGAGAGAGAGCAATCCAGTAACCGCGTTGGCTCACACTTCACAGATGCAGCCCAAGTGGATTAGACTCTGTGGAAGAAGAGGAAAAGAAGGAGAAGGCAAGAAAGAGGAAGGGAGGAAGAAGAGAAGGAAGAATAGAAGAAGACGAAGAAGAGGGAGAGAAGAAGGGATGGAAAAAATGAAGAAGAGAATGGTAAGGGTGGAGGAGGAGAAGGAGAAAAGGAAGAGGATAAGAGCAAAGGAGGAGGAGGAGGAAATGATGAAGAACGCTGCTGCTTAATGTAATTTTGTATTATATTTTGTTACCTTACCTGCCGTTGTAATGAGCTGGATTGACTTATAATATTCTATTGCATTAATTCAGTATCACAGCTGCCTCATTACTGTCTTCCTGCTTGTCACGCTATCTGTCGACTTACTGTATTTGTTCATCTATCAGTTAAGCTATTTTCTTACTTTCCTACCTACCTACTTGCCTACATACATACATACATACCTACATACATGCATACATTCTTGCCTATCTCTCTACCTACCTGTCTATCTACCTACTTACTTACCCACCTACTTACAGCCTTCCTCGCTACCTATTTGCCTATCTATCTGCTTCCCTATCCATCTACATACCGACATACTAAATGATGACAATGAAGGTGGACGCAGAGACGACGACAACGACGATATTAATAATAATAACAATAATAATAATAATAATAATAACTAGAAGCCATCTCAAATTGGGATTTCACCACCCTCGCAGCATATAATTTTGCACCTCCATTTCTGATCGGACGCAAATTCAGGATGTAAAACACACACAAACAAAGCCAGCCAGCCAACCTCAAAACTGATAACCTTACCACTGCGCTGGCTTCGCAACGCGGTTGGTAATAATAACAACAGGAACCGGTGCCAAGGCGCAGCAAACCTGTCCCCGTCAGTTATTTCAATGCTGACGTATAGTCAAAGACGTCACATATAAAATTTGGAGTAAATCGGATGAATATTGACCATTTTATGCCCATTTGAAATTATAGGCCCGACCCACTTGACATTGACCTCAAATCCGCACACTCGGGGGTGATCCCCATGACATCATGAGGCATGTTATTGGATGTAGATTTCAAAGATGCACCTTTAGGTTTTGGTTTCATGTCGATATGACGAGTTTGAAAGGAGTTATGACGAAAAAAAAAAAAAATTTGAACCTTCAGCCTGGGCCTTGGCTCAGTTTGGCCCAAAATTTAATCAGTTGATCAGAGCGTCATAGCCCATCATCCTAGTAATTTTAGTCAAAATCTCACCAGCAGTTTTCGCGTAAAGTTGTTAACAAACAGACAAACCGAGTGAAAACAATACCCGTCCCCGAGCCCCTCCTGGGTTGGAAAGGGTAACGAGAGCGGTAAGACAGCACATACCTTCGTCAGTGCCACTGACTTTAAAATGGATCCGGATCCGGATCCGTGAAGATATTGTGTGGAATACATAGGCTTTGGATCCGCCCCAATATTTAATCAATTGTTCCCTGACCCATGACCCACTCATCCAGAAAATTTTATTGAAATTCATTGAGAACTTTTGGAGATATTATACACAGGATCAGGATACGGATCCGGATCCACCCCCAAATTTAATTAATTCTTTATTGACCCATGGCCCACCTTTTCACCAAATTTCATTGAAATTCTCTCTCTCTCTCTCTCTCTCTCTCTCTCTCTCTCTCTCTCTAACGATTACCCGTGAAAAGTTTGAAAAATAGAGGGCTAAATTCAAAGACCATTTACCTTGGGTTCGTATCTCTGGTGTGTATCTCTGTATGAACACTGTAGTCCATTCCATCTGAGAGAGAGAGAGAGAGAGAGAGAGAGAGAGAGAGAGAGAGAGAGAGAGAGAGAGAGAGAGAGAGAGAGACACACACACACACAAACACACACACACACACACACACACACACACACACACACACACACAGAGCTTTGTCAGTGTGTACTAAAGCTGGTGTATTTTTTATTTACGTATTTATATTGCATAGTAGAACTTTTGAAGGTTAAAACCATTGTGAGTTCTAAAACTAAAAATGACCTTTATTTTTCACCGTCATTTAAGGCATTAAGAAATATGTAAAACTGGAAACGACCTTCACTGCACAGCCCGACTCCAATAATGATCGTGCTTCATTACTCGGCCGGCCTGGGAAAAGATGAAAGAGCGTTAAGTGGATGTAAAGCAGTGAAAAGGCATACCGACACATCCGGCAGGGACACGTTTTTAATCAAGAAACGCTCATTAAAACGCCGGGCCAGATTCTCAATTTCATAACGAGAATTTCTGCCATTTTCTCATTAACTTTTCTAGTACACTGGACTCGAAATGAACGGATTTTGATTTTGGCTCAGTTATCTTGTTTTCGTGTTTTCTTGGAGGGAACAATCTTGCGGGCCTCCAGCCTTTTTTTCCTTCCTCTTTCCTCAAAAAAAAAAAAAAAAAAAAAAAAAAAAATCACTTTAATGTCGCCTAAAATTGCCATCTCTCCATCCTGAATCCAGAGTAATAACAATATATTAATATCATACTCCGTACCTCCCCTCTCCCTCTTCCATTCCCTCCCTTTATCCCTATTCCCCCCCCTCTCCCTCTCAACTCTCCCACCCCATTTTTTTTTTTTTTTTACAAGGAAGTGGTGCAAAGAAGTAAAAGGAAAGTAAACAGCAAAATACTTATTGATCCTTTCGAGTTTATTTATTACAGGATAAGCTTTAACCATAAAACTCATCTACCGTCATAAATAAGGATAGGAATGCAGGAAGGCTCCCCCCCCCCACCCACCAGATCCTTCAACCGCAGCTGGAAGGAAACAGTGAGAAGAAAT
>NC_137057.1:28300485-28375485 GCF_032717465.1 Coenobita brevimanus
ACACACAAAGAAAGACGGATAAACAAACATGCAGATAAACATGCAGGCAGACAAACAAACAGACAGATAAACAGCCAGACCAACAAGCAGGCAGACAAACAAACATGAAAATAAATATACATGGATGGCAGAAAAAAAAAAAAAACAAGCTCTAAAAAGAAAGACAAAAACTTTCAACGACTAACCACCAACATATGGGTAATTCAGGTAGGCAGGCTATACGTCTAAGCTTTACTCTTGCTCTAGAATCCGACCCGCAACCGACGATGTTATGTCTAAGTCCCTAATTGTACTGCTTGATACACAGTGACAACGGGTAAACAAAATTTGTTCAACAGTATGAACGGCACAAAAATTAAGCTCGGATCCTTTCACCTGCGAGGTAGACAAGCTAACTAATATACCGTACTTACTACTGGCTTCCCATGAGCAGATAGACAGACACTTAGACAGACAGAGAGACACATAGACAGAAACATAGAAAGACAGAAGCAGGGATATGCACAGACAGACAGACAGACACAGACAGAAATATAGGCAGACTGAAACAGTCATATGCACACAGACAGACAGACACATAGAAATGCAGGAAGACAAACAGACAGATATATAAGACAAACAAAAAGAGAAACATAATTATACTTTTTTTTTTTTTTTAATGTGACCGACTCTGGGCATAGGCTGCACAGCCTGCTTTCAAGGCCCAGTAGTCCTCCTACGTACCGCACACCTCTACATGTCACCACTTCGGCGCTAACACCCACTGTCCATACTGAATACATGCTAGGGCTGTCTCATACAGGACTAGTGTATTGGTATTAGCGGGGGTATTTTTATGACATGTCGGCGAGCCTTCTGGTAGATCAGTAAAGTCTGATTTTTCTGAAATTCAAATCCTTAACTGTTCCCTGCCTCAGCGGGATTTGAACCCGGGTCCATCAGGACTGCAGGCCAACTCTCTACCGATTGAGCCACCGCCTCCCCCCAATGACGAATATATAGACTGGCAGGCAGACCGACAAGTATACATACAGACAGACAGACATTTTTCCACTGTTCCTCCAACTCCTTTACAGTGCTCAGTTTCATATTATTTTTCTTTACGCTTTTCATATTTCTATGGTCGTCATTCACCATTTTTTTTTTTTCAACATGCTTCCTGTATCGTCCGTGTCCCCGTCTGTCTATCTGTTTGTCGGTCTGTTCCTTTTTCTCTCCCCATTCATATGTTTCCCCATCTGATTTTCATTTTTCGTAATTTGTTGTATTGTTGTCTTTTTTTTTTTTTTGTTACATTTCAACTTTCTTTTACCGTTTCTCTCTAATAATATCTTTCCCTTTTATATTTCTTTATCTGTCCGTCATCTGTCCATATAACTTTGTCTTCTTTATATTCCCTTTTTCTTCTATGTTTTAACTTATATTTCTGTTCAGTCCTTTTTTGTTTTTCTAAATTTCACCGACTATAACTTCCCATTTCTGTATATCACTATTCTCTGACTATTGGATTCCTTCTTACTTTACGCTTCCCTTAACTTTCTAGTTTCTGTTTCTACAAAATTACTTTAAAAATTCTCGATTTAATAGGTTGCACATTTCCTTCTTTGTTTCTTTTCCTTCTTCTCAACTTTTTATCTTCCTGTTTTCTCTGTCTTCCATTTCTATATCTCAGCCCTCTCCTGGTATTGCATATCTCGTTTATTTATCCCTGTATTTTGTTCTTTTCAGCTATCTTCTTTTTATTTGTCGCTTCATTTTTTCTTCAAAATTTTCTGCTTTATTTCTTTATACTGTTATGTTCTACCGTCTCTGTTTATCTCTGTTTGTCCATCTATCTGTCTGTCTTTTTCATTCTTTTTCTTCTTCTGTTTACATATCACTCAATCATAAAAGACCTGACAGAGAGAGAGAGAGAGAGAGAGAGAGAGCAATCCAGTAACCGCGTTGGCTCACACTTCACAGATGCAGCCCAAGTGGATTAGACTCTGTGGAAGAAGAGGAAAAGAAGGAGAAGGCAAGAAAGAGGAAGGGAGGAAGAAGAGAAGGAAGAATAGAAGAAGACGAAGAAGAGGGAGAGAAGAAGGGATGGAAAAAATGAAGAAGAGAATGGTAAGGGTGGAGGAGGAGAAGGAGAAAAGGAAGAGGATAAGAGCAAAGGAGGAGGAGGAGGAAATGATGAAGAACGCTGCTGCTTAATGTAATTTTGTATTATATTTTGTTACCTTACCTGCCGTTGTAATGAGCTGGATTGACTTATAATATTCTATTGCATTAATTCAGTATCACAGCTGCCTCATTACTGTCTTCCTGCTTGTCACGCTATCTGTCGACTTACTGTATTTGTTCATCTATCAGTTAAGCTATTTTCTTACTTTCCTACCTACCTACTTGCCTACATACATACATACATACCTACATACATGCATACATTCTTGCCTATCTCTCTACCTACCTGTCTATCTACCTACTTACTTACCCACCTACTTACAGCCTTCCTCGCTACCTATTTGCCTATCTATCTGCTTCCCTATCCATCTACATACCGACATACTAAATGATGACAATGAAGGTGGACGCAGAGACGACGACAACGACGACGACTACGACGACGACGATAATAATAATAATAATAATAATAATAACTAGAAGCCATCTCAAGGTGGGATTTCACCACCCTCGCAGCATATAATTTTTGCACCTCCATTTCTGATCGGACGCAAATTCAGGATGTAAAACACACACAAACAAAGCCAGCCAGCCAACCTCAAAACTGATAACCTTACCACTGCGCTGGCTTCGCAACGCGGTTGGTAATAATAACAACAGGAACCGGTGCCAAGGCGCAGCAAACCTGTCCCCGTCAGTTATTTCAATGCTGACGTATAGTCAGAGATGTCACATGTCAAATTTGGATTAAATCGGATGAAAACTAACGATTTTATGCTGAAATGAAATTATAGGCCCGACCCACCTGACATTGACCTCCCTACCGCTAACTGGGGAGTGACCCCCTGATGTAATGAGGCATGTTATGGGATGCAGATTTGAAAGATGCACCATTAGGTTTTGGTTTCATGTCGATATGACGAACATGAAAGGAGTAATGTCGAGAAAAAAAATACATTTTTTGAACCTTCAGCCTGGGCCTTGGCTCAGTTTGGCCCAAAATTTAATAAGTTGATCAGAGCGTCATAGCCCATCATCTTTGTAATTTTAGTCAAAATCTCACCAGCAGTTTTCGTGTGAAGTTGTTAACAGACAAACAGACAAACCGAGTGAAAATAATACCCGTCCCCGAGCCCCTCCTGGGTTGGGAAGGGTAACGAGAGCGGTAAGACAGCACATACCTTCGTCAGTGCCACTGACTTTAAAATGGATCCGAATCCGGATCCGTGAAGATATTGTGTGGAATGCATTGGCTCTGGATCCGCCCCAATATTTAATCAGTTGTTCCGTGACCCATGACCCACTCGTCCAGAAAATTTTATTGAAATTCATTGAGAGCTTTCGGAGATATTATACACAGGATCAGGATACGGATCCGGATCCACCCCCAAATTAAATTAATTATTGACCCATGGCCCACCCTTTCACCAAATTTCATTGAAATTCTCTCTCTCTCTCTCTCTCTCTCTCTCTCTCTCTCTAACGATTACCCGTGAAAAGTTTGAAAAATAGAGGGCTAAATTCAAAGTCCATTTATTTTGGGTTCGTATCTCTGGTGTGTATCTCTGTATGAACACTGTAGTCCATTCCATCTGAGAGAGAGAGAGAGAGAGAGAGAGAGAGAGAGAGAGAGAGAGAGAGAGAGAGAGGGAGAGAGAGAGAGACACACACACACACAAACACACACACACACACACACACACACACACACACACACACACACAGAGCTTTGTCAGTGTGTGCTAAAGCTGGTGTATTTTTTTTATTTACGTATTTATATTGCATAGTAGAACTTTTGAAGGTTAAAACCATTGTGAGTTCTAAAACTAAAAATGACCTTTATTTTTCACCGTCATTTAAGGCATTAAGAAATATGTAAAACTGGAAACGACCTTCACTGCACAGCCCGACTCCAATAATGATCGTGCTTCATTACTCGGCCGGCCTGGAAAAGATGAAAGAGCGTTAAGTGGATGTAAAGCAGTGAAAAGGCATACCGACACATCCGGCAGGGACACGTTTTTAATCAAGAAACGCTCATTAAAAAGCCAGGCCAGATTCTCAATTTCATAACGAGAATGTCTGCCATTTTCTCATTAACTTTTCTGGTACACTGGACTCGAAATGAACGGGTTTGGATTTTGGCTCTATTATCTTGTTTTCGTGTTTTCTTGGAGGGAAAATCTTGCTGGCCTGCAGCCTTTTTCTCCTTCCTCCTTCCTTAAAAAATAAAAAAAATCACTTTAACGTGGCCTAAAATTGCCATCTCTCCATCCTGAATCCAGAGTAATAACAATAGATTAATATCATACTCCGTACCTCCCCTCTCCCTCTTCCATTCCCTCCCCTTATCCCCATTCCCCTCCCTCTCCCTCTCAACTCTCCCACCCCATTTTTTTTTTTTTACAAGGAAGTGGTGCAAAGGAGTAAAAGGAAAGTAAACAGCAAAATACTTATTGATCCTTTCGAGTCTATTTATTACAGGATAAGCTTTAACCATAAAACTCATCTACCGTCATAAACAAGGATAGGAATGCAGGAAGGCTCCCCCCCACCCACCAGATCCTTCAACCGCAGCTGAAAGGAAACAGTGAGAAGAAATACCATGCGCTATAGAATAGCTGTCACTAAAATTTCTTTGATTTACTTCCTCCCCTGGATTTCTGGTGATAATATATAAAAAACAGTAAATACGTCATCACTGTGAAGAAGTTAACATTTCGGGTGGTTATCAATACTTTATAGTGTCTGTCTTGTTTCTATAGACGTTTATGTGGTCCATGCGTTTGAAAATGCAACTTTCTCTTTCATTTTCCTTCTCCCCATTTTTCCTACTTGCTCTTTTCTCTCGTTTTTACCCTTTTTCATCTTTTCCCCCATTTCCCCCACCGATTCCTTTGCTGTTTTTTATTCTCTCTGATCCTCAGCGTCGGTATCCGCTCTCTGCACCTATCTCCATCCTCATTTCTGCACAATCCTTAACTCTCTTCTGTTTTCCCTCTCTACGGGCACCTTTATGCCTCATGGTGGTCCTTCACACTTTTCCCTACCGGCCGTGGCTTGAGGGTTTGGTGTCCTAGGAGTGGGGGTGTTCTTGCTTTGGTATCCTTTTTGTCAGCTCTTTTTCACATGTCTTAATCATAGTTCGTACTTCCAGTCCCTCACTCCTTTACTTCTCTTTCACTCCTTCTGCCTCTTTTTCTTCTCCTTTCCATATTCCACTTGTCCTTCCCTTCCTCTTCTCTATCTGGTTTCTTTTTTCTCCACTTTAACTTTCCTCTCTCTTCCCTCTCCCCTCAGTCTATCCCTCTCACTTCCCACTAAGCTCCTTTTCACACAAGCTCACCCACGATCGCAAAACGAGGACAGACACATATGAAAACCCCACATAGTAATTGTGACGCATTTAGATCCAGCAACAACACCTCCGTTAACAGCCTTGGCAATTCTAACACATTAACTTCTCCCCTCTATTGTCAGGGTTTTGGTAATTCAGGTAATAGGATGAATGCGATTATAGTTTGAATAGAATAACTGGTGAAGCATCTCTCCTCATGTTAATATAGACACGGGTATAATACTGTATAGGACACTTGCTTGGATGTTTGGATTAAATTCATACAAGGGTATGGCTGTGTGTTTATCATTCTCTCCACTTCTCTCTCTCTCTCTCTCTCTCTCTCTCTCTCTCTCTCTCTCTCTCTCTCTCTCTCTCTCTCTGTCCATTTGTTTGTCTGTTTCTCTATCTATCTCATTATTATTCGTGGTAAACAAAAAAAATTGTGATGATATAATTGACTTGGTTTGTAAGCTGAGTTGCCTTACCTCTCTGTCATCCGTTCTACCGGTATGTAATTTTCAGGTATCAACACACACACACACACACACTAGATGATTAGGTTATTCGTATGGTGGCAAATGTTACCCTATAGTTAATGACAGTGTCAGACAAGATGACACTGGCAATATACAAGCTCAGATGAGAGGCTGATACCTAGAGGACACGAGGGGCAAAAAGTACAGGGAGAAATACAGGAACACATCCTTTTTCATCTATATTTCCCTAGAGGACACGCTACCCTGACAGGAGAGTAATCAGGGAAATAGGAACTGAAAAAGAACTTTCATTTTTCTCTAATTCACGATAAGCAGCATGCTATGGTAAAGGAAAACTCTCAAATTAACGACTGTATACCGTCTGACATACCAAGTAGTGAAGGAGCGTTGTGTTGATGTGGATGTGACTTAAAGCGTTCCGAGAAATACCCTTAGATGGTTTAGACATGTGAAGAGGATTGGGAATGAGAGACAGACTAGAAGGGTGAAGGGGGAAACAAAGACTGAGATGGAGGGATGAACTGAACTGGGGACATTGGTGTATATAGGGGGGAGGGGAGGGATGATTTGGAGGGAAGGAAGCCAGATAACGGAGGACAGGGCGACATGGAGGAGATTGTTTGTGGCTAACCATTAGAAGTCTGGATGTAAATAGGTCGATAGACAGACAAATGGATAGATATGTAGACAGATTCATTGACTGATTGGTTGACTGGTTGGTTGGTTGATAGACTGGTTGATTAATTTATTGCATCAGCGTCATTACGAGAGAGAGATCTATTTGTCTATATTCCTGGGCTATTTCTCCTCTAACGGAGGGTGGCCAAGACAGGACGACACACTTACCAAAATATTCATCCACAAGCAACATATTTACTCGTTTTTCAGCCTTTAAGGGGAGAAAGGACCGCTCCTCGCCACATGACACCGAACGAGGGTCAACTACGCAAAAATATATTTAATACCCAATATTCCCTTAGAATCGATCAGCAGTTGTCTTTGTAACATCCATGTCCTCGTTGCACTGTTGAGTAAGCAAAGAGCAAGGGAAGGGAAACAATTTTTCTCCGAATAAAATCTCCCTGATAAATGAATTTTGATTATTCCAGCTGCGAGAAGGACGTGCTAACTCATGAATAGAATTAGTTAAAATCTGGTAGTAAACGATTATGTTTATGTACAACACAGCCTTGTGATAACGGGTGTGAAGTTGTTATGAAGCAAACGTTCCTATCTCCAGCTGCCGTTATTTAAATGCCTCTCTGATGCGAAGTACAAGTTATCTCAGGTTACAGTTTTATTTCAATTAGGCTTTTGCTTTATGATGTACCTACCATATTTTGAAAAACTGCATATTCAGTTGATGTGTTCACAGCTAACAGCGGATTGATAATTCGATTGCACTTGCTTCTGATGTTTAGAAGTGTCAGGTACACACTTGTCTGCCTTTTGAATCAGGTGACCCTTTTTTCTTATCTCCAGGGTATTTGATTCATCCTTTGGGAGACCTTTCTTGTAAACGGGTCCGTGAAAACTGTATCTAACCCATTAGAAAATTTTTTTTTTGCTACTCTTAATCTGACAGTGGGTAATTCTGTTCATTTAAAATACACACACCCGTAAAGAATAGTAGAGCCAAGAGAGGTAGTCAATACACACACACACACACATATATATATATATATATATATATATATATATATATATATATAGCCCGACGCCCTAATCTCGCAAAGGGTGGCCGCAGACAAAACGCCTCCAAGTCGCTCTGTCACCCACCATTTGAATACCCTCCCCCAGCTCACCTCCTCCTCCCTCATATACCTTTCATCTCCATCCCCCCACCTCATCCTCGATCTACCCCTCCCTCTCCCTCCCTCTACCTCACCTACATACACCCTCTTAGTCAGTCTTTCATTCTCCATTCTCTTCACATGTCCAAACCACCTCAGTGTATTTCTCCTAATCTTCTCAACCTCATCCACATCCACCCCACAACGTTCCTTCACTTCTTCATTCGTCAACCTGTCCCTCCATGTCACTCCACATGCTCCTCTCAAGTAACTCATTTCCACTGCTCTCACTCTTGACTTGTTCCCCTCTTGCAAGATCCACTCCTCGCTTCCATACGTCAGGGTAGGGATCACAATACTATCATGCAGTGACTTCTTAACTTCCATACTCACCTCCCTATTTCTCATCACTGCTTTCAGTGAGCCAACAACCTTCCTTCCATGCTGTACCCTTTTATGCACTTCATCCCCCAAAGTTCCATCCTTACTCATCACACTACCCAAATACTTGAATGCACTCACACTCTCCATATCCTCACCATCAAACCTCACTGTACATTCTGTGACTTCATTCCTCTCAAACACCATAACTTTACTTTTGTTTACATTATCTTTCAGCTTCCTCCTCCTACACACTGTCCCAAATTCATTCACCAAACCTTGCAACTCCCATTCATCTTCACTCAACAATACTGTATCATCAGCAAACAGCAACACCGGAATCTTCCAAATCTCACCCTCATTCATTAGAGCCACCCCAACATCCACTGCCCTACCCTGCACCTCCTTTACAACCCCATCCATGTATATATTAAACAGCCATGGAGACATCACACAACCCTGTTTCAGTCCCACATTGAGATCAAAGAACTCACTCAGCTCACCATCCACTCGCACCGTAGCCCTAGCTCCTTCGTACATACTCTTCACAGCATTCAACAATTTCCCATTCACTCCATATATTCTTAATGCCTTCCACATACCTTGCCTATCTATTCTGTCATAAGCTTTCTCCAAGTCCATGAAGGCAGCATACACTTTCTTTCCCTTCTCTAGATACTTATCCACTAAACATCTTAGAACAAATATCTGATCTACACAGCCTTTTCCCTTCCTAAATCCCCCTTGTTCTTCTCCAACTAGCTCCTCTGTTATATGCCTAACCCTATCAACGAGTATTCTACCACATATTTTACCAGTCACACTAAGAAGGTAAATACCCCTATGGTTACCACATACTTCTCTCTCCCCTTTTCCATTATATAAAGGAACAATTATACCTGATTTCCAGTCAACTGGAACCCTTCCCTTTTCCCAAGCCAATCTACACAACTTCCATATCCACTCCACAACAATCTCACCCCTATACCTCAGCATTTCACCACACTCTCCATCAATTCCTGGGGCCTTCCCCGACTTAATCTTCTTCATTGCTTCCACTACTTCCGTCCTACTGATCTCTTCCTCCCTCCTCTCATCTCTTCTCCCAGCCATTCCCCAACCACTTATACTCCCACTGCTGTCACTCTCTACATTCAACAAATCCTCAAAGTGCTCCTTCCATCTCTTCAATTTCTCTCTCTTCTCCACCAACAATCTATTATTCCTATCTTTCACTCCCCTACTATTTCCCTTTTCACACTGCCTTACTTTCTTTACCTCCTTCCAAAACAATTTCTTACTCTCCCTCCATTTCACACTCAGATTCCTCCCAAACTCTTCATCCACTTTCTTCTTACACCCCTTCACCAGTCTCTTCACCTCCCTGTTCCTACTCACATATACCTCTCTCTTCTCTCTCTCATCTTCTCCCCTACCTCTACTAGCTAACCATTCACTATATGCCTTCTTCTTTTGTTCCACAGCTCGTTTCACCTCATCATTCCACCATGCTGTCCCTTGCACACCCTTGCATCTCTTCCTCGCTCCACAAACCACCTCACACGCTGCTCCTATCTCTTACATAAATATCTTACATACGTTTTCCACCCCTTCCATCTGCTCTAGCTCATACCTTCCCAATCTTTCTTCCACTATGCTCTTATACTCTGCCATTTTCTCACTGTCTTGCAAATTCTCCACTCTTCTCACAGGAGCTGTTTCCTCCTGTATTCCCCTTCGTCTCCTCAACCATTTTCTTTGCAGCTCTACCTTGGCCATCACTAAGTGATGGTCCAAGACTCCATTCCCCCACCCTCTCCACGCTCTTGCATCCAACACTTGTCTTCTCATTCGCTCATCCACACACACGTAGTCTATCATTGCCTTTCGTTCAACAAGTTCACCATCCATCCTCCTCATTACTTTCCATTTACTGTATACCAGTGGATCATCTTATGTCGAAAGTAGGTGTTGGCTATTGCCAACTCTTTACCAGCACAGATGTCCACCAAAGCACTACCATTCCCATCTACATCAGCTGGCACACCCCATTGACCAACCACTCCATCCACTCGTACATTCCCAACTTTGCCATTCATGTCTCCAATCAAAAGCACTCTCTCGCTCCTCTCAAATTTGTCCATACATGCTTCTACTCTCGCCCAAAACTCATCTTTCACTCTTGCCACTCGGTCTAAATGTCGGAGCATACACACATAGAATAGCCCACGCTTGTATACCTACTTTCATTCTCACCCATACAATCCTTGCACCCACTGTTACATACTCTTATATTCTCCTTCCACTTCTTGCTTATCATCAGACATACTCCCTCTCTTGCCCTCTCATTCTCATTAACTCCCGCACATATACCTAAACCATATTCCCATTCTCTCACCCTTTCACCTTACTGTTTAGTTTCAGTCAATCCACATATATCCACTCTTGCCTCCTCAAGCACTGAACAGTCTCTCTCTCTTTCACTTCATCATTCACTATATATATATATATATATATATATATATATATATATATATAGTGAGAGAGAGAGAGAGAGAGAGAGTAGGGGGAGTGTTAATGGTTTAATTTCGAGGAAGTACAGACCGTGAAGGAGCCAGACGGCCTAGAGGAATAAGAGTGTGGTTATGGGTGTGCAGTATTCTCTCTCTCTCTCTCTCTCTCTCTCTCAATCTATAAATCTATCTGTCTGTCTCTTATATGTCTATTAAGGCTATCAATTTCTCGTCCTTAAATGTGCTTCTTTCCTTTATTTGATATTCCCTTCCCGTTGCTGCCTCTCGTGGTGTCAGATTTCTCTCTCTTTCCACTCACCCCCTCAGTAATCAACTCTTACGTGCGATTCCCTTCTCCCTCATGTTGCTTCATCATCTCATTATGTCTCCCTCTATTTTCAATATTTTCTCTCCCTCTGTCTCCAGTTTTCTCTTTCCCCTCTCACTTACTATCGAATTCTCACTTCCTTTAGTCTCTCTCTCTCTCTCTCTCTCTCTCTCTCTAAAGGAAAGCTAATTTTTCTTTCAGATATGCGTATCCTGAACCACAGTCTTCTTCTTTAAATGTAATTTCACTTTGCAGTTGCTTTCTTATGCGTCATTGTGATACCTAGCCATGCCATAGTGCAGCAGAGACTGGATAAAGATATATATTCAGTGGTTTTATATTTTACCCATATTACATATACTCCTGATGGTAGGTGGTAGTGACCATCATCCATTTGTTTTAATTCTGCATTCTTCTGTCACTGTTATCGTTCCCTTTTGCCAGTCTGCCTTCCCTGTCTTACAGTTTTGTCCCACCCTTTCCGTCCCTTTTTATTACTCCCGTTTTCCATTTAGATGACACTGCATTGGGTGACAATGTTGATGGTTTCTTGTATCTAGAAAACCATTTATAGCTCTGAGTGGTAACTATATATCCAGATTATGGAGTGATTGGAACCTACGGTGGTGACTTTACTGTGTGAAGAGAAGCAATTGTGGCGTTCACCCACGAACCAAACCTTTACGCTCATCCCCGCGCCTCACTGTGGCAAGGCGCTGCGCTGTCTGCCACAGGAGAGCACTAGTTCACAACACGGGACGACCCTGCAAGGCACGTTGCTTGCCGGTGGTTGATGAGTCTGCTCGGGCAGACGATCTGGGTTACTCAACAGCAACTGCTCCTACACCTTCTTTACTCAAGCTTAGTCTAAAACTGACATCCCTTCATCTTCAATACTGGGTTATAACAAGAGATTAAGACTAGAATACGATACTACATACAAACAAGTTATTTGGAAAGCATGTAGAGCCAAGGTAGAGTCATATTATTCCACTTCATTTCGTGAAATATTCTGCTAGACGACAAAAATATAGGCCAAGTGAGGATAAAATGATTTTAGTCGTTTTTCCTGCTTTACTTAGGGACCTGATGTAGTTGAATATAACCTTCAGTAGCCTTTTCGCCGCCAAATTATAATTAAGCACTGTAATTCATCCCTCCTACAATTCCAATATTTAACGGCCTCACATATAATCAATATTATGGTTTTAGTCTGTCCTGTTATACAAAATCAGAGATAGCATACTTCTGGCAATACCCTCCCTTCCAATAAAAAGGAGATCCTGATGCAAATCTACCTCAAAATCTTATACGAGAAAACTCCTTTCCCGATTCACTTTCCAACTACCCACGAAATTTTCACCGACATCGACCTTTTTTTTTTTTTTTTTAATATTCAGTACGCAGAAGACAGACACGGATGAATGGATAATCTTCGACAACTTCGTTGGCTGAGGGAGATATGGAGTATAAAAGGTAGATCTAAAAGATAGAGGGTGGGAGGTGTCAGGAGGGAAGCTGTCTCATCGTATTGCCTGTCAGACTTGTGTCATCTTAGCCAAAACAATAATAGGGTGGATAGAGAGGACCTTCAAAAATACGGAAGAAGCGATGGAGAGAGAGGTGTGTGCAATTTGGGAGAAATGTGACGGTACCCCCTGTGGATGGTGGCGATAGACAGATAGGCAGATACATACATACATACATACATATATATATATATATATATATATATATATATATATATATATATATATATATATATATATATATATATATACAAACACAGAGAGAGAGAGAAAGAGAGAGAGAGAGAGAGAGAGAGAGAGGTGGGTGCCCATCCTCCACTCAGTGTAGTGGTTCTCACTATCCGGCAACTCTAGACTGAGTGACAAATGATATCCTGTAAACCAGGAAATCATTTACAGTGCTGGGTGGTAACCATTTATCTAAACAACACGTGTTCCCGAGGTATGAACTAGCGGGTTGGTGGGGGGTTAGTTCCCCTCCCCGGAAAACAATGAACCAAAAATTGCACAAACAAGAAGCCTCGAATTAGGACGGACCGACAGGTGACGACAGAACAAACAACATGGTATGAACTACAACATGGAATGTAAAGGGCGCGAATGATTAGGTAAAAGAGTGAGATATTGTCCAGGTGCTCGAGGGTGCAATAGTGGACATATTTATGTGGATTACCTGAGACTAAATAGCAAGGAGAGAGTGTGAGGGTGTGGGAGAATGGATGGGCTATTTGCGCGGGAGTAGGTGAGAATGAGAGAGCAAAAGAGGATGTATGTATTGTTGTATGCAAGAGGTGGAAGGAGAACATAAGAAAGTATGTGTCAGTTGGTTCAGGGATTGTGTGGGTAAGATTGAAAGTGGGAATACGCACTTGGAGCTTGTGTGTGTGTATGTGCCAATGCAAGATCAAGCAAGTGGAGTGAAAGAAGAGTTTTGGGCAAATGTAGAAGAGAGCATGAAACAGTTTGAAAGGAATGAAAGAGAGTTTTTGATGGGAGATATGAATGGAACAGTAAGGAATGTGAAGGTAGATGGAGCAGTTGGTGAATGGGGTGTGTCTGCAGAAGTGGATGAGAATGGCAGTGCTCTAGTGAACATATGTGAGGGATGGGGGTTGGTGATTGCTGACACCCTCTTCAGGCACAAATGATCCATAGGTATGCGTAGCGAATGATAAGAAGGGTGGGGTGGTGATCTGAATGAACGGAAGGCAATGATTGATTATGTGTGTGTGGATGAAGGGATAAGAAGGTGTGTAATGGAAGCAAAAGTATACAGAGCTTGGGGGAGAGGACTTTCTGGTCTCCACTTGGTGGTGGTGAAAGTCAAGGTTCAAGTGCAATGGAGGGATAGAAGGGAAGGACAGGAGGAAGTAGTCCATACAAGGGTGGTAGAAAGGTTGCTAGAGGATGGAAGAAAAAGAAGAATATAAGAATATAAGAGAGAAGTGGAGGAGCGATTGTATGAGTTGAAGCACATGGGGGAGGCACAAGGTATGTGCAAGATTTTCACGTAAGAAGTCAGTGCAGCATGTGAGGTGGTGTGTCGGGTGAAGGGAAAATGAAAGGAGGTGCTTGGAATAGCATGGTGGAATAAAGAGGTGAAGCAAGCTGTGGTGCAAAAGAAGAAATCATATAATGAGTGGATGGGAGGCAGAGGCATGGAAGAAGTTGAGAGACAGAAGAGAGAGTTATATGTAAAGAGGAAAAGAGAGGTGAAAATACAAGTAAGAGAAAGTAAGAAGAGAGTGGATGAGGAATTTGGAAGGAGTTTGAGTGTAAATTGGAGGGAATGTAAGAAAATGTTCTGAAAGGAGATAAAGAGAGTTAGACAGGGTGATAAAGAAGTGTTAGGGGAGTGAGAGGTAAAAATGGTAGATTGATATTGAAAGGAGATAAAGTTAGCAGATGGAGAGAACACATTAAGGTATTGTTAAATACAGAGAATGACAGTAATGCGAATATAAATGGCTGGGGAATGACTGGGAGAAGGAGGGTGGTGAGAAAGGAGGAAGAGATCAGTAGTATGGATGTAGTGGAAACAATAAAGAAGGTCAAAATGGGGAAAGTCCCAGGAATTGATGGAGTGTGTGGTGAAATGATGAAGCATAGGGAAGAGATAGAAGTCGAATGTATGTAGAAGATGTGCAGATTGGCCTGGGAGGAAGGTAGAGTCCCAAAGGATTGGAAGTCAGGTATAATAATTCTCCTGCACAAAGGAAAAGGGAAATAAGAAGAGTGTGGTAATCATAGGGGTATTTGTCTTCTTCCTGTAAAAGACAAAGTATATGGTAGGATTCTTATTGACAGAGTTAAAGAAATAACAAAGGTTTCTTTTCTTTATTTCTTTTTTTTTTTTAAATAGATTAGGGAGGTTTTTGCAAGAGAAGAGGTTGTGTAGATCAGATATTCATTCTTAGATCTTTCGTGGAAAAGTTTCTGGAGAAGGGAAAGAAGTTGTATGTGGCCTTCATGGGTTTGGAGAAAGCAGACAGAGTAGATAGAGAAGGAATGTGGAAAATACTGGAAATATATGGAATAAATGGGAAGTTGCTGAATGCCGTGAAGAGAATGTTTGGGGGTGCTGTGGCTGCAGTGCGTGTCGATAGTGACCTGAGTGAATTTTTCTATCTGAAGGTTGCACGAAACAGGGATTAGTCATGTTTCCATGCTTGTTTAGTCTGTATATATTTGGTTAAAGATGAGATACAAGGTAGGTCAGTGAATGTTGGGGCGGCTCTAATGAGACAGGGCAGCGTTTGGAAACTTTCTGTTTTGTTGTTTGTAGATGATTCTATATAGTTAAGTAAAAAAGAAGGGGAACTGCAAGGCTTGGTGAATGAGTGTGGGAGAGTGTGTAAGAAATGGAAACTAAAGGTGAGTGTATGGAGGAGTAACGTTAAGGTCTTCGAGAGAAATGAAGTCACTGAATGTACAGTGAGGTTGGTTGATGAGGAACTGGAAAATGTGAGTGCATTTAAGTACTTCGGTTGTGTGTTGAGTAAAGATGGAAGTTTGGAGAATGAAGTGATTGAAAGGGTACAAGGAAGAAAGGTGGATGGTTCTTTGAAAACACTGATAAATGGAGAAATGAGCATGAAAGTAAAAAAGCCGCTGCATGATACCAACTTTCAAGTATGGAAGTGAACTAGCACCTTGTTGGAAAGATACAAGTCAGGAGTGAGAGGAGTGGAAATGTGTTAATTGCGAGGAGCATGTGGAAGTACATGTAGAGACAGACTAACAAATGAGGAAGTGAAAGAACATTTTGGTGTGGATTTGGACGTGATAGAACGCGTTAGGAGAAATATAATGAGGTTCTTTAGCCATGTGGAGAGGATGGGGAGCGAGAAACTAACAAGGAGATTGGGGGAGAAGGAGGGGGACACCGAGGATGAAATGGAGGGATTGAGTGGAGAGGTATATGAGAGAAAGGATGTGACCGGGAAGGGGAGCGGGGCTTATGGCGAGGGACACTGCATATGAAGGCAATTTCTTTTTGTCCACCCCTTACGGGATTGAGGCGTCTGGTAATATATATATATATATATATATATATATATATATATATATATATATATATTGTGTGTGTGTGTGTGTGTGTTGTGTGTGTGAGTGTGTGTGTGTATTTGTGTGTATGTATGTATGTATGTATATAAAGGAGATACACACACAGTGATAGAGATGACAACTGCCAGTAATTTTATACGTCTGTACCCTGATGATGGCCTCCTGAGATGTCTAAAAATTTGGGGAAATATATGAAAGTAATGTGCCTCCGGGTGTCTTTTCCATTAAAATTTGTCTTATATGTAAATTTTTGTGCCATGGGTCCATTGCTGAAGTGCTGATTATCTCTTGTCTGTCTATCTATGTTTCTGTCAGTTTATCAGTCTATGAATCATTCACACCATCTATCTAGACTCTAGATAGAGAGATTGTGGTGGATACTGTATACCTTGGGCAGTACTGGGAGAGGGTCAGTGAGAGACAATGTTTATACTTAACACTAAGGAGCACAAAGGAATGCAAACAGGAAGAAACTAATTGATGTTTTCAAGGTTGTGTATTACAGGACTGGTTATACCTAAAGTAACTATCCTATCAGTCAACGACAATGATAGGAAAGCAAGCAAGCTCACCCCCACCCCACCAAACCCTCAAGCCAAAGTCGGCAAGAAATAATGAGAAGGATCACCACCCGGTGTAGAAAAGCTGACAAGAAAGCTGAATAGGAAAGGATGAAAGGAAAACATATTATCGTCCGCCTTTAGAAGGCGGAGCAATAATATTTTCCCCTGCCTCTCTGTCTGTATGTGTGTGTGTGTGTGTGTGTGTGTGTGTGTGTGTGTGTGTGTGTGTGTGTTCCCATTATATCTCATGAACGGCTTGAGCTATCAACATGAAACCTTCAGGGTATCATGATAAGACCAAAATCTTGGACGAGTTCGAAAATAGGCACTTGAGGTCAAGGGCAAGGTCACCAATATGGCTGTCAAATTTCAACTAGTTTTAATCGCCTGCCTTTAACATCATTATATGTCACGAACAGCTTGAGCTATCAACATGAAAACTTCAGATAATAAAAATATGGCTATAATCTTGGACTTAGCCAGCCACATATTCTGGCTGGTGATTAGCATTCGGCTCCGGAATGCTTTTCTTTCATTTTATACTGTTTTAACTACTGTACAAGCTAAGCACACCTGTTAAACATGAGAAACATGTCGTTGTTGTTCTATGGTTACCTATCCTCCCTCCATGAAATGAACCGCAAGACATGTTATTATAAATTTATTATTCAGGAATGACCATGCTTAGCTGGGTATTACAAGATAAATACATATCCAAGCGATTTTTAAATGTTAATACTGTATCATAGTGTACCACACAAGGAGGCAACTTGTTCCCTGTATTTTCAACTCTTCTAAGGAAGAAATGTATAGCTTTGAGTGGAAACACTTGCCAACACTTTTATTTCCATTGCTTATAACATAATTCGACAACACTACTGTACAAGTATCTGTTGTGACTGACACTGAAGAAAATGGGAATTAAAAATAAGAAGAAGAGATCAAGAGCGAGAAGAAATTAAAAAGCATATTTAAGTATTATGTAAAGGACAATGAAGATGAGGAAGAATTAGTGAGAAAGGGAGAGGGGGGGGAGAAGGAAATGAAAAAGTAGTATGAAGAAAAGTATGAAAAGGAAGACAAAGAAGAAAGGGAAGAGAGAAGTCAAGGGAACAGGCAGGGAAGAGAAAGAAGTGGAAGAAGAATGAGAGAGAGAGAGAGAGAGAGAGAGAGAGAGAGAGAGAGAGAGAGAGAGAGAGAGAGAGAGAGAGAGAGAGAGAGAGAGAGAGAGAGAGAGATGAAGACGAAGATAAGAAACACAAAGGAACAAAAAGGGGTATATAAGGGGTATCAGGAATATGGAAGATAAGGAATTATCGCATTCTGTTGCAAGGGTCAGTAACCCATTTTAAATATTGAATTACGCAAATAATGAATAATAAAAAGTTACCCATTCTTAGACAGTGCCGAGATGTCAGTAAAATAGTCAATTTTCACCCGGCAAAGGTTTCTAACCCCTCTCTAGGCTGTGGAAGGGCAAGTGTAGTCAGGCTGGAGGGCTAATCTGACTAGTAACCATGGAGAATTATTTCTTCCTCATTGCTAAGGGTGTTCGAATTTCATGCATTCGCGATATACTCATCAGTTTGTAAGGAAGAAACAGTTCCCTTAGATGGAAATAAACCGACTATAGTAATGGTCTCAAACGGAAACTTCCCAAAATCTTGCTTGCCTGTTAAAAAAAAAAAAAAAAAAATCATTATACCCTTTTTTTCTTTTTTCGAGGCAAAAGATTCACTTGACAGGCTGGTGATGATTGGCTGAATGCAGTTTGTTAGAAATACCTCATTTACTAAACCAGATTTCTCCCCCAGATACTGCATTCAGCCAATCAATGAAAAAAAAATGGGAGAAATGGAGTTCCCCCGAGCTAAGCCCTGTATTGGACTATATAGCCCCGCTAGGGTTACAGGAGGGAGCTACCCCTCCCGGCACGGCAGCCCGGGCGAGGCTCGAACTTGCAATCCCCCGATCACAAGTCCAGCGCGCTACCACTGTGCTACCGCGCCCCCACAGCCAATCAATGAGTAGCCTAATACTAGCGAGTAAAGAGATTATGCAGTAATGCTGCAGTCAGCCTGTCATCATCAGCGTCAAGTGCATCTACGCCTCGATAAAAAAAAAAAAGAAAAGAAAAAAAAGTGTACTTTAATTTTTTGGGATGATGACGTCCACGGAGACAAACATGATGATAACGATGATGATGATGATGATGATGATGAGGAGGAGGAGGAGAAAGAAGAAGAAGAAGAGGAAGAGAAGAAGGAGGGGAAAAGGGAGGAGGAAGGGGAGGAGCTACTGGGAACCCTCCACCCTCAAACCTTTATTACGAATTAAATACTAAAGACTAGGAATAATAATAATAATAATAATAATAATAATAATAATAATAATAATGATGATGATGATCATAATTATAATCATCATCATCATCATCATCATACGTTAATCTATCTATTGCCAGACGCCTGAATCTCGTTAGGGGTGGCCACAAACAAATCGCCTTCATGTCGCCCTGTCCCCAGCCATTTCACTGCCCTGCTCCCAGCTCAAATACCTCTCTCTCATATAACTCTTAACTCCATCCCTCCATCTCATCCTGGGCCTCCCTTACTCACATACACTCTCCTCTTCAGTCTCTCACTCACCATCCTCTCAACATGGCCAAACTATTCAAGCCTGTAGGGGTGAGGACATGAGGGTAAGCCTACGAGCTTGCCTTTTGTATGTACAGTCACTCATAAAAGAAAAGACCCCCCCTGCGTTAGAGGCAATATAACTCGGGGTATTCAGTGTTGGTAACAGTGTATTTGACGTCAGCCATATGGGGGGATGAGGAGGGGTGTTTGAGAGGAGGGCGGAGTTAATCTGCACGAAACACTGCTTCAATCCACATTTCTAGTCAAACATACATTATATCTGATTTGTTATGTTGTCCTTCACACAAAATTAACTTTATGCTACAAGAACAAAGAACTTTCAGGTGATAACACAATCCCATACCGGAAACATTTATGCATTAATGCCGCACACCATAAATCCCACCCTCTCATTCTCACCCTCACCCACTCTCACCTTACTCTCACCTTCACTCTCTCTCACACTCTCACACTTTCAGCCTCACCCGCACTCTCACCCTAACTGTCACTGTCACTACCACTATCAACGTCACTCTCTCTCTCTCTCTCTCTCTCTGGTCCGTTTAGCCGACGAAGCACAGTACTGCCATCACACACATGATCACACATTAATGAGGTGTGTGGCCACCGCAGATGTGCAGTAAAACTGTCAATCATATAAAGATAAACCTGGTTCTTAATAAGTTAATAAGGTATCACTTTAATCTATCCCAGACATTGTTTGAAACCAGATATTGGGAAGGGAGGATTAGAAGGCACGGAGTGGTTCGTGGCAACCATGTCTGTTATCAGATTCTAGGTTGTTGGATTCTGGGTTATCAGATTCAAGGTTTTATTTATAATGGCAGGCTACCTTGGTTATAGATATACCATTATAATGTATAACCACATAATACTCAGTGTAATCTATAATTGTGTGTGTGTGTGTGTGTGTGTGTGTGTGTGTGTGTGTGTGGCACTCTTTATATGGTAGGTATTACTTGGTTATTTGTACACAAGTCCAGTAATAACACACTATGAGGAAATAATGAAATAAAAATTATGACAAGTGTTATAGAGCCATAAATTGCACCATATGGTATGCTATACGGAACAGTGAACTATTAATTATAAAGAATGAACGACTTTACCAATACAGTAAAAGGGATGAATTAAGTCGAGAGTATACTGCATTCCTGTATTCCTCAACATTCCTCCACGGCTCGGAAATCCCCCCCCCCAGTACACACACACACACACACACACACACACACACAATTATAGATTACACTGAGTATTATGTGGTTATACATTATAATGGTATATCTATAACCAAGGTAGCCTGCCATTATAAATAAAACCTTGAATCTGATAACCCAGAATCCAACAACCTAGAATCTGATAACAGACATGGTTGCCACGAACCACTCCGTGCCTTCTAATCCTCCCTTCCCAATATCTGGTTTCAAACAATGTCTGGGATAGATTAAAGTGATACCTTATCAACTTATTAAGAACCAGGTTTATCTTTATATGATTGACAGTTTTACTGCACATCTGCGGTGGCCACACACCTCATTAATGTGTGATCATGTGTGTGATGGCAGTACTGTGCTTCGTCGGCTAAACGGACCAGAGAGAGAGAGAGAGAGAGAGAGTGACGTTGATAGTGGTAGTGACAGTGACAGTTAGGGTGAGAGTGCGAGTGAGGCTGAAAGTGTGAGAGTGTGAGAGAGAGTGAAGGTGAGAGTAAGGTGAGAGTGGGTGAGGGTGAGAATGAGAGGGTGGGATTTATGGTGTGCGGCATTAATGCATAAATGTTTCCGGTATGGGATTTTGTTATCACCTGAAAGTTCTTTGTTCTTGAAAGTTCTTTGTTCTTGTAGCATAAAGTTAATTTTGTGTGAAGGACAACATAACAAATCAGATATAATGTATGTTTGATTCGAAATGTGGATTGAAGCAGTGTTTCGTGCAGATTAACTCCGCCCTCCTCTCAAACACCCCTCCTCATCCCCCCATATGGCTGACGTCAAATACACTGTTACCAACACTGAATACCCCGAGTTATATTGCCTCTAAGGCAGGGGGGGTCTTTTCTTTTATGAGTGACTGTACATATGTATATTTTATTGTTGCTAACTATATCATCCTGTGTACTTACAGGCAGCAGTAGAGACAGTGATCAAACATTTATTATTTCTCAAAACTGACGGTATTATAAGTATAACCAGGAAATGTGAGAAACTCATGAAATATAAATCAGAAAAAAGTAAGGAGACACTAACAATCATTTGTCAAAGAAAAAGGCAACACTCGCTGCACGTGTATGTCCGCCTGGTAACAAATAAATGCATGGTACATGTGTAAAAGGCTACAGAAACAACCTTAGAAACCTAAAATCATAAATCTGTATTTATTTTCCCTCAGTCAGACACTCTAACACCCAAGAAATGAACAAATATGGAGACATACAACGCGGAAATCTTTTGCTTGCCTGTGATGCGGCAGCTATGTGCGTAGGCGGGAGGCAGGGGGTGGGGGATTAGGGGGAGAGTGGAGGGTGGAAGGGAGGGAGGTAGAACGGTGGTGGATCGGTGGGAGGTAGGGGGGTGGAGGAAGGGAGATATAAAAGGGAGGAGGGAGGTGAGAGAGAGGTGGTCTACTGGTCGAGGTTCTTCACTTTTTGTACAAATTATGTAAATACATTATATTATCTTAAGTTATTCTAATTAGGGACGACAGCTGACGTATATGGAAATGTTCCTGACTCGTCTGGTTCCCTTTCATTTATTGATGTCCCCTATATTAGGTTGTGCCTCAACTGACAGTCACCAGGTGATGAGTGCAGGTATGTAATGTAGAAAGGCATTACATATCTGCAGTCGATGATGTTCTGTTAGTCGAGGTATTTTTACCATTAGTGTAGGTCTAGCTATTTGTCTCTGTAGGATTTAGTATAGGTTAGCGATTTGTCTGTTAGGTGATTAGTTTTAGGGTCTTTAGATTAGTTTTCCTTTATAATATAAGGTATAAAAAATAAAAAACCAAAAAAAAATTTAAAAAATAAAAATAAAAAAAATAAAAATAAATAAGATTAAAATTATTATATATATATGTACGTTTGCATGAAAGTGTGTCTGTATGTATGCATGGAAGTGTGTGTGTGTGTGTGTGTGTGTGTGTGTGTGTATGTATGTATATATATATGTTTGTATATATATGTATATATGTTTAAATGTATATACATATATATATATGTATACACGGCCTTAATAACCAGGGGCTTCGGCCCCAATGGTTGATAGGCCAAAAAAAAAAAAAAAAAAAAAAGAGAGAGAGAGAAAGAGAAGGGCCAACTGGGGGGTGTGCTATGTATCCTCCAGAGCAATAAAATTATATTGCAAAGAATATTCTTTTGCTAAATGAACTGTCTGATACCAAAATAGTACAAAATATTGCCAGATCAACAGTATAATAAAACCAATACGTGCAACCCAACCCCCCACCATGATTAGCTCTTCCCAGACCGTATGAACTAAAATACTGTGATCTGCGCATGCCTGGTAGAAGCAGAGGAGTTTGGGGAGCAGCTCGTATCCTTATTTCATTCACCAGCCTCACGCAACAGTTTTCATTCATGCCTAAATATGCTGCCAGGGGAGTGGCTAGGAGATCCCTACCGAGAAAACCACTATAGTGGCCAGAAGACCTGAAAGGGTTAACAGTACAGTATCATCTGCAAACAACAGTACAGGGAGTTTCCAAACACTGCCGTCTCTCATTAGGGCCGCTCCAACATCCACTACCCTACCTTGTATCTCCTTTATAACCCCATCCATATACAGACTGAACAACCATGGATACATGACTCATCCCTGTTTCAATCCAAGCTTCAAATAGAGAAATTCACTCAATTTACTGTCCATACGCATTGCAGCCTTAGCACCCTCGTACATACTCGTCTCGGCATTCAACAACTTCCCATCTACTCCATTAATAATCCATTAATAAACAAATAAATAACAACCAATCGATATACAAATACATCTGGCTGGTGTACCATTATATCGACATTGTTTAAAATTTCGCATTGTGTTTTGATGCGTATTAATCATTTTTAGAGCAGACGACAACACCGCTATTTTGCTGGGATAATTCAATGCATATTAATTATTACGGATGTAAACTTTGATGCATGCCAGGTCACAGAATTTTAACAGTATGTCTGGCTGTTAACCCATCTATTCATGTCTGTCTATCTATCGATCTGTCTGTCCATCTACCTATCTGTCTGTCTATCTGTCAATCTATCCATCTGTCTATATAACGATCTGTCTATCTGTCTATCTATGTCTGTCTATGTGTCTATCTGTCTGTCTATCAGTTCATTTATTCATCTGTCTTTCTATCCATCTCTTCAGTTATCTATTCCTCGGTTCAAGTATGTTTATATTTAAACATGTAGCCAGCCCTCTAAGCATCTGTATATCTCTCCAATAATCTCTCTACCCACTGCCTACTTTCTGCCCATTAGTCCATTCATTTATTCACCTGTCTGCCTATCCACCCATCCATCCATTCACATATCTGTATCTATCTATATGTCTGTCTATCTATCTATCTATCTGTTATCTTTTGATCATCACCTTATATATGTTCACATTTATCCGTCTACCACCCCGCGATGATGGTAGTGATGGCGATGACGATGACAACAATAAAAAACTAGAATGAACTCAGAGAGCACATACCTCCGTCAATGTTATTTCCATTAAAGAGGATTCTGGTCCGGATCAGTGGAGATATTGTGTGGAAGAAATAGGATTTGGATCCATATCCGTGGAGATATTGTCCAGAATACATGGGATCCGGATCCGTCCCAAAATTTTATCAAATGTCCCTTGACTCATGGTTCACTTTTCCACAGAATTATATTGAAATCCACAGAACTTGTGGAGATATTGTGCTGGATACATGGGATCCGGGTCCGGATCAGCCCCCAATATTGATCGTTTATTTCTTGGCCCATGGCCCACCCTTCCAAAACATTTCATCGAAATTCTTTCAGAACTTTTGGAGATATTGTGTGGCCAGACAAACAGGCAAAAGTAGGTGAATACATAACCTTCTCCAGCTTCGTTGGCGGAGGTAATGAAAATGATGATAGTGATGATGATGGTGACGTAAATCACATCAGCCAAAAGTATAATTAATACAACCTGCCAAGGAAAATATAAAATACCAGGATTATACTAGATCCATATATTACTGTGCGAGTCACTGTCAAAAACAGCAGCTATATATAGATTCTTTTAACTCCTCTCAGAGTATCGTCCTATTGAAAGATTATTTCATATACCTTGTTTTTAGAAAAGAAAAAGATAAAGCTGTGGTTCTGCATCGTTTCTATGGCACTTCTTCATGACTAGCATCATGTTATAGTATTAATCTCTTGTTACAATTTAGCATTCAAGATTGACAGATGTTAATTATAGGCCAAACTGAAATAAAGAACTTAGTTAATCTACGGTACTCTAGCTAGCAAATGACGATTCATATAATGTGATTGAGGTTTTATCAGTAAAAAGAATATGCCGGTAACTATTTCCTAAGAAAAAGGAGATAAAAAATCGGCCACAATAGTGTTTGGTGGCAGTGGTCTGTAATGGCGGTCGGTTTCGAGTTTGGTGCGAAGTAACTTCATTATACTGTGCTTCTTCTACCGCGGAAAAAGAAGCAGACATGGCATGGTCGAAATGCATTTGGCCCTATCAGGCAGACCTGTTAGACTCTTATGAATGAGCCCATTCGGCGTACTCTGCTCAACAAATTATGGGTTTTATTACAAAAAAGAAATAAACAAAGTTTACCATGAAAAGAAAATGTATTTGTGAAGCAACAAGCAGTGGGAGTGAGCAATTTTATGTTAACAGTGAACCAAACTGGACTGTACTGGGAGGTGATGTCACGCCTCGATTAACCCGCTGCAGAGGGGTCATAGAGCAATTTCGGTTGGGGGGGGGGAGAAGAAAGAAAGAGAGAAAAGCAGGAAAATGGGAGATATGGAGAGAGCGAAAAGGTAATGGGGGTATGTGTGGGGAGGAAAACAGAGAAAAAGAGAGATAGAGAGGTGCTGGACGAGGAGAGAGGGTGGGAATGGAAGGATGAGGAAAGTGGAGGAGGGACGGGTGGGGAGATAAAAGGTGAGGCAAAAAGGGGGAGATAACGTGAATGATGGTGATCGAGGGAAGGAAGTTAAGAGTGAATCAGACTTAATTCCACAGGGAACCGATGTCACCCACTGCAGAGGGTCATAAGACAATTGTGATGGGGTGATGGTCAGAATATTGAAGGCTGTAGGAGTGGAGGAGATGGCAAGGGGAATGAAGAGAGATTCGAATATTATGGAGAAAGGCTGAGGGAAAAGGGAGAACTGAGGAGTGGATGAAGAGGTTATCAGAGGGTAGGATAGCGATGGAAATATTAGGTTATAATCAAAGTGGCCAGAGAGATATGAAGAGACAAAAAGGGGGAGATAAGGATGACGATGGTGACGAAGGGTACAATGTTAAGAATGAACCAGATTGGACTGCACTGGGAGGTGGTGTCACGCCTCAACTGACCCTTGTAAGGAGTCATAGGGCAGTTGTAGGTGAAGGGACGATGGGGAGATGGGGAGAATATTGAGGGATAGGGAGTGTTATGGATGAGGGAGTATGAGGGATATATGGGAGGAAAATGAACGGAAAGGAGAGATGGGCAGGTTTTGGAAAATGAATTGGAGAGGCACTGGAAGGACGAGAAGAGTAATGGGGGGTTTGGTGAAAGAATAGGTAGAGTTATAGAGACAGGAAGTGGAGTGATGGAGGGATGGGGGTAAAATGAACTCGGTTGGATGGAGCGGGAGGTGATGGCACGCCCCGACCAGTCCACTGCAGAGGGGTCACAAGACAATTGTGGGAGGGGATTGATGGAGAGATGGTGTGAAAAAAAATGAGGGCTGGGGTGTTAGGAGGCGAGGAAATGTAGTGTGGGGCGAAGGAGATAGGTAGTAAGGCTGGAGAGATATGGAGGTGATGAAAGGGAGAGAATCCTAAGCAGACATATGCTTGCCTACACGCCGGTGAAAACGGAGCAGACACTATCAGATCCATCGGGCAAGCGCAATGCCTATGGCAGTTTCATTTACTTGTCTGTTTGCCTGTATATTAACAGCATTATGAAAACAAACAAATGAAACTGCATGAAATTAAGAATAATGATGAAAAGCATCTGAGTATTAAGGGGTCAAATGTTCAGAGAAAAAAAGTCACGCCTATGGCCATTAAAAAAAATAATCATCATAAATGGGAAGTAACTGTAGCATTAGTGGAGTATTTCTGTTTTAAACTACCTGGTCTTACATCACCATCCTTCACTACTCCCTATCCCACGCACTTCTGGAGCACCATCCTCGCCCCTCCATCTGCAGTGGTATAGACTTTAAAGAATGCCACTTTTTAATTCCGGGTGATATAGCAGTGAAGGAGGGGCTGAGGGTTCATATCCTGAAGAAGAGGGTTCTGAAGGACGTGATTCACAGGGGGTGCAATAGTGGGAAATAATCGAGTGAGAAGGACGAGGATGAAAGGAAGACGAGAGGAAAGGAAGATGAGATGAAGAGGAAATACAAGTGAAAGAGGGATGAAAAGAGCCCTTTCGATTAACTGCTCTAATAAATTTACAGTATAATGAGTTGAAGAGGTGGAAAAGAGGAAAATAGAAGGAATGAGAGAAAGTAGTGGCCTATCGATAAAACGATCTACTAAAAAAAAAAAAAAAAAAAAAAAACAGTTCAGAGAGGAGAAGAGGAAAAGGAGGGAAAAGAGGAAGAAGGGATTGAGAGGAATGCCCATTCGATTGAAGACCTAAGAAATAAAGTACAGAGAGGGGGAGAAGATGAGATGGAGATGAGGAAATGGGCGAGGGGAAGAGGGTCCTTTCAATAAAGGGATCTAATAATGCTCTCTCTCTCTCTCTCTCTCTCTCTCTCTCTCTCTCTCTCGCACACACACAAACACACACACACACACACACACACACACACACACACACACACACACACACACACACACACACACACACACACACACACACACACACACACACACACACACACACACACACACACACATGTGAATCAGCCATCACAACCAGTTAACGTTAATGATCCATTTCGTCTGTATCCAATAGCGGTTTGCAGAATAGTAGGTGATAAAAGAGACTGGAAGGGAAGAGGAAGAGAGGATAGTGAGGAAGTAATGGGTAGGTGGGGACGGGAGAGGAAGGTAGGGAAAGGAAGGGAGGAAAAAAGAAGGGGCGAGAGTGAAAAAGAGAGCTTAGAGAGAGTAAAGGGTAAAGGGTAAATGGTAAAGAGTGGTAATGGGACACTGCAGCATACTGGTTGGTTGTGTGTTGCTGTTGGTCTTTCTACCCATATTAACAGAGAAGTTTTCGAAGCCATGAAGCATAAAATAAAAATAATATCAACATTAATTTTCTGCGTGGAAGATAGTCCCCTCTGTGTCTACTGTTTCTCACAACTGGTAGCAAAAATGCAATTTCCAGAGTGACATTGAGGTTCCAGTACAATTTATGAGTTTCCATAGCGTGTATATATTATATTTCTGTTTGATATCCAGAAGAGTTAAAATGTTTAGAGCATGCTCATTCGCGAAGTTTACTTTACTTCATAAAATTAACCACAGAAGTGGCAGAATTTTGCAGGTAGTAGTAGTAGTAGTTGTTCCCTAGGCAGTCTGGCCGAACAGCCCCGAGTCCCTTAGGAAGGCCATGGCCGAGACCGGGCTTTCCCACAGAGCTCTCAAAGAGTGTATGTTGTGTTGCTGGCGTAGGTGATCGAGTGCAATGCAGTCTTACATAATGTGCTTAATAGTATGGGGTGCTGTGTTGCATCCTGGAGAGGCATCAGCAACAGAGTCATCTAGCCTCTTCTGGTAGCTTAAGAGGGCTGGATGGTGCCCACATCTCAGCCTGGCCAGGTGGACCCTGTCCTCACGAGGAAGACAGGATTCAGAAGGGTGGATGTCAGGAGGCCGTGTATGCAGCTGTGTGTTGTCTTTAAGTGACTGAATGGAGCGGCGAGTGATCTGAGTGTGGATATGCTTCTGGAGGCTGGTCCGAGGTGGGCGAGGGGGGACAGATGACAGTATTTGTGTATGGTATCGTGTGCTGGGTGTTGTTTTGATGTTCCTTGGTGTAGGTGGATGTGCCGCCATGTACTGTAGTGGATGTTGTGGGTTTGTGGAGGCTGCAGCAAGAAACTGGGTGCCTCTCATGTCTAGGTGCTCCTTGACATTGATGACTTTGGTTTCTTGATGTAGATGGACTGTGGGTGTACTAGCTGTGCAGCCTGTGATTATTTTTAGGGCCTTGTTCTGTATGGTCTGTAAAGTGTTGTAGTGTGTTTTGGTGAGGTTAGAAGCCCAAGCAGGGCCTGCATAATTCATCACTGAACGAATGTATTGTTTGTATACTGTGGTGGTGGTTTCTTTCTTGTGTCCGAATGTTGTATGGGCAAGTTTTTTTTTTTTTATGCGAGGAAGAAGGAACCAAAGGCCATGAGCCCGCAGTAACAGTTCCCTCCAAGAGAAAAACAAAATACAATAGAGAGCCAAATTCAAGATCCGATCATTTTGAGATGCTTGGACACACTGCGTTTGAAAGACTGGAGATCATAGGCAGCAGGAAATACAGACAGAGGGAGACAGTTCCAGAGTTGACCTGTTGCATTAATGAAAGACTGGGAGTAACGGTTAACTCTTGCATTAGAGAGGTGGACAGAAAAGGGATGAGAGTTTGCTGCCAGACGAGTGCTATGCGCCCGTCGTAGAGGTCGAGGAATGCAAGCAGACAGTTCAGAGGAACAGTGACCATTAAAGTAGCAATAGAAAAGAGATAAAGATGCAACAGTGTGGCAAAGAGACAGAGGTTGAAGGGAGTCAGTAAGAGGAGGAGAGTTAATGAGACGAAAAGCCTTTGACTCCACCCTATTGAGAAGAGCTGTATGTAGGGAGCCTCCCCACACATGAGAGTTGTACTCCACACAGGGGCGGATAAAACCCCTGTATAGAGTCAACAATTGTGCAGGGGTAAAGAAAGAGCGGAGTCGGCTTAGCACACCCAATCTCTTGGAAGCAGATTTTACAAGAGATGTAATATGATCTTTCAAAATAAGTCCCGAGTAAATGAAACCCCAAGCATGTCAAGGATGATGCAGGATTAAGCTGAACATTATTAAACATTAGTGGGTATACCTGTGGAAGATTTTGTCGGGTTGATAGGTGTAAGAACTGAGTCTTAGATGAATTAAAAACAACCATATTATTTTTACCCCAGTCAGAGATACGAGCCAAGTCAGACATTAGGTGTGCCATAGCCTCATCCCTTGTTTGTTGAAGTAACTGGTGAGATGGGCATTACAGGAACCGAATGGAAAGGTGAAGGGTGGAGTCATCAACGTATGAGTGGATAGGGTTAGATGTACAGCTTAGAAGATCATTGATGAATAAAAGGAATAGAGTTGGTGATAGGACAGAGCCCTAAGGAACACCACTGTTGATAGATCTAGAAGAACGATGGCCGTCTCCAACAGTGGCTATAGAACGACCAGAAAGGAAGCTAGCGATGAAGGCACAGATAGAAGGATAGAAAGCGTAGGAGGGCAGTTTGGAAATTAAAGATTTATGCCAGACTCGATCGAAAGCCTTTGAGATGTCAAGTGCAATGGCAAAGCTTTCGCCAAAGTCCCGAAAGGAGGATGACCAGGAGTCTGAAAGGTAGGTGAGAAGATCGCCAATGGAGCGTCCCTGACGGAACCTGTACTGACGATCGGAAAGAAGGTTGTGATAAGAAAGATGCCTTAAGATTTTCCTATTGAGAATTGACTCGAAGACTTTTGAAATACAGGACATTAAAGCAACTGGACGATAGTTGGAGGGTTGGGAGTGGTCAATCTTCTTTGGGACTGGCTGAATGAGAGCAAACTTCCAGCAAGAAGGAAAGGTACAAGTTGACAGACAAAGGCGAAAGAGTTTGCCTAGGCAGGGTGTAAGCACTGAAGCACAGTTCTTGAGAACAACAGGAGGGGTCCCATCAGGCCCATATGCCTTGTTAGTACTGAGGCCAGTGATGGCAGAAAATACATCAGCTGAAGAAATTTTAATATCAGCCATGAGGAAGTCAGAGGGGGGAAGTGATGGAGGAACAGCACCGGAATCGTCTAAGGTGGAATTGGAGGAGAAAGTCTGTGCAAGGAGATCTGCTTTATCAGTAGAAGAAATAGCTACAGAGCCATCAGAGTAGAAAAGAGGAGGGAAGGATGATGAGGTAAAGTTGTTAGAAAGGTTTTTGGCAAGGTGACCTCAAAGCATTGAGTCTTGGTGTTATTTTATTTTTAATGTTTGTGATGTGTTGTTTAAATGACATTGATGTATTGTATGTTACACCAAGGATTTTGGGTGTGTCTGTGTGTGGTAGGGGAGTGTTGTTTATGGTGAGGTGTGGGATGTGACTGTGTTCTGCTGTCCATTTGTGAGAAGAGTCACTGTAGATTTGGCTGGGGCTATTTTGAGCCTGTTTGTGGTGAACCATTCGTGTAGTGTGTTGAGGTAAGGTTGAATGATGTGTGCAGCTGTGTTTGCATTTTGGTGCGTACATGTAAGTGTTATATCATCTGCATAGGTAGTGTTACAGAACAGAGAAAGATAATGTACACTTAAAGTGAGAACACTAAAAATCACTACTGTCCCGTAAAGTTCCAGGTTCAAAACAAAAAGAGTTAGGTAAAATTACAAGTTAAAGTTTAATGCTCAAACTAACAACAAAACATTCAGGACTCATAAGGATAATGTAATGGCAAGTAAACAGGTTAAATATATGGTTAACTGCAATAGCCTCTATTAACACGAAATTAGCAAGAGTAAATTTATCTAAGTCAGCCCTGATAAAATGAGATACCAGATAATACTCAGTGAATGCCAGATAAATTATTACAGATACAAACTATTATCAAAAATGACTGACATAAAACCCAACATTAATCAAAAAACCTCACTAGGCCTAAGAATTAACCTTATGCTACACAGCACAAGAAAAAATACAACAGTTATACTCAAATTACACACAGCTGCTAGATGTTTGGAGATTTCTTGAGCACTCACAATAATAATAATTGTACAGGGGAGGACAGAGGTGTGAACAAAATGAGGAGCAGATCTAAGTGGCAATGATGCAGAGACTGAGCTCATTATATAGGGGCCAGCAGAGCTTGATACAACTTGTAAGAAGGACGTGCAAATGAAGCCATGGGGACAAAGAGCTGAAAATCCCGCTCTGAATAACAGAGAGAACGACTTACTCTACTATAACGGTAGAAGGGGGGGACTGAGGCGGAACACGCTCGTGATCAAACATGCAGCAACTGTGCGTTAAAATTACACAAAGGATGATGAAATCATAGGCTATGTAACACCTCCCCACAAAGAAAAAGAAATTTACAAAGGAAATTTCTTATTACTCTAAAACAATCTGTATATGGCATTACAGAACATGCAAAAATCTTTCCTAGTGTTACAAAACATGAGATCTCCCTAGCACGTTCAGTCATAGGTACTTGCCAGTATCCCTTTAACAAATCAAACTTACTTATGTACCTAGCCTTTCCGATCTTGTCTATGCAATCTTCCATGCGAGGGAGAGGGTAAGTGTCTGTTTTGGTTATCTGATTAACACGTCTGTAGTCGATGCAAAGCCGCTGTGACCCACCTGGCTTAGGGACTAGAGTGACAGGAGAACTCCACTCGCTTTGACAGGGCTCAATCATCTCGTGGTCCAACAGGTAGCCAAGCTCCTTCTGGATGAGAGGAACTTTCACTGGGTTCACACGGTAAGGAGGTACAGTAATGCCGAAAACTCCTGCCTTTCCTTGGGAGGTAGATGAGAAAGCTTAGTCTGGAGATCATTCATGATATCAGGATTCTTCCCCAAACTATCACTCAGGCTCATACTGCATGGGAGAGCTTCACTTGCAGACTTGGGTGGAACAGCTACAGTGCAGACTGGATTATTTTCGTCCCGCCTGTGATATAACTTTAGCATGTTGATGTGACATAGTTGCTTGCTCTTTCTACGATCTGGTGTGGCGATGACATAGTTGACATCACTGTGTTTCTTCTCCACGAAATAAGGGCCACTAAACTTGGCTTGAAGAGGTTGCCCATGAACTGGTAGCAGAATCAAAACCTGATCTCCTGGCTGAGAGTGGCGTAACCTGGACTTCTTATCATACCAAGTCTTCATTTTCTCCTGAGCAGCTCCTAAATTCTCTCTCGCCAGCTGTAAAGCAGTGGACAGCCGTTCTTTGAAATTCATCACATACTCCAGCAGGTTGACGTCATCTTCCTCCGACAGCCAGCATTCCTTGAGTAACTTAAGGGGTCCTCTTACTTCATGGCCAAACAGTAGTTCAAAAGGTGAGAAGCCCAGTGATTCATTTGGAGATTCTCTTGCGGCAAATACAACGAAAGGAAGACCTTTATCCCAGTCTTTCTGATGTCCCAAACAGTATTTCTTGAGCATTGATTTGAGTGTTTGATGATATCTCTCCAACGCTCCTTGGGTCTGGGGATGGTAAGCTGAAGACGTGATCTGGGTGATGCCCAACTCTTTCAGAGACTGCTTGAAAACGTTTGACATGAAATTACTTCCCCGGTCGGACTGTACCTCCTTGGGCAGACCAAACTTTGTGAAGAACCCTAGCATTTCCTTAACCACGTTCTTTGCTGAGATGTTTCTAAGTGGAATGGCTTCAGGATAACGAGTAGCCATATCAATCATGGTCAACACATAAGAAAATCCTGAAGAAGTCTTAGGAAGAGGGCCCACAATATCCACCAACACACGGGTGAAAGGCGCCTCAAAAGGAGGAATGGGAACTAGAGGTGCAACCTTTTCGGTCTGATTACACTTCCCCACAACTTGACAGGTGTGACAAGACTTACAATACCAGGAAACATCCCTGAAGATACCTGGCCAGTAGAAGTGTTTCAAAATGCGTGCCACAGTCTTCCTCACTTCAAGGTGTCCTGCCAAACTGGAATCATGAGCCACTCTAATGATATCCTGCCTACAAACACGAGGGATGACAACTTGATGTACAACCTCCCATTCACAGTCGGCTGATGCTGTTGGGGGTCTCCACTTCCTCATAAGTACTCCTGACTTTACATAATAACAAGTAGAAGCACCGGCTGACTCTTCTTCACTGTAAGCAGAGTTAGCTAGACCTTTCAGCTCAGGGTCAGCAACCTGCAACTCAACCAACTCTTGACGAGACAAATTATCAACACTACAGGGTACTGCCTCATCTGGTGAGTGGTCCAAATTAGCAAGAAAAGTGTCAGCTAGGATAACATCATCATCATCATTATCCTCTAAATCACCAGTAACTTTAGACTTAGCCCTAGTGACAGCACATGCAGGGAACACATCAGGGACATCACAATCCTGGGCCGCAGCCACTGGCTCACTAGACAACTGAGGAGCTGGACACACTTGACTTCCACCAATATCATTTCCAAGTAAGAAAGTTACACCTGACATTGGGAGTGTCTCAACCAACCCAACCATAACAGAACCATTAACAAAACCAGACTCTAAATTCACTCTGCACAGAGAGACAGAGAAGTAATTATTCCCTACACCTTGTAAGATTACAGTTTCATCAGAGGAATTAACATTAGAGCCTAGAACACTGGTCAGCATAAGGGATTGGCAAGCACCTGTATCACGATATATTTTAACTGATTTCCTGTCATTACTGTCCAGAGGACTGACAAAACCATCAGACAGGAAATTAGCACATGAACTCTTGAGAGTGTCGCCCACGTTACTGCTCAAAAGAGGAGCTCCATCATGAGAATTTAAGTTACCCCTCAAAGCAGGTTCAGTTAACTCAGTTAAAGAATTCTGGGAACTCTCAAGAGTGGACACTAGACCAATTGACTGAATATTTAAAGACTCCTTTTTGTTCACATCACGCTGTCTCCTGAAACATCTCTCTGTAGTATGACCAAGCTTACTACAATAAGTACATTTACTTTTCTGAAATCTAGAGGTGAAGCTGGTATTTACTTCCTGAGAAACATCATCTTTATTCTCTTTCCTGTTACCTGTACTCTGAGTAGAGGCAACGTACTTACTCTCAGCTTTTCCTTTTTCTCTAGAATATCTCTTGTGAGTGAGAACATACTCATCAGCTAAAACTGCAGCATCAGACAAATTATCTATTCTTTTCTCATCAAGATATAGGCTTACATCTTTACTAATACACCTTTTGAAGTCCTCCAGCAAAATCATCTGCTTAAATTTGTCAAAATCAGAATCCACATTCTTAGAATTTAACCACTGCTCTAACAGATTTTCTATGATTTTTGCATACTCAACATGGGATTGCTTATCTTGCTTGTAAGTTGTCCTAAATTTTACTCTATAGGCTTCAGGAACAAGCTCATAGGCCTTAAGAATCAAGCTCTTAACTACATCATAATTATCAGATTGATCCTGAGGGAAAGATGCATAAGTTACTTGAGCTTTACCGGTGAGAACAGTTTGAAGGAGTACTGGCCAATTCTGTTTGGGCCAATTAAAACCTGTAGCTACCCTCTCAAACAACTGAAAATACTTTGTTAAATCAGATTCATTAAAAGGAGGGACAAGTTTAACATTTTTAGCCACATCAAAATCATCAGAGCTAGATGATCCAGTTCCACCTTGTTTCATGCGATACTCATGGTCTGCCTGAATCCTAGCCATTTCAACTTGTGCCTCAGCCTCCTTAGAACGGGCCTCCGCCTCCTTAGCCTTAGCCTCCTGCAGGGCTAGCTGTAACTTAGCTAATTCAATCTGTGTTTGCTCATTTGGAGGAGTTACATTAAGCAAGCTTTCATTAATCATGTCAACAATTTGATCTTTAGAATGATGAGAGCAAACAGCTGTAGTGCCACACATTTGATATTCATGTATGTGTTTAGTAATACTGTAATTTTTAGATAGGGTGTAACCTGAATATTAGTTTATAAGTTCCTACCCTAAGTAGTAATTCATATATTAATAATTACTGTAGGGTTAACTATTTTTATATGTATGTATCTCTGTATCTATGCAGTGGGTGATGTAAGTGTAGATGTTGAGCTATGGGAATTCCCCGTCTCGTAGAGTAACGAATAACAGACAGATGTGCCAACTTTTCTTGTCGTTGTTGGGCGCCGAGTTTAAACCTTAAACAGAGTAATGATGAATATACAATTCTTTCCGTAACCTAGTTGTGAAATGTTTGCTAATGAAGCTGCTAGAACACAAGTATGTAAGATTAGCAGTCCAAAAAGCCTAAATAATGTCATTTGTGAGGATTTAAAGTCCCGTTTATCTTGGCCGTCACTAGATGGCATGAGCTGCTCTCAGATTCAAATTGAGATAGTGATAGAATCAGTATCTAAGTTAAGTAAGGATAAATCCCAAATTTTCCCCAATTCAATCAAAAGTCCTGGCGTCATGGGTACACTGCTAAATAAATTGTAAAGAGAATTGAAACCCACCATATTTCAAAAACATAATCTCATTTGAGCTAGCGGTGGCGTCCTTTAGTGCCCGACATACCCCACTTGCTGCCCAGACATCGTGTGTAACAGACGTTCGTTTAGGTGAGTCGTCCACATTTCTTCTTCCTCCCCCTCTTTTTCTTTGTTTAATCCTTACTTATTATGAACTATGAGAAGTAATATTGTTGAGAGTTTAACGTAGTGACTTGCTGCCCAGACATCGTGTGTAACAGACGTTCGTTTAGTCCCCAGACACCGGCGGCGACGACCGTGTGAGCACGCTATTATTCCCAAGTATTGCCCATAGACTTTTACACTTACACTTGCACCACTCACGAGTTATTATTACAAACCGAAGGTATTTGATGTGTTATTAATGATTCTATCAAGTGAACTTTTTTTTTGTAGATAAGGAATAGAAGTATAAAAGTGATATGTTCTGTAACGGAAAGGAAAAATTCAAATTCATTAACTGTTCTCTTTCTTTAAAATTAGTTTATTAGAAAAATTATAATCAGGAGCGTGGAAGGGAACTTACTGATTGTGAGCAATAATGTGATATTTAAGTTGTACCTCGAGGCTAAACAAGCCCGAGTGATTGAGTTGTTCCTAGTGATTGTATTTCTTTTTTTTTTTAATTATTCCTCGAGGCTAGACAGGCCCGAGAGATTATGTATTTCTAGTGATTATATAACATTGTTGATGGTGAACTGTAAAAAAAATACTGATTTGATGTGAGAACCGAGAAAACTATATGAGGAGAATACCTTATATGGGTGAAAGATGAATACAAACAATCATTCTTATTGCTTCGAGGCTATGCCAGCCCGAACAGACAAATCATATCCGTAAAAGTGTCCCTGTCTTGAGGCCAATGTTGAGCCCAAGAGTAACGGCCAAAAAAGAAAGTAGAGTACAACAACTCCATACCTCGCGTGAATCAAATTGTTTCGTCTGGTAATAATGTTAGAGGAATGATCACCCAAAAGCCTTAGTAGCCTTTACAATCTTCTCTCATACTAAAAAGGGTCATGTAATAAAGAAATGTTTTTTTGTGGAAATTAACAGAACTATTAAAGTAAAGTATATAGCATTTCCTTTTCTTTATTAGTATACCTAATCAAGGAAATTATGTCCTCAAGCCAAATTCACTCCCCTTCCAATTCAAGATTCCTTCGCTGAGGGAACGACAACCACCTGAGGTACCGACTAAAATCTAAACTCGGCCAAAAACTACAAACGCTACCACAATTCATTCTTTTCATAAATATTTACCATCCACTATACTAAGTCGAGTACCACTTGTATATCCATGGGTGAGTTGATCAATACCCACAACAGGTAAGAAAATACATACCCCTATCATCATTACACTGGTGTCAACTGGTGGGATAAAGTTTCAGGTTTTACACTGGTGTCAGCCAGTGGCATAAAAGGTCTTACCACTAGCATCACACTGGTGAATACCGGTGGGACAACATTCATGGTATTACACTGGTGGCAATAGCGGTGGGATACTCATCGTTCCCAAATTAGTGGCGTTGGTGAGAAAATGAAGAAGTGAAAGGTAGAAACAATATTTCAAAATTTAATTTCCTCTTTTTTTGTGAGTAAGAATAGTACATTAGTCACCATGTCTCTATATGGACAGTTGTTTGCTCAGACGCAGCCGGAAGCTGATCGTCCGTCACGAGTAGGGCGAGATCATGTAACCATTCAATTGGATGAGGCTGAGGAACAGTTTGGTGCTACTAACAGAACGCTGCTTTCACACTCGACCCCTTGTTCACACATTATGAGTTCACACCACTCTCTCACAAAAGCGCGCGATATCCCAATTTTGGAATTGAATCAGCTACAAGGGATAGAAGCTACATCTCGCCTCGAAATGTTTTGTGAGGCGGTGGAACAGACTCATACTAGCAACGCAACTAGAATCCAGGTTGCCAAGAGTCGAATGGGTTCTGAATTGGCCACTTTTATTCATAACTATCAAAAGAAACATTTTGCACTGTCATGGCCCGAGCTTAAAAAATTCTTGAATGCGGAGTTTGCCATCGAGATGAGTGTAGATCGAGCTTGGCAAGAGTTAGAGAACATGACCTATGACTGGGAGGAATCACCCCAGGCGTTTGTACATAGGTTCATGTGTAAGCATGCGGCTCTCGAAACAAAGTTCCTGAAAGAAAAGTTTCCCTCGCGAGATAAACGGATCAAGAAGAAACTGTGGTATGGTCTTCCGCTTGAGTCTAGGGAAAAATTGGAAGGTTACCTTGATGACGGATATCCACTCCGTAAATTCATTGACAGGATCGAAAATGAAAGGCAGCTTCTCGAAGAGAGGTATACCACCAGAGTTAATGCAATGCCGGATAGAGACAATAAAAGTGAAAATCCCTCAGATACCAATGTAGTTGTTAATCCACCAAGACCATCTCATGATAACTGCCAATCCGAGTCAGACAAGGAAGTGACTGAATTGAGAGCTCAATTAAGGGATTTGAAAACAAATTTAGAACAACTCAATCAAAAACAATCTACTGAAACACCGAGGCGAAAATACTGTAGTCATTGTCTGAAGAGTTCACATACGTTGCAAGAATGTTGGGCTAAACCACCACCAGGCCACTGTTTTGATTGCCGTAGGTTGGGATGTCGTAGAGGCAGTAATGATTGCCCAGGGCGCATAAACCGCAGCGCAGCGATGCGGGGCAATAACAGATTTCACCCACCCAGTCCAAATGCGAGGCAGACTGCCACTCAAAGTAAGTTCCCCCATCAGGCTATTTGACTAACCGCAGGTATAACATCGCCCACAATAAGTGTCAACGTGAATGATAAAATAGTGGAAACTGTTGCTGACACAGGGAGTGGATATACCTTACTTAAAGAGGCCACTGCGAAGCGGTTAGGAACAGAAATAAACACGAGGAGAAATCCACTGAGATTACAGGGAGTCACAGGAGCGCCACTCCGTATCCTGGGTATGGTCAAAGTAGATGTTAGAGTGGGAGATGAGAAAGTTCATCAACAGTGGTGTCCAGTCGTTCCGAACGCCTACTTGACTACTGAAATGTTGTTGGGATGTGATGTCCTCGGACAATCTCCGTTGATCTGGAATGGTGCACAACGAGCGCTAATGTGGGGAGGAGCCCCGTACGTCGTGAACTACGTTCCGCGGCGAAAAGGAAAAGTTGAACGAGTCCAGGCCACACCTATCAGAGCCGTCAGGAACCCTCAACAGTTGAAACAAATTAATCTTGTAACAGTAGAGAGACTCACCCCATATCAAACCAAATTCATTGCCGTGCCAGTGAGTGAGGAGCCTAAAACCACTTTACTATTTTACCCACAAGCACGTTTCAGTCACAATAGTCACCTTTACTTATTACAAGTGAATTCAGAGGGCCTAGTCTATTTGCCCCTCAATAATAGAGCCAAACAAGACAAACTATTTCGGATAGGTACCATTCTAGGCTCATATGAAATCATTGACGATCCTCCTTTAAGTCCAGTCAACTCAGTAACCAAAATCCAAAATGATCTGATCCCTACCAGTGATCGAACAGATGAAAGTGGAACTCGTGTTCAACGACTCCGAAAGCTAATTGACGAACAGACATGGCCACACTTAGATTCAGCTCAACAAGAAGAATTAGCTAACGTAATTCTGCAACACGATCCTCTCTTCATTTTGGAAAAAGGAGAACTAGGAACCATCAGCGGTCCCTCCGTTCACATTAAAGTAGCAGATCCACAGCCCAGCCGTGGACCGATCTATCGATACCCTGAACAAGCTAAACAGGTGATCGCTGAAATGTTGCAAGACATGGAAGAGAGAGAAATTATTGAAAGATCAACAGCTGCCTGGTTATTTCCTATTGTATTAGTTAACAAGCCGGACGGCAGCAGGCGCATGTGTTTAGATTATCGCCACGTGAATCAACACCTAGCCACGGATATCTATCCACTGCCCAGACTGGAAGAGTTAGTCGAGCAGGCCGCAGGTCATAAATACTATGTGACTCTTGATATGCGTGAGGCGTATTTTCAAATCATGTTGGACGAGGAAAGTCGTGATTTAACCACATTCAGTGATGGAGTCACACTTTACAGATTTAGGCGCTTACCATTCGGACTAAAATGTTCACCAGCCATATTTTCCCGACGAATGCAGGACATTCTTACTCCATTGTTGAAGCAAGGATGGGTAAAGAATTATTTAGATGATTTGATAATCTGGGCTGATGACTTCCCCATGTTGTTGAGTCGCTTACAGCAACTATTCACTTTACTCTCACAGAATGGGGCCAAGTTAAATTTAAGTAAATGTACCTTTGGGTTAAAAGAAGTGACCTTTCTTGGCCATAAAATCTCAGCAGCCGGGAGTACGCCGGACCCAAAAAACATAGAGGCTATCAACAAAATGAAAAGACCCACCAAAGTAAAAGAAGTCCGGAGATTCCTTGGAATGTGCGGATTCTACCGAAAACACGTACCTTCGTTCGCAAAAATAGCAGCTCCCCTAACTAACTTAACCAGATCCAGAATAGCATTCGAATGGTCAGATGAGTGTCAATCTGCTTTTGATCAATTGAAGTCGAGCTTAGTGAATGCGCCAGTATTGGTAAGAGCCAACGTGACTCGACCATTCATTGTAACCACCCACGCGAGCAACACTCATATTGGTGGCGTATTGAGTCAGATCCAACCAGACAACTCCAACTTGCCAATTGGTTACTTTTCCAAAAAGCTCAATCCTTGCAAGAGAAAATATTCCGCAACAGACAAAGAAGCATTGGCAGTTGTTCTCACATGCCGCAACTTTCACCATTACTTGTGGGGTTCCCACTTTACTATCTTGACAGATCATCAACCGCTTACTAGTATATTTAAGCGAAAAACCAAATCCCCACGTATGAACAGATGGATTCTCGAGATGCGTGAGTACGACTACAACGTGCAGTATGTCAAGGGTAAATATAATGTAGTCGCTGATCAACTATCTAGACCTGTCAGAGTGATATTCCACCAATCAGAAACCAACTGGCTTGGATTTAGTCGAGACGAGATGAGAGCTAAGCAACGAGAAGAACCCATGTGGGATGAGTTAGTTAAGTACTTGCGTAGTGAGAAGCTCCCTGCTAAAAGACTACTGAAAGCTATGTTGAGCCAGTTCGCATTGATTGATGAACTATTATATTTTGCCCGTGAAACAAGTGATGGTAGCATCCAATATTGTTTGGTGATTCCTAAGACAATCAGTAGAGAAGCAATCAAACACGCGCACGAAACCTCAGGACATCTAGGTCAGAAGAAATCTATTAAGAAAGCCGAAGAACTATTCTATTGGCCAAATCTAAAGGTAGATGTATGTGAGTATGTGAAACAATGTCCCACTTGTCAAAGATTCAAGGGTGAAACTGGGTTACAGCAACCTTGGAAAGGTTTCCCGCCTGTAAGTAAACCATTGGAACGTATCGGGATTGACTTGACTGATATGGTTGCTGGATCTCAGGGTTACCGCTATGTCCTTACTGTGATAGATCATTATAGTAGGTTCGTCAAATATTATGCCATCAGGGATAAACATACACAACACATCATACACTGTCTTGGGCAATACTTCACCGACTTTGGGATGCCACGAGGTATCGTGCTGGACAACGGCGGAGAGTTCACGAGTGGAGAGTTCAAGAAGTTCTGCCGGAGGAACCAGGTGGACTTGTTCTACGTTACCCCTTATCATCCCCAGGGAAACTCTACCACTGAAAGGATGCATCGGACAATGAAAAGCATCCTAGCGTCTCTCTGCAATGGACATCCCTTACGTTGGCCTCAGCTGCTTCAATCGTGTCAAACCGTTATAAATCAAGCGGTGCACTCGAGCACGGGACAACAACCTTATTATGCCTTCTTCTCACGCCATCCCCCTCGCCTCATTGGTACCTTATTGCCTTCTGTGGATGCAGAGGACGACGACCTGGCGATAGCACACACACTCATAAAGAATACGACCCAACGAATGACGAGGCGATACCGAGAGGTGGCCAATAGGCGGAGGAAAGCACAGAAGGTTGGAATCAATAGCTTGGTGTGGGCGAAAAAAGAGACCATACAGCCGGGTACCTGTAGAAAACTGAATGCCAAATGGGACGGCCCGTATAAAGTGATTGAAGTACTCCTAGATGGAAGTGTTTATATCATTGAAAATGTATTTAGTGGAAAAAAAATACAAAGGGCTGCTGAAAAGGTAAAACCATATTACGGTACCGAGGAATGGCTCTTAGAACCGCTGCAGCAGGAGCTCGCCCCGGAGCCCGAAGATGAGTGATTACCACCGCGAGTGAGGAATGCCCCTCAGAGACTCATAGAGGAGTGTTAGAAAAGTGGATAAGTGCATGTGACGAATGTTGTGAAACATAACTGCTTAAAGTTATGTTCCGGGTGGACTCATCCCCGAGGAGAGGGTGTAAAAAGAAAAAGAGTGAAGAGTTCCTGTTGGAACCGGGAAGTGCCTTATTTCGAGGGGAGTGGCCAATCCCCTCACCTTACAGTTAGCACGGTTTGTGAGGTAGTGGAGTCTTCAGGACAGAATGAGCGCTCACCTCTTGCGGGCGGAAAGCTGGAAACGAAAGGATTGAGTGAATGTGATCGTGAATGGAAGAGTGTAAGGAAGCACCTCCCGTGGTGATCTCAATCTCGAGAGACCCTGTCGAGCTCAGGTGAGTGACAAGCTATCCTCCAAAACCTGAGGCTGACTGGGGCATAAATTCCCTCATAACATCTCGAGTAAGGAGTGATCATACCTCCTAATGTGGTGAGTAAGCGACCTCCCGAGGTACGCATCAGGTGTTTAATGTGGACCGACAGGTGCCACCGATTGTGGGGAAAGGTATTCCAAATTCAAAGTGTTTATAGCAGTTATCAGAGTAACAACATTCCATCCATGCACATGTCATAGAAAATTGACTCGGGTAAAATTTGTTTTCCGAACGTGGGAGCCGTGTAGTGCCACACATTTGATATTCATGTATGTGTTTAGTAATACTGTAATTTTTAGATAGGGTGTAACCTGAATATTAGTTTATAAGTTCCTACCCTAAGTAGTAATTCATATATTAATAATTACTGTAGGGTTAACTATTTTTATATGTATGTATCTCTGTATCTATGCAGTGGGTGATGTAAGTGTAGATGTTGAGCTATGGGAATTCCCCGTCTCGTAGAGTAACGAATAACAGACAGATGTGCCAACTTTTCTTGTCGTTGTTGGGCGCCGAGTTTAAACCTTAAACAGAGTAATGATGAATATACAATTCTTTCCGTAACCTAGTTGTGAAATGTTTGCTAATGAAGCTGCTAGAACACAAGTATGTAAGATTAGCAGTCCAAAAGTCCTTAATAATGTCATTTGTGAGGATTTAAAGTCCCGTTTATCTTGGCCGTCACTAGATGGCATGAGCTGCTCTCAGATTCAAATTGAGATAGTGATAGAATCAGTATCTAAGTTAAGTAAGGATAAATCCCAAATTTTCCCCAATTCAATCAAAAGTCCTGGCGTCATGGGTACACTGCTAAATAAATTGTAAAGAGAATTGAAACCCACCATATTTCAAAAACATAATCTCATTTGAGCTAGCGGTGGCGTCCTTTAGTGCCCGACATACCCCACTTGCTGCCCAGACATCGTGTGTAACAGACGTTCGTTTAGGTGAGTCGTCCACATTTCTTCTTCCTCCCCCTCTTTTTCTTTGTTTAATCCTTACTTATTATGAACTATGAGAAGTAATATTGTTGAGAGTTTAACGTAGTGACTTGCTGCCCAGACATCGTGTGTAACAGACGTTCGTTTAGTCCCCAGACACCGGCGGCGACGACCGTGTGAGCACGCCATTATTCCCAAGTATTGCCCATAGACTTTTACACTTACACCTGCACCACTCACGAGTTATTACAAACCGAAGGTATTTGATGTGTTATTAATGATTCTATCAAGTGAACTTTTTTTTTGTAGATAAGGAATAGAAGTATAAAAGTGATATGTTCTGTAACGGAAAGGAAAAATTCAAATTCATTAACTGTTCTCTTTCTTTAAAATTAGTTTATTAGAAAAATTATAATCAGGAGCGTGGAAGGGAACTTACTGATTGTGAGCAATAATGTGATATTTAAGTTGTACCTCGAGGCTAAACAAGCCCGAGTGATTGAGGTGTTCCTAGTGATTGTATTTCTTTTTTTTTTAATTATTCCTCGAGGCTAGACAGGCCCGAGAGATTATGTATTTCTAGTGATTATATAACATTGTTGATGGTGAACTGTAAAAAAAATACTGATTTGATGTGAGAACCGAGAAAACTATATGAGAATACCTTATATGGGTGAAAGATGAATACAAACAATCATTCTTATTGCTTCGAGGCTATGCCAACCCGAACAGACAAATCATATCCGTAAAAGTGTCCCTGTCTTGAGGCCAATGTTGAGCCCAAGAGTAACGGCCAAAAAAGAAAGTAGAGTACAACAACTCCATACCTCGCGTGAATCAAATTGTTTCGTCTGGTAATAATGTTAGAGGAATGATCACCCAAAAGCCTTAGTAGCCTTTACAATCTTCTCTCATACTAAATAAGGTCATGTAATAAAGAAATGTTTTTTTGTGGAAATTAACAGAACTATTAAAGTAGAGTAAAGTATATAGCATTTTCTTTTCTTTATTAGTATACCTAATCAAGGAAATTATGTCCTCAAGCCAAATTCACTCCCCTTCCAATTCAAGATTCCTTCGCTGAGGGAACGACAACCACCTGAGGTACCGACTAAAATCTAAACTCGGCCAAAAACTACAAACGCTACCACAATTCATTCTTTTCATAAATATTTACCATCCACTATACTAAGTCGAGTACCACTTGTATATCCATGGGTGAGTTGATCAATACCCACAACAGGTAAGAAAATACATACCCCTATCATCATTACACTGGTGTCAACTGGTGGGATAAAGTTTCAGGTTTTACACTGGTGTCAGCCAGTGGCATAAAAGGTCTTACCACTAGCATCACACTGGTGAATAGCGGTGGGACAACATTCATGGTATTACACAGCAATTCCCAATTGTTGAGCAACAAGCTTAAGTTCATTCTTTGTTCTGTTTTCTATATCACACACTGTTTGCACATTTGACAAAAAATCTTTGGCTTCATCAAGTGTAGTAATAGTAGACATCATGAATAAGTAACAGTCACAAAATATCAAGCAATATCCTTATGATAATATCCTGAATATCCTGATATGAGGTCGCCAAATTTATGTTACGGAACAGAGAAAGATAATGTACACTTAAAGTGAGAACACTAAAAATCACTACTGTCCCGTAAAGTTCCAGGTTCAAAACAAAAAGAGTTAGGTAAAATTACAAGTTAAAGTTTAATGCTCAAACTAACAACAAAACATTCAGGACTCATAAGGATAATGTAATGGCAAATAAACAGGTTAAATATATGGTTAACTGCAATAGCCTCTATTAACACGAAATTAGCAAGAGTAAATTTATCTAAGTCAGCCCTGATAAAATGAGATACCAGATAATACTCAGTGAATGCCAGATAAATTATTACAGATACAAACTATTATCAAAAATGACTGACATAAAACCCAACATTAATCAAAAAACCTCACTAGGCTAAGAATTAACCTTATGCTACACAGCACAAGAAAAAATGCAATAACACTTATACTCAAATTACACAGCTGCTAGATGTTTGGAGATTTCTTGAGCACTCACAATAATAATAATTGTACAGGGGAGGACAGAGATGTGAACAAAATGAGGAGCAGATCTAAGTGGCAATGATGCAGAGACTGAGCTCATTATATAGGGGCCAGCAGAGCTTGATACAACTTGTAAGAAGGACGTGCAAATGAAGCCATGGGGACAAAGAGCTGAAAATCCCGCTCTGAATAACAGAGAGAACGACTTACTCTACTATAACGGTAGAAGGGGGGGACTGAGGCGGAACACGCTCGTGATCAAACATGCAGCAACTGTGCGTTAAAATTACACAAAGGATGATGAAATCATAGGCTATGTAACAGTAGCTATGTGTATCTGTGGTGTGTGGGGTGTGGGTACGTCGTGCATGTATAGGTTAAAGAGTGCAGGGGACAAAACAGATCCTTGGGGGACGCCGTTTGTGAAGTTTCTGATGTTAGAAGACTGACCGGCAAATGTTACGTGTGCACATCTACCTGCTAAGTAGTTTGCCAGCCATCTTTTTGTGTTATTGTGCATGTTTCTGTTGAGTATTTTGATTGTGAGGTTGTGGCAGGGGATGGCATCAAAAGCTTTGCTAATGTCTGGTGTGACTAGGAGTGTTCTGTGTGGTGGCCTAGCTGAATTCATGCCATTCAAAACTCTCTGTGTCAGGTCTATAAGAAGGGTGTGTGTTTAGTGGCCTAAAGCTATGTTGTGACTGGGCTAGGGGAATGTGAGGTGTGACCAGTTGTAGTACCAGTCGTTCAGTGACTTTAGAGGGGCTGCAGAGGAGTGTGATGGGGCGATGTGAGGAGGGTAACGGGGGGTCTTTGTTGGGTTTAGGGATAGTGATGATATTGCCATGCTTCCAGATGTTGGGTATTATGTTGTGTGAGTAGCTGTAGATTGATATGTTGGTGAGTGCTTGTATGCCGTGTGGTCGGGATGGGGGATTAGATGGCTGACTTGTGAAAAGTGATTGATGAGAGTGTTTGCTTGTTGTTTGTTTGAGGGTATGGTGTCTGTTTTTGTGATGGTAGCGTGTGATTGTGTGGTGTTGCTGTTGGAAAGTGTGATGTTGTTTAGTGTTTTGTAGAGTTTGGTGATGTTTGTTTTGTGGTCAAGTGTTTGGAGGTAATTTTTCCAGTTTAGTGTTTGCTCTTCTGATATTTTATTGCTTATTTGAGTGTTGAGTTCTTGTATTTGTTGCATGGTGTCTTGTTTATGGGGTGTTAGGGAGTGGTGTCCCGTTGTCTGATGAGGCCTTGAATTTCTGGTGTGAAATTGGGGTTGTGTCTCTTTCTGTTGCCTGTAGGGATGTGTCTTTTGTCTGCGTTTTGTATGATTGTATCGAAAGTGTGCACAGCGGTGTTGATGTTTGTGGTGGGTGTACTGTTTAGTGTTTCGAAATGTTGTTCTGTTTCAGTTACAAAGGCCTCCCAGTTGGCTCTCTTATTATTAGTGTATGTGTGTTTGTGGCCAACTGGGGTGATTGTGGTTTTGATAGTGATGATAATTGGGAGGTGATGAGAACCTAGGTTTTTGACCACTCTCCATGATGTAGTGGGGGCGAGGTTTGGGGAGTAGAAGGTGATGTCTGGAGATGATGGGAGGAAGAGGGCTTGGTGTGGGATATGGGTATGTTGGTCTACACTGTTTAGTATGAAGAGATGATCTATCTGCGATTGTAGTACAAGCCCTCTGTCTGTGTCAGGGTTGTTGACATGCCAGGCCGACGACTTGGCGTTGAAATCACCACCCAGGATGATTTTGGGTATGTTAGTGATGTGGTGTATCTTTGGAGAGTAATTGTGTGGTACTGTGGGGGACGATTTGGGGGGAATGTATGTGTCAGCGATTGTTATGTGTGATTTGTTACCAGTGCGTATTTTAATTGATTGTATTTCTGTTGTGGTGTCATGTGGGGGGAGAGGTGACTTTGCGTGTGCACTGGTATTTGCAAAGTTGATGGATTTGTGTACCAGGGTGATGAGTCCACCGCCACCGTCGTCGGCCCTGTCTTGTCGAATGGTGGTGAAGTTATGAAATGTCGGTGTTTTCTGTGCTCTGTGTAGTTTTGTTTCTTGTAAGATGGTAATGTGTATATTCTGTTGTTTGATGAATTGTGTGAGTTCATGTATTTTGGTGTTTATGCCATCTATGTTTAACTGAAGGATGTTTATGTTGTGTGTACGATGTGCTGCTGCAGCACGGGGGGGGAGGTGGTGTGGGTGGAGGGGAAGGGGTAGGAGGAGGTTGTGATGAAGGTAAGGGTTGAGGTGGATTAGGATGGGTTGGAATGGGAAGAGTTGGGGGACTGGATGGTGTGGGAAGGGTCGGTGGGTTTGGCTGTGGAGGTGTGATGGAAGTAGGAGTAGGATTGGAAGGGGGGTTGATGAGTGGGGGGAAGGAGCATAAGGAGCAGGTCCAGGTGTTTGTGTAATGTTTTCTGGATGCAAGTGTTGTGCAGGTGTAATGGGTCCAGTTCATGTAGGAATTGCACTGAACTGAACACTTTGTCTGTCGGCTCGACGTGATAGGTTTTGAGCATGTTGGACACGTGTATTTGTTGGTGGGTCCTGGATTGCTCTCAATGTCCCTGGCTAGAAGAAGTCGTCGAGAAATGACAGCCGGGGAGTCATTTCTCGGTGTAGAAAAAACGGTGTTGTTGTGTGTGTTGTGTTGGGAGATGTGGTACTTGCCCGGGCGACAGAAGCCAGTCCCAGGTACTCGAGCCCCGTGAGGGGCTGGGGGGATTTGCAGTGGTTTGGCCCCCATGCTGTCCTCCTCTTCTCTTCGACAGCCTCTGGGGGGTAGACCCACGACGAAGACGCCACCGCTCCAGGTCCAATTTTGCAGGCTGGGGAGGGTGGCTCTCCTCTCCTTTCGCTGGTTCACCTGATGAACAAGCCTACATATTTTTTTATGACCTAGAGCAGCTTATAGAGCACCTTACCAGTCAAGTTCCAACAAACTTAACCCTTTCCTTACACCTAATTCTTCTGATTACTCTGGTAATCTTTTATCTCCATTGGGCTCCTCCAGTTACAACCTTCTCTCCTCAACCTGTCCTATTGCTCCAGTAAGGCCTGTGGACCCTCCCAAGAAGCGGCGGCTGCGGCACTTTGGAGCTGGTGATTGGAAGGACCTGAGGCTTTCCAGTACATACATACATATATACTGTACATACACATATATAGATAGATAGATAGACAGATAGATTAAAAGATAGATAGATAGATAGATAGTTCAGAAGCACGAGAGCAAGATATGCTGCTGAGTATATATACACAACGGCCACCTTTGGCATTGAAATGAGTATAGAGAAAGTACGAGGATACAGAGAAGGATTTGCTATCAGTTGCCTCAGACAGCTGAGTCTCAGTGAGGAAGAGAAGGTCAGGTTTAGAGCAGACGTCGTGTTCAGCAAAAAGAAAATTAGAGGAGAGGCCACGAATGTTGCAGAAATGAAGAGGATGAGCTAGACAGTGGTTTCAGGCATCTCGCTCGGTCGTCACCGGGAGAAGGGCGGATGGTGGGGGCTTTGATGGTTCCCTCCACCCTGGGGACTCTGAGAGTTGGTTATGGGATGCTTTTTTTTTTTTTTTTTTTTTTTTTTTTTTGAATAGGAAATGTGGTGTGTAATGTGCACGTAGTTTGGTGTTGACAATTGGAGGAACTTGTACTGGAGAACAAGATGGCCTACTCTCTGTGTTACTGAAACATTGAATAAGTTCAACAAAGGGGGATGGTCAGAAGCTAGTCCTGAATGCTGACAAAACTGGAGCTCCGGTTCTCTCTGTCATCAGCTTTTCATCCAGTTTTGGAGCACCCCCCAACTCGACTGATTCTACAGTCTACTCCTTGTTTTCCCATTAATAGAGACCTTGGCAACAATAATCCGAGAAAAAGTGTACTCCCAGTCTGCTTGTCACCTGGATGTTGTATGCCAGGCTCAACGATGCTCATAGATAAGCCGTTTACAGTTTTTCTAGGTGCTGTTCGCATCCTTCAGATATCCTTCTAAACAGCTATTTCTTCATCAACAGAGACCGTGACAACGATGCAACCAAGGAAAAAGGTGTACGTCCAGTCAATGAGGCAAATTTTATTTCCTTGCTTAGGTTATTTGGTCATCCAGTGATTTTGGCAACACTGGATCTAGTGCCTAGAGAAACGACTCGGCAACGTCGCAAACTTCACCTCCCCCAAACAAAATATAGTATTATGCAAAGTTAATGTTAGGTTAGGCCTGAGGTGGCTAGGTATAGGTTGGTTGTATGTCAAAACATGGCTTTTCTGATGGTTTTATGGTTTCATTAGTCAAACTGTCTCATCTATTCCCAAACGAAGGCGGGATCATGCCAAATAATTTGTCAATGACCTCGCTCTGACGGTACCAATATGGCAGGATAACTACGTGTACGCAAAGAAAAAAAACGCCTCCGGCAGTCGCCTGAAACTAGTGTGCCAAGTCCAGTAATGTCCACCTCCAGCTTTCCTCACTTGGAATAGAGGAGGCGAACCCGTTCCTACCCAATAGGCTAATGATTTTCTGGTTATTAATAGCAGTGTTTCCACGCCTGTTTTCCGACTCACCCTGTCTCGGTCCCACGCCACACCCTGTGATTTTGGTGACCTACACTTCTACGTGTATAGAGCCATTAAATGTTACGGTGTACGTGGTGAAAAGTGAGATGCGAGTCATTGATCCTTCTGATATACTGTTATTTTAGCTTTGTTTAGTTTTGCTAACTTTTAGCTGTGGTATTCATCGAAAAACATGCAGTAATTATGGAGTAAATGAAAGGCGCATCTTACCCGACAAGTTTGAAGTCTCCTCAAAACTGCATTTCGAAGTATACAGGGTCATTACATGTTGCAGTGCACGCGTTTAGAAGTGAGTGTTTCGACATTAATATCCTACTCATGCTGCCAACAAACTATATTACTGAACTCAGAAAAAAACTCAAGTAACGAAAGTATTGCTGACGATTGCATATCACGACTTCGTCCCAAAAAGCCTTGAACTGATATATGTTGTAAAATTTTCTTGTAACTTTATAGGCAAGGACATCGTTCATCAAAACCGACACATCTTGTGGGTAGTAGCAGGAGTGTTCACTGTCATGGAATATAATAAGCATTCCCTCTTCACTTTTATCGCGGTAAAACGTGATAACATAGCCATCAAATAAGTCCACGCCCACGACTATTATGTGTACTGTACATGTTAGCAAAATGGATACGGAAATCGGCTCAATTTTATCATGATTTTCACAGGTGCAGCTTTATATAACGATAATATTAAGCTCTTCTCTCATGCCTCGAACAAGTCTCCTTCAAGATATACCCACGGTTGGAACTTACAACTATGCAATAACACAGTAGGTTCGAAGTACGTTTTTTTTTTAGCCATCATGAAGGTCTATGTAGAGGGTACTGAAGAGTTACTGTAGAGTAGATGGTACCAATACACCTCACATACACAGCACACCGATACATCGTTCACACCTCACACTGCCGGAACTCGCTTCGCCAAATCTTACATTACCAAATCTCAATACCACACCCATCACACAATCGCATCTCACAGTTGTATCGCGCACGAATTGCCACACCACATATCACATTCCCTCATACTTTTGCCGCCACACCATACACCATTTTACTCCACACTACCACATCAAATGCAGCCATACCACACTGCCACACCTCACACCATCATACAGCCACAACACACATTGCCACATATAAAACTACGACAATACGCCCTGTCACAAGTTAGCCTGCAGCACCTCGTGCTGCCACACCCGACACTATTACACTTCACACTGTCACACCTCAGTCTCATTTCACACCTTCTGTCACTCCTCATACTGCAATACCTCACACTGCAATACCACAACTACCACACCTCACAGTGCTCCTCCTCACACTACTACACCTCTCCATCTCCTACAGTACAAAAACTTTTACGCCACTGTGCCATCCAATATTTCAGATATGTTCAATTTGCAATAGGAATCCAGATGCATTTATCACAGCACATGTAATGGGCTGCAGGTCATCCAACATCAGTCATGACAATTTTCAGTATCCTTAACACATGTATAATATCTGTATACATGTTCACCATTTTTTATTAGGAGTTTAAGAGGTATGCATTTTATTATATGCAGATTGTGAGGTCTGTGAGAAACAAATATTAATATTTTTCAAATTGCCAAACATCACACTGCCACACCCCACACTTCAATATTTCACTGTCATAAATCACACTGCAATAACACTAACTGCAGTATTTCACACTTCCACATCACACACAGCAATACCTTACACTTCAGTATCTCCAAATGCCACACCACACACGGCAATGTCTCACACTGCCATGCCACACACTGCCAAATCACGCGCTGCCACATCACACACTGTCACATAACTCACTCCCACATCACATACTGCCTCACCACACACTGCCACATCACAGTCACATCACACACTGACACATCATATACTACCACACAACACACTGCCACATCACACACTGCCACATCACACACTGCCTCACCACACACTGCCACATCACAGACGGTCACATCACGCACTGACACATCATATACTGCCACATAACACACTGCCACACTACATACTGCCACGTTGCACACTGCCACATCACACACTGCCACATCACACACTGCCACATTGCCCACTCCCACACCTCACACAGCCATATCACACACTGCCATTTCACACAATGTCTCACCACACACTACCATATTGCACACTGCCACACCACACACTGTCACATTACACACTGCCACATCACACACTGCCACATTACACGATGCCACACCATACGCTGCAACATCACACATTGGAACACAACACACCGCCACATCACACACTGCAACATCACACACTACCACACAACACACTGCCACACCACACACTGCCACATCACACACTGCAACACCACACACTGCCACATCACACACTGTCACATCGCACACAGCCACAGCATGTCACATCACACACTGTCACATCACACACTGTCACATCACACACTGCCACATCACACACTGCAACACCACACATTGCCAAATTACACACTGCCACATCACACACTGCAACACCACACACTGCCACATCACACACTGTCACATCGCACACAGCCACAGCATGTTATATCACACACTGTCACATCACACACTGCCACACCACGCTCTGCCAAATCACACACTGCCACATCACACACTGCAACATCACACACTGCCACATCACACACTGCAACATCACACACTGCAACATCACACCTTGCAACATCACACACTGCAACACAACACACTGCCACATCACACACTGCAACATCACACGCTGCCACATCACCCACTGGAACACCACACACTGCCACATCGCACACTGCCACATCACACACTGCAACACCACACATTGCAAAACCACGCACTGCCACATCACACACTGCCACATCACACACTGCCACACCACACATTGCCACATCACACACTGCCACACCACACATTGCCACATCACACACTGCGGCACAACACACTGTCACATCACACACTGCCACACCACACACTGCCACATCACACACATACACACCACTCACCGCCACACCACACACTGCCACATCACACGCTGCCACACCACACACAGCCAAATCACACACTGCCACATTACACACTGCAACTCCATTCATAGCCACATCACACACTGCTACATCACACTGCCACATCACACACTGCAACACCACACACTGCCACACCACACACTGTCACACCACACACTGCCACATCACACACTGCCACACCACACACTGCAACACCACACACTGCAGCATCACACACTGCCACACCACAAATTGCCACACCACACATTGCCACACCACACATTGCCACATCACACACTGCAACACAACACACTGCCACATCACACACTGTCACATCGCACACAGCCACAGCATGTCACATCACACACTGTCACATCACACACTGCCACATCACACACTGCCAAATCACACACTGCCACATCACACACTGCAACACCACACACTGCCACACCACACACTGCAACACCACACACTGCAACACCACACACTGCAACACCACACACTGCCACATCACACACTGCCACACCACACACTGCAACACCACACACTGCAACATCACACACTGCCACACCACACACTGCCACATCACACACTGCCACACCACTCACCGCCACACCACACACTGCCACACCACACACTGCCACATCACACGCAGCAACAGCTCACACACATAGCCAAATCACAGACTGCCACATCACACACTGCAATACCGCACACAGCCACATCACACACTGCCACATTAGACACTGCAACATTAGACACTGCAACACCACACACTGCCACATCACACAGTGCCACATTACACATTGCCACACCACACACTGCCACATCACACACTGCCACCCCACACACTGCAACATCACACACTGCCACCTCACATACTGCCACATCACACACTAGCACACCACACACAGCCACACCACATACTGCCACATCACATACTGCCACACCACACACTGCCACACCACATACTGCCACACCACATACTGAAGTTGGGAGACCGGTCAAATGGGGGATGGAAAACAGTCTCTGCTCGCCACTTCAAAACGGCCATTATTTCTTGAGCTGTATATAACCATACATCGCCCACCACAAGGAAAGAGAGAGAGAGAGAGAGAGAGAGAGAGAGAGAGAGAGACAGACAGACAGACAGACAGACAAACAGAGAGAGAGAGAGAGAGAGAGAGAGAGAGACAGACAGACAGACAGACAGACAAACAGAGAGAGAGAGAGAAAGAGAGAGGGAGAGAGAGAGACAGACAGACAGACAAACAAACAGAGAGAGAGAGAGAGAGAGAGAGAGAGAGAGAGAGAGAACATTGACACCTTGTGGCCAAAGGAGAAAACAGTATTTCTTTAATGCACAATAATTTCCACGAGTAATGCGGTCAGGTAAAGGTCTTGAAACAACTTCCTGCTGACGGTTCCATGCATATTTACTACACTCATGACTTCACACACAGGTAATAAGACTAGAGCAGTTCTAATGGACCCAGGTTCGATTCCCGGCTTGGGCAAAGGAGCAGTTTGAGGATTTGAATTTCATAAAGCAGACTTTACTGAGCTACCAGAAGACCCGCTGACATGTAAAATATCCCCGCTACTACCTATACACCGGTTCAGTGTGAGACAGCCCTATCATGTATTCAATAAGGACGGTGGGTGTAAATGCCAAAGTGGTGACATGAGGAGGTGTATTGTATGTTGAAGGACTACTGGACCTTAAGAACAGGCTGTGAGAGCTAGGATCAGAGTCGGACACACACACACACACACACACACACACACACACACACAAAAACATAAATAAATAAATAAATAAATAAATAAAATAAAGGAAAAAATGATCAGGTGTTCAGCTGAATCACGCAATGCGCATCTCTCACAGCCTCTCCACGAAAGTCATAAAGTCATTATGATACAACACACTCTTCATCCCTGTATTAATATTCTTTATAAATTAAATCCTACAATTCGTTGATCATTTCTCTCTCTCTCTCTCTCTCTCTCTCTCTCTCTCTCTCTCTCTCTCTCTGTCTCTCTCTCTCTCTGTCTCTCTCTCTCTCTCCTTACTTCATCCATTTATGGTGACGAGATTTGAAACTTTCACCATTAACCACCTGACAGCATGATTTTTCTCTCTACATTTTAAAAAAATGTTTCTGAAGGCACCACGAATTAAATAAAAAAAAATACATCAGTGAAAACGTTGAAATGAAAAGCCTAATTGAAAAATGTAAAATGAAAGACACATCACTAAATTAAAGAAGTAGAGTCTCCTCACTATGGTAGATCCTTCCTGGGCTTCATAAATTCACCTGTTGGTAGCAAAAATAAAACAAAAACATCGTCATTGAATTGGAAGGAAAGATGGAAATTGCTTTAAACCTTTTTAGCCCGATGATGTCTTTAGAATTTCGTTCCTCTGCCACTGACCGATGTATATTCACCTAAGGACATATCTTTACGGTTCATTCACTTATATTTGGCCCAGATTTTCATAATTTTGCACATTATATTACGAAACTCAGTGGCAAAAAAGACAGTACTGTAGTCCTATATCTTTTTCTGCAATAGTAATTCGAGACAAGCATTATATTCGTGTTGTTATATTGTTATAATTCAGCATTCAAGATTGAGGGATGACATTTTCAGGCCATTTTTAAGCGAATAGAATACCAAAAGGGTTAATGAAGGCTCTATGTAACCCTTTCAGTTCGAAAACGCTCCTTAGAGTTCAATTTAAAAAAAGTAAAATGAAACAGCTAAAATAATACAGATAATGAAATAAATAATTTTAAAGGCTTCACAGGATTTGCAGTAGTAGGCTAATCTGGAGACTTGGTGGCCCTGTGGTAGCGTAATCAGCTTGCAATCTGTTCAAAATCAGTATTGCGTTAGATGGTGATGGTGTGGCCTTTCATGTGTTTCCTTATGCTATCTTACACACACACACACACACACACACACACACACACACACACAGCCATTAAACAATACTCTCATGACTCTCTCTACAGACTCCCCTCCCCTCCTTGCACCCTTGGCCAGTTTGGTCAAGGGCTATATTCATTATCCTTCCATACATTATTTATTGCCTTGCTCATTGCAGAATTTTTCCTCAGATGAGGTAAGTAAAGTCATGCAGCAAATTTTTCATGACAATTAGAAATATATTTGATAACAAATTTATTTCCCACAAGTTATTTAAGCTTATTGCTAATCATTTCTTACCTTAATCAGAGTGGAATGGGTAATATTCAGGTGGGGAGTTGACGATCATGCAATCCCAGATCCACGGTAACATTCGCTGTATTATCAAGAAAAAATCATATCAGTTTTATTATTCTGATAACGAGTGCGTAAGAAACGGAATCTAAAGGTGAATTTAGGGAAGAGGTTATTGTCTTTGAGAGAAATGAAGTCGCTGGATGTACAGTGATGTTGGATGATGAGGAAATGGAAAATGTAAGTTCATTTAAGTATTGTACTTTGGTAATGTGATGAGTAAAGATGGAAATTTGGAGGATGAAGAGCTTGAAAAGGCACAACAAGGAGGAAAGGTTCCTGGTTATTTAAAAGCAGTGATAAGAAACATGGAAGTGAGCATGGAAGTAAAGAAGTCACTGCATGAGAGTATTGTGATACCAACCCTAACGTAAGGAAGTGAAGCTTGGACCTTGTTGGAAAGACACAAAGAGTGAGAGCAGTGAAAATAAGTTATTTGAGGAGAGCATGTGCATTTAATGGAGACAGACTGACAAATAAGAAAGTGAAGGAGCGTTGTGGGGTGGATGTGGATATGACAGAAAGCGTTAGGAGAAATACACGAGGTGGTCTGGCCATGTGGAGAGGATGGAGGGCGAGAGACTAACAAGGAGAGTGTATGTGAGTGACGTGGAGCGGGGGAGATGGGGGGAGAGGCCAAGGATGAGATGGAGGGACGGAGTGGAAAGGTATAAGCGAGAGGGGTGTGTGCACTGCTATAATAGCAGGGCAGTGAAATGGTGGGTGACCGGGCGACATGGAGGCGGTTTGTTTGTGGCCACCTCGTACGGGATTAAAGTGTCGGCCAACAGATAGATAGATAGACAGATATCGCTTTCAAGCATTTATACCATTCATACCACCTCCAAGTATTATCAGTTACAATTTATATCCCTATTCACACTGCAGTACAGTTCGTTAAGCTGAGAAGCTCTCGGCCAAGTAACATCATATTCATGACGATATTCAGGACATAACACTTTAACAAGTGTACTAAATGCAAACGCTGCCGAGACTCTTTACAACATTCGTTACGGCTCGAAACACCACTGAGGGGAGAGAGGGAGGGGGAGAGGGAAGGAATTAAGGCTGGGAATGTCAGCTGGTATTCACCAAAGCCGGCAAACTAATTAAAGGAGAGAGAGAGAGAGAGAGAGAGAGAGAGAGTCAGACAGACAGACAGACAGACAGACAGAGCAGAGACGAACAGACAGACAGACTGAAACAAAGAAACGGAGAGAATCACCACCGACTCTGTGACCATTCGTTTCTCCTGCAAATAATCTAATTGTAATGATCAGGATCAACGGCATGTGCTAAAATATTTATTGAAATAAGAAATTAAGAACTTAGTGTGATTGAAGTGTAGTTAACTGTAATGCGAGATACACACACACACACACACACACACACACACACACACACACACACACATGGAGGAAGAGATACACAGATGTAGTAGATAGAAAAATTAATAGGTAAAAAAAAAAACAGCACACAAAAACTCAAAGACAAAACATTTATACAAAATTACAACACTGTTTATGCACACACAAACTTCTCCAAACACACAAACACACTCAAAAAAACACAAGGATGTCAAAGACGCAAGAGTTCATGCTGCCACGAGCACCAGTGTAACCAAAACCAAAACACATGCAAAGAAACACAAACACATCAAAGAGAAAATATAGAAACAGAAACAGAACACACATGTAAATGAAAACAAGCAATCGAACACAAACACTCAGGTAAGCACAAACGCAGAATTACAAACATTCATGCAAACGAAACAGGCACAAGCTGAGAAAGACCACACACACACACACACACACACACACACACACACACACACACACACACACACGCACGCACGCACGCACGCACGCACGCACGCACACACACACACACACACACACACACACACACACACACACACACACACACACACACACACACACACACACACACACTTTCTCATAGTGTAGAGACGAAAACCACTTTAAATCTAAGAACTCTATGTAAGAAACCCAAAGAAACCAAACAGTCCACGCCAGTCTCCTTGGTTTCTTAGGGTCTTTTTGGGGCCCTCGATCTCGTCAGCGTTTTCGAAGCGACTCCTCTGAGGTTTCATCATCAAAGCCATGGAATTCTTTTGATCTCATTCAGTCTTTTTTTTTTTTTTTTTTTTTGAGTGTCGTCCGTAAATGAGAGAGGTCTGATTGTTAAGGAACGTGTGGACAGAGTGGTGTGTGTGTGTGTGTGTGTGTGTGTGTGTGTGTGTGTGTGTGTGTGTGTGTGTGTGTTTCAATGCTGGGCACAGACTTAACGACCCGTTCCCTGAGGCCAAGGAATCCTCCTACGTGCATACAGCTTACATGTTATCAATCTGGCACTAATACCCACAGTCCATACACGCTGAGGCCCTCTAACTCCCCCTTCCTTATAATTCCACCCTAAATTACAAAAAAGTCTGAAAATAGCAAGAATACAGCATGATACACTGAAAATTATGTTGTAGGAAATTCCGTAAAAATCCTTAAAACTGAAAGATGATTTTTTTCTTATAGAGAACTGTTCTGCGTGACAAACAAACGTAAACTGACACAGGAACAAGTAGAGAAAGAACACACACACACACACACACACACACACACACACACACACACACACACACACACACACACACATACACACACACACACACACACATACACACACCACTAAGCACGATGGCATTTGAGTTGTTACATTCTACCTCCCGATGGACGATTTTATGCAGCCTTCTGGCGATGTCATATATATATTTTTTCTCTTTTCGGATATGACGTGGCAGTCTTGACTATCAGCATCGTGACCATCACCACCACCATTATCATCAACATCAACATCATCACCACTACCATCACCATCACCATCACCAGTATCATCACCACCATCTTCATCGATAAAATTATTACTTTCCCTATCTCCATCATCATCTTTTTCATCATCCTGAGCCCTTAAAATGCAAGATAAGATTCATAATTTTGGAAAGAGAAACAGGCACACACACACACACACACACACACACACACACACACACACACACACACACACACACACACACACACACACACACACACTTGCACAAACTACTGTTTCTATTATCTGAGTCTGCATCTTGTAAGAGGTGATTACGAAAAGGAATCCACAGACATAAGTTATAACGACCCCTTTTCCCACGACACAAGCTTCTTCTGTAATACTGTCCTGCCTTTTCTCCCGACTTTATTCTCAATCTCCCTTCGTTTTCTTTCCATGCACCCACCATATTCTCTCTCTCTCTCTCTCTCTCTCTCTCTCTCTCTCTCTCTCTCTCTCTCATATATTCTTCTAGCCAGTCTTCTTCTCCATTTGCTCCACATGGTCCAGCTGCTTTAAGTTTTCCATTGCTTTTTCTCACACAGCCACTTTCTCACTGTCTCTCCAAATGCCTCCATTTTTTCCATTGATCTCTTCATGCCACGAGAAAGAGTACTGAAAGAGTGGAAGTAAAGAAAGTGTTGCATGACAACAGTAATGAAGACTTGACGGTTATAAAGGGGCATAAATCAGTAGTGAAAGGTGTTAAAACACTGACTAATACCGAACATTTCCCAGCTGTTTTGTGCACAATACTCCCAATAATGAATGGACTCAGTTCCTTATTAATACTGTCACTGTTGTTCCCCATCTCATTTATGTAAACATTAAAAAAGCGATAAAAATAACGCAAAATCCGTACAAAAGGAAAAGGCACGCTGGTCAGCAATATCGAAATTTCTTATACACATTAAAGCAGGCAAGACAGACATTTACAGTATGTATTTCTTACATGCAGATAATGATATATAGCTGAAAACAAACAGGACCGTAACCCTACAGTACGGTAACGTCTCATTTTTACTTATTTATTAATCTATCTATTTATCTGTTGATTTATTTCCCTACTTTCTTAACAGAGCTACGAGCAACTGAAAATATTAAACGCAAGATGATCTCAGGTAGCGACAGGGTTCATGGAGACTGTACCTAACCCCTATGGCTCTGAAACCCTTCTAACAAGACTAATATAATCGTCTGGAGTTAAAAACAAATAATAAATAGATAAAAGACGTCGTCGTGCCACAGGGATAAAAATATGAGGTACACTCACCCCATCCTGTACTGTGATGTTCTTAGGTCGGCAGGGAGGAAGGAAAAAAAAAAAAAAAAGGAACTGAGCAGAAGTGATACAGAAAAGGAAATATACATTAGATGAGAGAGAGAGAGAGAGAGAGAGAGAGAGAGAGAGAGAGCAACACATGTCAAACTTAACATCCAATTTCAACAAAACCTGGTGGAATGATATTGGGTCAGACAAGGGATTGCCCTTTTTTAGAACAATAAATTCAAGGTCAAGTTCACCGGAAACGCTAAAAGCTTCATTTAGGAAGGTCAGATTAAAGTCTTTATCCTTTTAAGACCAATATAAGACCAATAATGGAGGAAGAGTTGAGGGTTCGGGAAGAACGATGGGATTCAGTTTTGAGAAAGTTACAGGTCAAGGCTAACTGGTGGATGTTGTTGCTGCATTATCTGAATAACGTGTACCGTTATAAGGAACTCCACATTCTTTGGAGTTCTCATTGGTGCTGTAGATATCTATCTATCTATCGATTGCCAGACGCCTTAATCCCGTACGAGGTGGCCACAAACAAATCGCCTCCACGTCGCCCTGTACACCGCCATTTCACTGCCCTGCTCCCAACTCACACACTTCTCTCTCATATACCTCTCCACTCCATCCCTCCATCTCATCCTCGGCCTCCCCCTCCTTCTCCCCCCCTTCACCTTTCACATACACTCTCCTCGCCAGTCTCTCACCCTCCATCCTCTCCACATGGCCAAACCACCTCAGTGTGTTCCTCCTAACGCTTCCTATCACATCCACATCCACACCACAACGCTCCTTTATGTCCTCATTTGTCAGCCTGTCTCTCCATGTGACTCCACAGTCTCCTCTTAAATAACTCATTTCCACTGCTCTCACTCTTGACTAGTGTCCTTCCAGCAACGTCCAAGCTTCACTTCCATACGTTAGAGTTGGTATCACAATACTGTCATGCAGTAACTTTTTCACTTCCATGCTCACTTCCCTGTTTCTTATCACTGCTTTCAAGGAACCAGCAACCTTTCTTCCCTGCTGTACCCTTTCAAGCACTTCACCCTCCAGACTTCCATCCTTACTCATCACACTACCCATGTACTTAAACGTACTCACATTTTCCATCTCCTCACCATCCAACCTCACTGTACATTCACTGACTTCACCTCTCTCAGAGACCATCACTTTACCCTTCCCTACATTTACCATTAGATTCCGTTTCTAACACACTCTTCCAAACTCATTCACCAAGCCTTAAAGCTCTCCTTTGTCTTCACTTAACAACATAGTATCATCTGCAAACAACAGCACAGGGAGTTTCCAAACTCCATCCTCTCTCACTAGGGTCACTCCAACACCCACTACCCTACTTTGTATCTCTCTTATTACCCCATCCATGTACAGATTGAACAACCACGGAGACATGACACATCCCTGTTTCAACCCAACCTTCAAAGAGAAAAATTCACTCAGTTCACCATCCACACGCACTGCAGTCTTACCACCATCATACATACTCTTCGTAGCATTCAACAACTTCCAATCTACTCCATATATTTTTAATACTTCCACAATCCTTGTCTATCCACCCTGTCATATGCTTTTTCCAAATCCATGAATGCCGCATACAACTTCTTTTCCTTTTCTAGAAACTTTTCCACCAAAGATCTAAGAATGAATATCTTATCTACACAACCTCTTACCATCCTAAAGCTTCCCTGTTCTTCTCCAACTAATTCCTCTGTTATTTCCCTAACTCTGTCAAAAAGTATCCTACCATACACTTTTCCTATTACGCTAAGAAGACAAATGCCCCTATGATTACCACACACTTCTTTTTCCCCGTTTCCTCTGTACATGGGAATAATTATACCTGACTTCCAATTCTCAGCCAGTCTGCACATCTTCCACATCCATTTTACTACTATCTCTCCCCCATGCTTCAGCATTTCACCACACACTCCATCAATTCCTGGGGCTTTCCCCAATTTGACTTTCTTCATTGTTTCCAGAACTTGTATCCTACTGATTTCTTCCTGTCTTCTCACCTCCCTCCTTCTCCCAGCCATTCCCCAACCACTTAGACTCGCATTATTTCCATTCTCTATGTTCAACAATTCCTTAAAGTGTTCTCTCCATCTGCTCACTTTTCCTTCCTTCTCCACTAGTAATCTACCATTTTAATCTTTCACTCCCCTATTAACTTCACTGCCACCCTGTCTTACTTTCCTCACCTCTTTCCAGAACATTTTCTTACAGTCCTTCCATTTTACACTCAAATTCCTTCCAAATTCCTCATCCACTCTCTTCTTACTCTTTCTTACTAATCTTTTCACCTCTCTCTTTCTTTCTACAAATAACTCTCTCTTCCGTCTTTCAACTTCTTCCACGCCCCTATTTCTCATCCATTCATTGTATGCTTTCTTCTTTTGTGCCACAGCCTGTCTCACCTCTTCATTCCATCATGCTGTTCCTTGCACCCTCTTCCGTCTTCTCTTCACCCCACACACCACATCACATGCTGCACATATTTCTTCTGTGAGTATCTTGCACACACCTTCCACGTCCCCCATCCTCCCCAATTCATATTTACCCAATCGTTCCTCCACTACTCTCTTATATTCAGCCTTTTTCTCATCCTCTTGTAACCTTTCCATTCTCCTTGCAACTACTCCTTCCTCCCGTCCTTCCCTTCTTCTATTCCTCCATCTTGGATCTAGATTCTGGCCACCACCAAGTAATGGTCAGAAAGTCCACTCCCCCAGCCTCTATAAGCTCTTGCATCCATTACACATCTTCGCGTCCTTTCATCCACACACACAATCAGTCATTGCCTCCCTTTCATTCAGTTCACCACCCACCCTTCTCATCACTCACTACTCGTACCTAAGGACCATTATGTGCCGAAAAAGGGTAATGGCCATCACCATTCTCCTCCCTTCACAAATGTTCACTAGAGCACTGCCATTCTCATCCTCTTCTGCACACACACCCCACTCACCAACTGCTCCATCGACCTCCACATTCCTTACTGTTCCATTCATATCTTCCATCAAAAACACTCTCTCATTCCTCTCAGACTTTTTCATGCTCTCTTCTACATTTGCCGAGAAATCTTCTTTCACACCACTTGCATGATCTTGCACTGGCACATACACACACACAATCATTATTATTATTATTATTGTTTTGGTTGAGGAAGCGGGGGGGGGGGGGGGGTGAAGATCTAGAAGGCTGGCTTTCCAAGACTTCGAGATAGAGACTTGAATTTTTCGGGAGCGATGTATCTTACTTGCAGGCTTCATTTGGCAATTTTTTTTTTCCCCTAGCACCAGCCCCTTCTTTGTTACTTTTTTCAATTTTTGCTCTCCTGCGGAACAAAATGTACGCAATTGATTGTTTCGCAGATATTCCAGTATGTAGTCATCATCATATGCTACTGCATCTGGGTATTGATACAGAGACCAAACAAATACTTTCTGTGACATTGAGGAAAATCAAAATGGCCGACTCATGCCTGAAAGTGCTAAATCGGAAAGTAATCGACCGCTTTTGACCAAACTCGGTGGAAATGTAGTGGGTCATAAGTGAATATGATCTGCAAAGTATGAATGACCTTGACCTTGATCTCAAAGTCACAGGTTAAAATCCATTAAAATTTTTGAGCCATACCAAAAGTCCCTTAATATTAAGTGTACAGTGATAAAAGTATTTTCATCTGGAATGTGGAGTTCATGGAATATTGCTTCATCAATTTCACATTTCTAGTTGCTATCATTGTGTAGTAGTAGTAGTAGTAGTAGCAGCAGCAGCAGCAGCAGCAGCAAATTATTCTTGGTTTATTTCATGCCTGCATCATACTATACACTGACCGGTCCTAACACTGTGGAAAACATGGGTAAGAGAGAAGCTAACAGAAAGATTTATGGAAATGTAGTATCAGCAAGTCTGCCCATAAATATAAATACAGTCTCAATTTCAACATGTGTCAAACTAAATGTGCGGGTCATCAGTGAATGGAACAGAGAGAGAGAGAGAGAGAGAGAGAGAGAGAGAGAAGGAAATAGTTAGGGTAAGAAAGAAAATATTAAAGAAATCAGTATCACGAACGCATGGTCTCTCCAAAGAATAAGAAAATCGGCTGAAGAGAGAAAGAAACAAATTATGAGTTACAGTTGTGAATTGGCAAGAAATATATAAATAAAAGAAAACTGGGTAAGGTAGGTGTATCATGTATGTCCTCATCTCAAACGAAAGAAAGATTCGGTATGAGCGTGTGTTGTTCTGCGAGAGGTAAATACTCATGTGCAGCTTCCACCTACACTGCGCATCCTCAAAACGCAGCATCATAGGAGATAAACCCTTCACCAATCTTACCATATTTTAGCCACAGACACTAGGTGTCCTATGGGCACATACTCAAACAGCTAGAACAGAGAAATTTTAACTGCATCCTAAAGTTAGCCGCCTAGATCTTAAACATCTCCGTTTCGACCTCCCATTCTCCCACTCTGCCACAACGACTTCCTTCTCCTCTTCTCTCCTCTACCCACCTCAACTTTCTTCCACCTTTCTTTGGCTACAGAGACCCTCACTAGCCTATATCTTATCTAGCATATATTAATATCTCATCCCGTTACTCAAATAAACTCGGGACTAAGGGAAAATTAATTTTATGAAGAACCAGGTAAATGCATTATGGGAGGATATTTTTCATTTCCAACCCATTTGATGATATATATTTAAGACATATCAAAATTTTTGCCTGGCTCCTCTCCGTGATGTAGTGGTAACGGTGCTTGTCGTCAGTGTAGAGGTCCCGGGTTCGATTCCCGGCGAGAGCGTCAAAAACTTTCCACATAATATACACATTATATATATATATATATATATATATATATATAATGTTGGTATTGGCTATCATCAGATGGCTTGATTCAGGTACAGGAAAACGAAATACTCTCGTGTCAGAACGAGTCAGAACATGGATCCATCATTCGGTATTTCATTTGCCTGCCATGATAGACTCTGAATTGTTGATCTGATAATACTGGCGGAGAGGGAGAGAGTAGTTCTAAAAGTTGCAGCTGTGTATTGCATGAGTTAATTCAATTACATATTCCTGCCGCGAATGTGAAATTCTGGATGTTGTTCCGTATTTGATGTCAGAGAGCGAGTGGATGACGGAGCGAACTAGACCAGAAGACGTGTGGCTAATATGAAAAAATACACAATAAAGTGTTACTAACTGGAATGAAAATCGTGTACCTAACATAAAAATAAGTTTAGTGATCGAAAAGAAAGATAAAATAAATGCGAAAATTAAATTCCTTGGCCATGTAGTTGATGCTGCGGGTATTCACACTACTGACGATAAGATTACGGCGGTCATCAACTTCCCAGAACCTACCAGTAAAGATGATGTAAGGGGTTTTCTTGGATAGAGGTGTTACTACCGGCGATTTATTAAAGGGTATGCACAGATCGCTGCTCCTCTGGCTCAGTTACTAAAGAAAAATGCACCTTTCGTGTGGACTAAAGATTAGTCACAAGCCTTCGAAGCACTGAAAATAGCCCTTGTAAATGCACCAGTCTTGGCCTTCCCTGACTGTATGAAACCTTTTCTTCAGTGCACAGATGCGTCAGGCACAGGAATTGGTGAAGTATTGATCAGGCATCAAGGAAGCGTATGCTAGTCACTCCCTCAACCCCACAGACTGTAGTTACAGTGTTACGGATTTGGAAGCACTAGCAGTGGTCTGGTCCCTGAAACATTTCAGATATATAGTATAAGGTTACCCAGTTCATATCCAGACAGACCACCTCCCTCTTTGTGATTTGCTCAAGGGAAGAAACCTAACAGGTCGGCTGGCTCGATGGTCAGTCATCATCCAAGACTTTAATGTAGCCTTTCAGTATGTGCCAGGGAAATTGAATGTAGCTGCAGACGCACTTTCACGCCATGTAGCAGCAGCAGTCTCATCATATCAGCCAAATGAAACTTTTAGCACCACATTAACTTCCGAGGTCATTAAAATTTGTCAGTGCAAAGACCCTGTATGGTTCTAAGTAATTTATTTCCTAGAATCAGGAGATAAATTGATATTACCTACTCTGCCAGTGCCAATAGATGAGTTCACGTTAAGAAATGGTATCTTGTACAGGAAAACATTACTGACAGGAAAGGACATACCTAAGAGAGAAGTACACAGACTCATTGTCCCTGCTGACCTAATATTGCGGTGCTTCAGATCGTTCATAACACTCCTCATGCATCTCATCCGGGAAAAGATCGATGTTTGTGACAAACACCTTTTGGATACAATTGGCCCACTATGCGTCGAGACATTAACGTGCACTATGAGTCTTGTATTTCCTGTAATAGCCACAAAGGATTAACCAGATCACCCGCACTGCTCTTGCAAACTATCGCTATCGACCTCCTTAAATTACCTCTTACAGAAGCTGGCACAGAGTATTTAATCGTAGCTGTCAAACGCTTCCCATGCTCCTGTGTCTTTGTGGCTCTCCCAGATAAGACTGCAAAGAGTGTCTCACGTGTTGTCATAGATCATGTCATTTGCCCATTTACTACCCAGTCTACTATTATTACAGATAATGGGACAGAGTTTAACAACAGTCTCCTGGTAGAAATTTGTAAGCAGTACATCAACAAATGTAATGTTGTTCCTAACCATCCAGCTTCAAATGGGCTCATACAGCGCCATAACTGGAAAGTTTTGGTCTGTTTAAGACATCTAGGATCAAAAAGTGCGTCCTGGGATGAATGGATAGCCTAAGTTGCAGCCTCTATAAATAGTTCCATCAATACCTCTATTGGCGAATCTCCCTTCTTTGTCTTATACTGGTTCGATTAAGACCTCCCCTATTCCATGTTATTGTCAAGGCTTGGTCCCCTCTATAATATGGATGACTATGTAAAGGGAAAATGTCAAATTTCCAGAAAATACATCAGTATGTACTATTGCGGCCAGGAGTTCTTAACCACCCTTGTCCAGCCAACCTGTGTATGTGGCAGCGTCGCATTCACGAGCACAGAAGTTGCCTTCGATGCATTTCTGTCGAAAAATATTCCTTCAGCTTTGGGCTTGTACTAATGGATAAAGCAATAGTAATATTTACTTTGAAGGTTTGACTCTGATAACACGAATATATCATACTGATTATTTAATAACTTGATTCTCGTATAGAGCCAAGCAAGTGATAAATATGTATATTTGGTTCCACTCCAAGACTTCCTGTAGGTCTGAACCAGCGAACATAAAGTGAACAAGTTCGATGCATTCATTTGTTAACAGGAGAGAGAGAGAGAGAGAGAGAGAGAGAGAGAGAGAGAGAGAGAGAGAGAGATAGCGTTTATTGTGGGTGACTGTGAATTTTGGAATAATGAGGTGGAGGCAGACTGGCGCAGGGAAATGCAAGGGATGAGAAACCATGGATTCCTGTGATCCATTGAAAACAGGCCACAGTGTGATTATTTCTTCCATCAGTCACTAGAACTTGCCTTACTTTGTGATATATATATATATATATATATATATATATATATATATATATATATATATATATATATATATATACTTAGGATTGCTTTTGTTGGAATAATGAATTAGGAGATAAATGCTGTTGATTTAACAAAAAGCTGTGCTTAAGAAAGTAATTTGCCTCTCTGTCCAGAGAGAAATATCCAGTTAATGAGAAAAATACTTATGAGTTCGCCAAAAATCTCCAGGTGCCAACCACCAGAGAGAGAAAAAAATGCGAACATAAGGCATCTAACAGCAGTTACGCGGCCTGCCAAATTATTTGACAAAGTCAACTGGCGTTACCCAGAATAAACCCATCTTTCATTTTGTCCGACGAGACGTTATCCTGGGATAAATAAACTCCTTCGTCATCAGCGAAAGGAAAAATTCCCTGTTAGCTTGAGCACCTTATTTACTCATATTGCATAAAATCATGTGTATGTAGCCGGAATGAAGCCACTTATCTATGGCCTGCATTCATAGAGAGATTCAAGGTCGACGGAAAAATTGGTCAGTGGGGAGAAAATATATCAATGGGGAAAATTAGTTCGGGGGAAAATAGGTTACGTAGGGAAGTAGGCGTCTTTGAAAAAAAAAAAAAAAGTCATTAAGGAAAATAGGTCCATAGGGGCATGCACGTACTGTAAACATGCATGGAAATATTTAAAATAAATGGGACCTAAAATATCCAACTTTTAACAGCGACCGTTGCCTGGAATTAGGCTTACCACTACACACCTTGGACCAAACAACCATTAGCCAGACCCTATTACCACTTTGTCATCCAGTTATTATATTTCATAATTTACCTTCATTTAGTCATTTAGGCATAGAAAGCCAACCGAAACGAAAGGAAAAATCCCTGTTTAACTGTGCTGAGCACCTCATTTCACCACCTCATTCCTCTAAAATTCACAGGCACCCCCTACTCTCTCTCTCTCTCTCTCTCTCTCTCTCTCTCTCTCTCTCTCTCTCTCTCTCTCTCTCTCTCTCTCTCTCTCTCTCTCTCCTGTTAACAAATGAATGCTTCGAACTTGTTCACTTTATGTTCGCTGGTTCAGACCTACAGGAAGTCTTGGAGTGGAACCAAATATACATATTTATCACTTGCTTGGCTCTATACGAGAATCAAGTTATTAAATAATCAGTATGATATATTCGTGTTATCAGAGTCAAACCTTCAAAGTAAATATTACTATTGCTTTATCCATTAGTACAAGCCCAAAGCTGAAGGAATATTTTTCGACAGAAATGCATCGAAGGCAACTTCTGTGCTCGTGAATGCGACGCTGCCACATACACAGGTTGGCTGGACGAGGGTGGCTAAGAACTCCTGTCCGCAATAGTACAAGCAAATCTGCCTTCGTCTCAGGAAAGCATGTTGCTGCGCCAGCATAGGTCTACCGCGCCTGTCAAAATCTATAGTGGATATCTGGTATTCGCTCATTCATTTTTGTGCACCTCTAAATTGGATGAAAAGTTTACGTGCCCACGCCGCATGATAACTCGACAGGGTAACAAGTCTAAAATACGGGAATTGTCAACTAGAGATTCGAAGTGGGTGCATGCGGACGATCTTAAGTGTGCACAGAGAGGCCTAGTGTTGGAGGAGTCACACAAACTACATCTACTTCTCCTACTCCTCCATCTGAACCCTCTTCACACATACCTTCCCCTTCCTCAGCCAATGAATATCGATCCAAGTTGCGTTACGCACACAAACCTCTAGTTTCTTTCATACTCACCTCCTCATAATCATTCCCATTAATTCGAACTTATTTTATAGGTAAAATGTTTCAGATCTACCTGCTGGCAGTGCTGACCCTAATAGGGTTAGGGATAGGTGAGGACGATGGTGGAATACATCCCAGGGCCTAGATCAGCTCAGGATGTGAAGTAATGATGATAGAAGATGTAGTCTCCTTGTGCCACGATCTAGAGCCCCTGGCCGACGTAGCCATTGCCCTGCCTCACTATTCACACCAACTGGATGAGATACGGACTGTGGGGAATCACAACCCAGATAAGTTCTGGTACCCTTTTATTTATCAGTTTGTTGGAAACTTGAGTATATTCAAACAAAGTTCTCTCACCTAAATGACACATTTTCCAACCAGGCACCTATAGGTCGTTTACGTGTAAAACATGGTCTCTATGACCTTGGGGAAAAAAATTTTAAGTGGCCTATTTGGAGTTGCAACAACTCATGACCTCTGATTTCAAATCCGACCTTGCTCAGTTAGCCGGAGCCCTTGAGTCTCAAAATTGAGTAGTGTAGGTTCAACACACTATGCTACAGAAGACCACAGCCCACTTGAATGATGTTACATACACTTTAAACAACTTCACAGGAATTCAATAGAAGCAAATTTCAAAAATTAACAAACTACATATCGACAAATCGCTCCATAGACTCTCTTCTCTCCCAGGTCACTATCTTAGTTCGTATGCTAGTTCATGCTATCGGTGGCCATGTCACTGCAGAGTTAGTACCTATCTCTGATCTTCGTTCTGTATTGGAATGGGCTTGCTCTACTTTTGACTTGTCTCCAATATTTACACACTCCTCTCTAGATTCTACTATCCAGTACTTTAGGCCACCCTCCCCATTAAGGACATTGTTATTCATTTTCCTCTTCGTTCTACCATCACATTCGATCTCTTCCAAATCATTACTTTTCCCTTCTTTTTCAATAATTCCTTATTGCAGGCCTCTGTTTTCTGTGCCTGTTCCTATATTCTGGCTCCTCAGCTCCCAGTGCATCATGTGTGAACCACATCCAGTGCTTCTTCTTCACTGTCCCAATCTCTGTTAGTGTCATGTGTCCTGCCAGTGGTCTCTATAAAGCACCTGACTATTGTGCACTTAAATCAGACTCTGTCATCACCTATGCCACTCGTTATCATCAGGCCATACACAATTTCACATATGAAATCTTTTGACCCATCAACATAATTTCCAGCCTCACTTTTGACAATCTATCCATCACCTCTGCAAACTTGCTTATGTTCGACTTTCTCAGCCAGAATGATTTTGTTATGAATCAGGTTTCCTTGGCCTTCAGCCATTCATGGGTACATCCAGTCTTTGTGTTTCCTCCAGTGGCTATCTCTTTTATTGGATTCATTCTAACCATTTGCGCAGTGCATTGTTTTGACAGCATGAAATCTGCATCGCAACAAGGATAGCACAGCCACCACGGGACGCTGAAGCTGGCCGTACTTAGTATCTCCTCATTTGACTGCTAAAAATTCCAAAAGAATCATACCGGTATGACAAATGTGGAAAGTCAAATGACAAATTGAAAATCACAATGACAATCCCCGAAAAGTTAATGAAATAAAGTGATATGATGAAAAAGGGTGATAGAGAGAAAAAAAAAAAGAACAAGGACACAAAATTATCAAAATAGTAACACAGAAATCTAAATGGAAAAAATGAACAGTAAATAGCATGAAAATGACACAAGGACAGTACTCAAAAATGACAAAATAGAAGACAAAAGACAAAAAAAAAAAGTGCGAAAATATCCAGGCAATACTTGTGCGTTCCATTGTTGAACGATCACTATTTCATGTATCATTATAGTATTATATCTGTAAAAAAAATGGATTTCGACTGTTGAGTGATGAAGAATGCTAATTTATATTATTACCAGAAATACTGTATCCACTATATATATATATCCACTACATACATATTATTCTTCCAGTAATATGTTACTCGATTTCCCACTTGATTCACATGGCCATGTATTGTAAATAATGTATTTCTTTTGAATCCTGCTACTTATAGTGGACCATTATCCCTTATAATTATTACCATTCCAAGTATTTAAAAACCTAGTTAAACTCACTCCCCTCAAATATTCTTACTAAATACAAGATTTGTATGACAATGGCTCACTGTGTCAGGGGACACCATTTTAATTACGAGTATATGGGGGAGTTTCTTTTTTTTCTTTAATGCTAGGAAGAAGGAACCAAAGGCCTTGAGCCAGCAATAAATGTTCCTTCCAAGAGAAAAACAAAATACAAGAGAGAGCCAAATTCAAGATCCGATCACTTCGAGGTGCCTGGACACACTACATTTGAGAGACTGGGATCGTAGGAAGCAGGAAATACAGACAGAGGGAGACAGTTCCAGGGTTGACTTGTTGCATAAGTGAAGGACTGGGAATAACGGTTAACTCTTGCATTAGAGAGTTGGACAGAAATGGGATGAGAGTTTCCTGCTAGACGGGTGCTAAGCGGCCGTCGTAGAGGTGGAGGAATGCAAGTAGACAGTTCAGAGGAGCAGTGATCATTAAAGCAGCGATAGAAAAGAGAGAAAGAGGCAACAGTGCAGCGAAAAAGACAGAGGTTGAAGGGAGCCAGTAAGAGGAGGAGGAAAGTTAATGAGAAGAAAAGCCTTTGACTCCACCCTATTGAGAAGAGCTGTGTGGGAGGAACCTCCCCACACATGCGAGTTGTGCTCCACACGGGGGCGGATAAAACCCGTGTATAGAGTCAACAATTGTGCAGGGGTAAAGAAGGAAGGGAGTCGACTTAGCACACCTAATCTCTTGGAAGCAGATTTTGCAAGAGATGTAATATGATCTTTCCAAGATAAGTCCCGAGAGAATGAAACCCCAAGCATGTTCAAGAATGATGCAGGATTAAGCTGAATATTATTAAACATTAGTGGGTATACCTGTGGAAGATTTTGTCGGGTTGATAGGTGTAAGAACTGAGTCTCTGATCCATTAAAAACAATATGATTATTTTCACCCACTCAGAGATACGAGCCAAGTCAGACATTAGGTGTGCCATAGCCTCATCCCTTGTTTGTTGAAGTAACTGTTGAGATGAACGTTGCAGGAACCGAATGGAAAGATGAAGAGTGAAGTCATCAGCATACGAGTGGATAGGGTTAGATGTACAGCTTAGTAGGTCATTGATGAATAAAAGGAAAAGAGTATGTGACAGGACTGAGCCCTGAGGAACACCACTGTTGATAGATCTAGGAGAAGAACGATGGCCATCTACAACAGCAGCTATAGAACGACCAGAAAGGAAGCTAGAGATGAAGGCACAGATAGAAGGATGGAAACCGTAAGAGGGCAGTTTGGAAATTAAAGATTTATGCCAGGCTCGATCGAAAGCCTTTCAGCTGTCGAGTGCAGTGGCAAAGCTTTCGCCAAAGTCCCGAAAGGAGGATGACCAGATGTCTGAAAGGTAGTTGAGAAGACCGCCAGTGGAGCGTCCCTGACGGAACCCATACTGACGATCAGAAAGAAGGTTGTGATAGGAAAGATGCTTTAAAAAAAATTTTATTAAGAATTGACTTGAAAACTTTTGAGATACAGGATGTTAAAGCAATTGGACGATAGTTAGAAGGTTGGGAATGGTCACCTTTCTTTGGGGCTGGCTGAATGAGAGCAAACTTCCAGCAAGAAGGAAAGGTACAAGTTGATAGACAAAGGCGAAAGAGTTTGCCTAGGCAGGGTGTAAGCACAGAAGCACAGTTCTTGAGAACAACAAGAGGGACTCCATCAGACCCATTTGCCTTGTTAGTATTGAGGCCAGTGATAGCAGAAAATACATCAGCTGAAGAAATTTTAATGTCAGCCATGAGGAAGTCAAAGGGAGGAAGTGATGGGGGAACAGCACCGGAATCATCTAAGGTGGAACTGGAGGAGATAGTCTGAGCAAAGAGATCTGCTTTATCAGTAGAAGAAATAGCTACAAAACCATCAGAGTAGAAAAGAGGAGGGAAGGATGATGAGGTAAAGCTGTTAAAAAGGTTTTTGGCAAGGAGACAGAAGGAGCGGGAAGAATTCGAGTTGGAGAGTTGAGAGCTTTTAGTACAGATGAAATTATTTTTAGCAGAGCGAAGAACAGACTTACCACGATTCCGGGCAAAAATGTAAAAATGATGTGATTCAGGGGTGGTTTGGCTCTGGTACCTTTTATAGGACCTCTCCTTGTTGCGGACGTCATTAGAACAAGCGTGATTAACCCAAGGCTTTCTTGCATTAGTCTAAAGATATGAGAAAAGAATGTATGCTTCCGTGCCCGAGAGAATAACCTCCGTAATGTGCAAGGCACACTCATATGGCTCCCGGCCAGGGAAGAAATTATCATTCCAGGGAAAATCAAAGAGGTACTGCCTGAGGGCCTCTCAATCTGCAGTTCCAAAGTGCCACAGACGACGTTTCTTTGGAGGGTCCACAGGCCGCACTGGAGCAATAGGACAGGTTAAGGTGATAAGGTTGTGATCGAAGGAGCCCAATGGAGAGAAAAGATTAACAGTGTAAGCAGAAGGTTTAGTTGTAAGGAAGAGGTCAAATATGTTGGAGCTCTCTCCAAGGCGGTCAGTGATACGGGTAGGGTGCTGTACAATCTGCTCTAGGTCATTATGAATAGAAAAGATGTAGGCTTGTTCACCAGGTGGATCAGTGAAAGAAGAGGAGAGCCAAAGGTGGTGGTGAACATTGAAATCTCCTAGAATGGAGATTTCAGAGAAAGGAGAAATGGGTAGAATGTGTTCCTTCATAGAAGTGAGATAGTCAAAGAATTTTTGATAGTCAGTAGAATTAGGGGATAGGTAAACAGCACAGATATATTTAGTCAGAGAATGACACGAAAGCCGAAGCCAGAGTGTAGAGAATTCATAAATATTGAGTTCAG
>NC_137057.1:28380485-28650512 GCF_032717465.1 Coenobita brevimanus
AGAAATGGAGGAAAGAAGGTGCAGGCGGAGGGAAGGAGGTAGGAAGAGGGAAGGAAGAATGAAGGAGAGACGGCGAAAAGAGAGGAGTGAGGGAGACGAGAAGATAGGACAGGGAGGGTAGAAATGGAGGAAAGGAGGGGAGGGGAGTGGGAGAGGAGAAGATAGAATGGAGAGGATAGAGGTTGAGGGAGGAAGATAGGAAAAATGGAAGGAAGAAGGGAGAAGAGGTGACCAGGAGAGGAGAATGAGAATGGAAAGGAGATAGAATACAGAGGGTAGAAATGGGAGGGAGGAGGAGAAAGGAATAAGTAAGACGGCAGAGAACATAGGATAGAAAGGGTAGAGAAAGAGGGAAGGAGATAGGAAAGAGGGAACGAAGGAGGGAGGAGAGGAGACGACAGGAGAGAGGAGTGAGAGGAGAAGAAAAGATAGCTTAAAGAGGGAAACAGATTAAAAAAAAAGCACTCTCACCTTCCTCGGACAATGCTAACCACACTAACTGTAAATAAGAATGAGCCCAATACAAACACGCTCACTCGATGCAAATACACGCTCTGTGTGTAATTGCTCTTCTCTTTGGTCCAGTGAAGACTCCTAACCATATTATGTATTATGTATATATGTTAATTTTGTGTGTGTGTGTGTGTGTGTGTGTGTGTGTGTGTGTGTGAGAGAGAGAGAGAGAGAGAGAGAGAGAGACAGACAGACAGACAGACAGACAGACAAACAAACAGACAGACCGACAGACAGAGACAGACAGACAGACAGACAGACAGAAGGACAGACAGACAGACAGAGAGAAAGCGACAGGGACAGACAGAGACAGATTAGAGACACTGAAGCATTAGATAGATAGACAGATAGATAATTGCTGATATAAATATGCGGATGTATATAGGTAAAAAAAAAATCCTTGCAGCGCTTGAACGTGCTGTGGTACACGGTGTAAAATGGAGGCAGGATTCGTGGAAAAGATTTATTTTTTTTTCTTTGAGGCATAGTGGAAGTAACCAAAAGCTGGAAGACAATGAAACTTGATTCTTCTAATAAAACATGAACAGAAGAAACCGTAATTCATGATTTATACTCTGTAGGATAATATATATGGACCCTCTCTCTCTCTCTCTCTCTCTCTCTTTCTCTTTCTGAGTATTCACGAAAAAAGGAAGGTATAAGGTGGTAAAAAGTTCTCAGGCTGCAATGAGAGAGAGAGAGAGAGAGAGAGAGGATGTTTTATTACTACTGAATGGAAGATGTTTGTGTGTGAAAGTGTGAGGGTGGGAAGGGAGATTAAGCAAATAGGAGGAGTGGACTGTGGCACCAGTCGAGCTGGGCAGTACTCCCAAGCTGAGTGCAAAGCTGATGACTGGGAGAGCTGGAGCTCCCGTTTCATCAGCCCTCGTGACTAGTTCATGAGTATCCCCCTTTGCTGAACTTTTTCAGTGTTTCAGTTACACGGAGAATAGGCCAGCATGCTCTCCAATACAAGTGTCTCTATCTGTCAACACCAAACTATATGCACAGTACTCACTACACTTCTTTTTTTAAAATTCAAAAAGAAAATTGCGACTAATAACCATGCCTCGGAGTCCCCGTGGGGGGGGGGGAACCATAAATGCCCCACCATCGGCCTCTCTCCCGGTGACGACTCTACGAGCTGCCTGGAGCCACTGTCTGACTCACTTCTTCATTTCTGCAACATTCGCGGCCTTTCCTCTAACTTTCTCTCTGTTGAACACCACCTCTCCTCCTCTAAACCTTACCTTCTCTTGTTAACTGAGACTCAGCTGTCCGAGGTAACTGAAAGCAAACCCTTTTCTGTATCCTTCTACTTTCTCTATACTCATTTCAAAGCAAAGGTGGCTGTTGTGTATATGTACGCAACGTCTTATCTTGTTCTCGTGTTCCTGAACTTGATTCTTCTGAATTCTCTACTCTCTGGTTTCGATTCTCCTGTCATTCTCTGACTAAATATATCTGCACTATTTATTTATCCTCTAATTCTACTGACAATAAAAAATTCGTCAACTATCTTATTTCTACTATGAAACATTCTATCCATTCCTCCTTTCTCTGAAATCTCCCGTCTAGGAGATTTCAATGTTCACCACCACCTTTGGCTCTCCTCTCCTTTCAATGATCCACCTGGTGAACAAGCCTACATCTTCTCTATCCTTAATGATTTAGAGCAGCTTGTACAGCACCCTACCCGCATCCCTGAACGCCTTGGAGAGAGCTCCAACATACTTGACCTCTTCCTTACAACTAATCCTTCTGCTTACACTGTTAATTTTTTCTCTCCGTTGGGCTCCTCCGATCACAATCTTATTACCTTAACCTGTCCTTTCGCTCCGGTACAGCCTGAGGATCCTCCAAAGAAATGTTGTCCATGGCACTTTGGAGCTGCAGATTGGGAGGCCCTCTGGCAGTACTTCTTTGAATTTTCCTGGAATGATTATTGTTTCCATGGCCGTGAGCCATCTGAGTGTGCCTTGCGCATTACGGAGGTTATTCTCTCGGGTATGGAAGCATACATTCCTTTCTCATATCCTTTGACTAATGCAAGAAAGCCTTGGTTTAATCACACTTCTTCTAATGCTGTCCGCAACAAGGAGAGGGCCTATAAAAGGTACCAGAACCAACCCATCTCTGAATCACATCTTTTTTATGTTTCTGGCCGGAATCGTGCTAAGTCTGTTCTTCACTCTGCTAAAAATAATTTCATCTGTACTAAATGCTCTCAACTCTGCGCCTCGAATTCTTCCCGCTCCTTCTGGCACCTTGCCAAAAACCTTTCTAACAACTTTACCTCATCATCCTTCCCTCCTCTTTTCTACTCTGATGGCTCTGTAGCTATCTCTTCTACTGAAAAAGCAGATGTCTTTGCTCAGACTTTCTCCTCCAATTCCACCTTAGACGATTCCGGTGCTGTTCCTCCATCACTTCCCCCCCTCTGACTTCTTCATGGCTGACATTAAAATTTCTTCAGTTGATGTATTTTCTGCCATCATTGGCCTCAATACTAACTAGGGACATGGACCTGATGTAGTTCCTCCTGTTGTCATCATGAACTGGGCTTCTGTGCTTACACACTGCCTAGGTAAACTCTTTCGCCTTGGCTTTCATCATGTACTTTTCCGTCATGCTGGAAGTTTGATCTCAGTCAGCCATTCCCAAAGAAGGGTGACCATTCTCTTTCTGATCGTCAGTATGGGTTCCGTCAGGGACGCTCCACTGGCGATCTTCTCCCCTTCTTTTCAGACTCCTGGTCATCCTCCTTTCTGGACTTGGGCGAAAGCTTTGCCGTTGCACTTGAGATCTCAAAGGCTTTCGGTCGAGTCTGGCATAAATCTTTAATTTCCAAACTGCCCTCTTACGGTTTGTATCCTTCTATCTGTGCCTTCATCTACAGCTTCCTTTCTGGTCGTTCTATAGCCACTGTTGTAGACGGCCATCGTTCTTCTAGATCTAAACAGTGGTGTTCCTCAGGGCTCTGTCCTATCACCAACTCTCTTCCTTTTATTCATCAATGATTTTGTAAGCTGTACATTTAACCCTATCCAATCGCATGCTGATGATTCCACCCTTCACCTTTCCATTCGGTTCGGGCAACGTCCATCCCAGCAGTTACTTGAACAAACAAAGGATGAGGCTATGGCACACCTAATATCTGACTTGGCTCATATCTCTAACCCTCTAACTGGGGTAAGAGTAATCTTCTTGTTTTTAATGCATCAAAGACTCAGTTCTTACACCTATCAACCCGACAAAATCTTCCATATAGTACCCACTAATGTTTAATAATATCCAGCTCAATCCTGCATCATCCTCGAACATGGCTGGGGTTTCATTCACTCGGGATTTATCTTGGAAAGTTCATATTACATCTCTTGTAAAATATGCTTGCAAGAGATTAGGTGTGCTAAGTCGACTCTGTACCTTCTTTACCCCTGCACAGTTACTGACTTTATACACGGATTTTATTCGCCCCTGTGTAGAGTACAACTCTCATGTGTGGGAAGGCTCCCCACATACAGCTCTTCTCAATAGGGTGAAGTCAAAGGCTTTTCGTCTCATTAACTCTCCTCCTCTTACTGGCTCCCTTCAACCTCTGTCTCTTCGCCGCACTGTTGCATCTTTATCTCTTTTCTAATGCTGCATCCCTGGTCACTGCTCCTCTGAACCGTCTGCTTGCATCCCCCCACCTCTACGACGGGTTCGTGGCACCCGTCTAGCAACAAACTCTCATCCCTTTTCTGTCCAACTCTCTAATGCAAGAGTTAACCGTTACTCCCAGTCCTTCATATATGCAACAGGTCAGCTCTGGAACTGTCTCCCTCTGTCTATATTTCCTACTTCCTATGATCTCCAGTCTTTCAAACGCAATGTGTCCAGGCATCTCGAAATTAACGGATCTTGAATTTGACTCTGTTTTGTATTTTTTTTTTTTCTTGGAAGGAACTGTTTTGTGGGCTCCTAGCCTTTGGTTCCTTCTTCCTCGCATAAAAAATAGGTAGGTAGGATAGGACAAGAATGGAGGATAGAGAAGGACAGGGAAGGTAGGAAGATGAGGAGAGAGAAGGAAAGAAAGATAGTGAAGGAGGGAAAGAAGGAGGCAGAGTAGAATGAAGGAAGAAGAAAGAGTTGATTGAAAAGAGGAAATAAGAGACGATGGGAGGAAGGAAAGAGGAGGATGCAAAGAAAAAGATAAGGAAACGAAGCAGAGGAAGAGGAACGAGTGGAGGACTTATGGTAGGGGAGAATGGAAGAAGAGGGTAGGGAAAGAAATGTGTGTGTGTGTGTGTGTGTGTGTGTGTGTGTGTGTGTGTGTGTGTGTGTGTACAGTGATATATCAACACTCAAACCTTAATGACATTCGTACGTGATAAATTTCTTGGCATTCCTTGTTTTTTAATAAAAGAGTTCATTGGGCCATGAGAACCTGATATAAATAATAACACTTGGGCCCGTAATTTCCTCGAGTAAGAAGGTTCCGTAACACCTCATCCATAAAGATTTATTTTTAGATAAAGGTGGTTAATATCCTTTAGTGCGCTACTTATGCGGAGTATGACAATATTGGAAGGTTTTATGTAACACAGAAGAGAACATTTAGGTGTAATATGCAATATAAATCACCCAAGGAAAGGTGTAAGGGAGCTTCCTTACACTACGTGATTGCTGATCTTGGAAGCTATTTTGACAGACTTAACTGAATAACAATATAGCATCTTTTGCCGTTAGTTGGAAGAGGAAGCTAGAGTTGTGCTCATTATTAAGGTTAATAAGGGTCTAGTTGATTCTCTCTCTCTCTCTCTCTCTCTCTCTCTCTCTCTCTCTCTCTCTCTCTCTCTCTCATCCAGTTTTCAGCTCATCTACAATTACAAAATTCAACTACACATATGATACTGCGACACATATTATAGACCCAGTAAAAGTACACACACACACACACACACACACACACACACACACACACACACACACACACACACTTCTCCCTTTCATCACATGGGTTTTGATCAATCCAATAATTTGCATAGTACTATAAAGCGATTATCGTCAAAACTGAATAATTATGGGGACATGTCTGAAATTACTATAGCCGTGTGGAATAATAATAATACCTGCGGTGTGTGTGTGTGTGTGTGTGTGTGTGTGTGTGTGTGTGTGTGTGTGTGTGTGTGTGTGCGTGTGTGTGTGTGTGTGTGTGTGCTGAAATATGAGCTTTAAATACCGTGTTGTGTAGGTTGTTAATGTTATCTGCATCATTTGCCATACTAATATTCTGCCATAATGACAACCTGTCCTCGTAACTATTAATAATTGCTAATTATATCGTTGGAGTTCGATGGATGATTGTTTGGTCCGTTTATTACCGAAGTAGCCATCATCATCATCATCATCATCAACTTCTTCTTCTTCATCTTGTTCTTCTTCTTCTTCTTCTTCATCCTCATCATAGCCCTCATCTAGCGATTATATCACGATTGCCCAAGATCTAGAACTATCAGAATGAAAGCACATAAAGTAGGGAAAACTTTGCCGAAACTTCCTGGTGACATGATCCCTACAAACTCTCCGTGATTACGTGATTATTCCTTAGTCTTGTTTATGTATCATGTGCGCTCTGTCTATCTATACTATCTATTGGCAAGCGATTTAATTCCATAAGTGGTGGCAACAAACAAATTGCCTTCATGTTACCCTGTCCTCTGCCTTTTGGCTGCCCCCTTCCCCCTCCAACTCACACTTCCCTCTGTCATACATTTCAGTTATCCATCTCATTATCTTACCTTTGTTCTCCCCCTCCTCCTATCCACTTCCACCTGACTCATATACACTTTTATGTCAGTCATTCATTCTGCATCCTTTCCACATGGCCAAACAGTCTCCAAGCATTACTCTTTACGGTTTCAATCGTGCCTACATCAATATCTAGTGCATCTGTTTTTCTGATAGTTATAGTATGAAGGAGAGGGGAACTTTTTTAGTAAAGATATATTTAAAGTTATATCTACCCATCCAAACTTTAAACATCTTTCCTTATTCTAATGAAATCTTCAATAATTAATACCAGGAAACTTGGAAACATATAATCTTGTAGAAGTGGACCATACCGCAGTGGAAAACCACACAGCGAGGACGAGGGACAGTAAGAGAATATTGTGGAGAGAGGGAGGAAGACTTGATGAGAAAATGATGAGGCAGAACGGGGAAGGAAACGGAATCGAGGTTAAAAGAGGTGATTACCCAAGTGGTGAGAGAGAGAGAGAGAGAGAGAGAGAGAGAGAGAGAGAACTCTGACACTGAGAACTAGAGAGGGAGAGAGGCAATGACAAATGAAAGTACATACAGGTAGAGGTAGGAGAAACTGATGTAACCATAAGAGAGAGAGAGAGAGAGAGAGAGAGAGAGAGAGAGAGACAGACAGACAGACAGACAGAGACAGACCGACCGACAGATAGACAGAGTGAGAGGCTTGAAGTCCAAATGGCCTCGAGGCAGTAATTAGAGCAAGGTGAGTAATTATAGAAGTGAGGCAAATGGCGGAGAGATGAAGAGAAAGTGGAGAGATGGAGTGAAAACAGAGAGATGGAAGGAAGAGAGAGAGTGTAGGAGACGAGAGGCGGGAGAGAGAAAATATAAAATATGAGCAAGCAACTGAGCAATAAAGGTTGAGAGAGAAAGAGAGCAGAATAAGAAGGCAGGATTGGAGAGGAAAACAGAGGGAAGGAGGGAATGAAAATAGATGAAAAGTACGTGAGAAGTAAGGTAAATACAAGAGAAATAAAGAAACAGAAAGAAGGAAAGAAGAGGTGGTAAAAGATTGACAGTGAAACAGAGATTGAGATGAGAAATAGAGACTGAGGGAAGTTGACGGGGATGGAGGGAGAAGGATTGAGTAAGACGAGAGGAGAGAAGAAAATGAGAAGAGAATGTGGAAAAAAAAAAAAGAGGAATGAGGGAAGGAGGGAGTGAGAGAAGTAAGGGAATGGGGAGGGAGAAGAGAGTGAGACAGGAGTAGGAAAGAGGAGGGAGGGAGAAAGAAGGTGGACAGAAAGAGAAAGTTAAGAGAATCAGAGAACAATGAAAAATTATGGAAGAAAAAAAAAAAAAAAAAGGAAGAGAGGATGAGGAACAGGAGAGAACTGACGAAGAAAAAATGGAGGTGGATTAGAAAGGAAGGAAGGAAGGAAGGAATGATAAAAAGCATGAGGGGAGTATGCACTGGTGAAAAATTATGAGGGGAGAGGAAAACAGCTTGAAAGAGAGACTCTACTGTCCTCATTCCCACCCCCACCCCCGTGCCAAAAATCATTTGATGTGACGAAGCCTAAATTCATATTAACACTTAATATCCTGATTTCAGTCTAACTTTGTCCTGGTTTTCGTTTTTTTTTTTTTTTTGCTGTTTATTTCACTTAGCTCAGTGGCAGAATACTACAATGCTTTGGTTCCCCCCCCCCTTTTTTTCACGATAAACATCATTTTCTAGTACGAAAGTATTCTTATAACAGCATTCATGATGGAACTATGGCAATTTTAAGCCAAGTTATTGCAAAAAGAGTATTGTGAAGAAGAAAAGAACAAAGGGGGGGGGGAGAGATAGCCGCCTCAAACTATTGACACCAACACAACAGCCCCAACGGGATTAAACTCAAAATAATTCTCCGGTAGTCGCTTCTCGTACATGGCGCCCTATACAACTTTGCCACCATCTCTCCTCTTGAGGTAATGGGATGGAGCGGCAAGAGTTGTAGGGATGGGTGCAAACTTTATCGCTAAATCACCGAATTGTGATGACGTCTTTTTATTTGCTAATTCCAGACGATGTTGATAAACAAAGATGTATCGCGTTTAAGGGTCTCCGTGAATTCTATAATCAACCCCTCCAATTCGAAAAGTTTCTCCTAAGCTGAATGAAATCGTCTAGTGATAGAAAGTACAGTATGTTTCTAAAAAGAAGCCGTCGTATAGTACTTTCACCATAATTTAGCCCACACTTTCACCATTTCACAGCTAATTTCATGTGTCTTGCAGAGAAATGACAGCACTGTGCCTCTACATCCTTTCCACCGGACTTCTTCATGACTGGCACAATATTCTTGTGTTAAGCTCTCGTTACAGTTCATCATTCAGATTGAAAAATTGTAATTTTAGGCTAAGTCAGAGTAAAAAGAATATATTGAAGGGTCATCTCTTCAACACGATAGTCTTTTTATATTTCATTCCTGTTGACGCCACACGTTCTTCTGTTCATCTCAGGAATGACCTTGGGAATTACAGAGGTTTGAGGCTATATTTCAGCGACCTTCCTTTAATACGATGACGTCTGTTCTTGGTGGTGGTGGTGATAGGCTATGTGGTGGTGGTGGTGACAGCATTTGGTGGAGATGGTCATAGGTGATAGTAACAGTGGTGGCGTGTTGCGGTGGTTGTGGTAAATGATGGTAGTATGCTGTGGTGAGTATGGTGATAATGGTAGCAATGGTGGTGGTGGTGGTAACAGAAGTGGGGGTTGTGCTGTGTGATGGTGACGTCGTGATGATGTTATTGGTTGTGGTGTCAGTGGTGATTGTGGTAGTGGTGATTGTGGCAGAGCTAGTAATGGTGATGATATTAGTGGTGGTGGTGGTAATGATGATTGTGATGTATGTGTCGTAGTGGTGATAGTGGTCGTGGTGATAGTGTGTAGTGGTGATGGTGATGTTAGTGATGGTGGTAATATTGTGTAGTGGTGATGGTAGTAATTATGATGACAGCGGTGTAACTGTAGTGGTAATCGTGGTGGTAGCGATAGTGTTGACTGTAGTGGGGATAGTGGAAGTGGTGATGGATGGTGGCGGTGTGTAATAATGATGATAATGATGATGGTGATATTTACAGTGTGGGTGGTGGAGGTGGAAGCAGGGTTAATGATGATGATTATGTGGTGGTCGTGTACTAGCAATGTTAATGACGATGATGATGTCTCAAGGAGTTTAGAAGATGGCATGTGCCACGGTGAATTCCTTCTGCCGGTGCACAGTGAGAACAAGGACTGCTAGGTCTCAGGGAATGGGCTGACTAATATGATGTCCTGAGCCGTATACATAAAAAAAATTGATTTGTTTATAAATTTATCATCAGATTTCCTCTGATTGTAAACACTGGGATGACCTGACCAGATCTCGCCCCGTGTGATGTGGATAAGGAACATCAAACCGCTGCACTCCCATGACATAGCTTTATATTTCGTCTTTCTACCTCTGGACGATTTTATTCACGTTTTTTTCTTTTTTCTCTTTTCGCACCGTTGGATGATTCTAACACAATGAAAGTCTTTTAATACTACATAGGTTAATAAAAGCTACTTTTAACTCCTTATAGTTGCAAAGTTTCCGTTAAATTAATGAAATTGTGTGGAGATAACAAAGATATACTTAAGAAGAGGGAGGGGTAAGAAACACAGACTGAAGGAGTAAACTGGCAAGAGGAGTGTTCACCTGTCTGGACTGAGCCTTTGAGTACGTCGTGCAGATTTGGGTATACCATTATGCCAAACGTAAAAGAAAAAAAACACGAAAAACTATAAAAACCTGTTCAGTCCTTCTAGTCCACTTCAACGCGGTAGTGATGATGATAGTGATAGTGATGGTGTGTAGTGGTGGTGGTACTGGTAATTGTGGCTGTGTTGATAGTGGTAGTGGCGATGGGGGTAATAATATGCAGTGGTGATGATGGTGATAATGGTGTGAAGTGGTGATGGTAGTAGTTATGATGTCTGTGTAATTATGATGGTAGTCGTGGTGTTAGTAATGGCAGTGACTGTGTAGTGGTGAAGTAGTGATAGTGGTGATGGTGGTGACGGTGTGTAAGTGGTGGTGGTGGTGGTAGTAGTGATGATGATAGTAATTGCGTGTAGTGGTGATAATAGTGGTAATAGTAGCAGTAGTGAATGTGGTGAAGGTTGTGGTGGCGGTGATGGTGATGGTGGTAGTGATGATGGTTGTTGTTGTTCTTATTTAACCCAGATCTATCTTGTCGAGCAGACCCGTCGACCGACCATAGGCAAGCAACTGCTTCTGTGAGGTCGTCCTACAGGGTCAGTACAGTACTTATACCGTGTAGGGATCCGGCGCCTCCTTACAGTAGACAGAGCCTTAATAGGGTCAGATCAAGGTGATGATAATGATGATGATGATGATGATGATGATGATGAGCGGGTGAGTGGTGGAACATGTGGAAAGAGGTATCTGTTGTGAAGCTGGGTTAGCTATGCCGGTAAGGTGCAAGTCAAAGGTGGGGAAAAAAAATGGATGATGTGGTGTCGAGCGAGCAGAGAGTGTGGTAGGTGGTGAAGTTAGACTGAAATTAGTTTTTGTATGAGGGGGAGTGATGGAGGTGGGAAGAGCCAAGCCGTGAAGTTCGATGCGGGAAGACAGAAAATGAGTGGGAAGGATGGAAAGGAGTGGGTGGGAATGGTGGTGGTTGGTGAGGCGGGGTGGGGGTAATATTCGCACATCCATAAATATGGGCGTTGTTGGTTGGTTAGTATGGGTGTGGTGATGGCTTAAAAATTTCTCTCAGAGATAAAAGAAAACAGACAAGAAAATAATCATTCACTGCTGCCACATAAAACCAACTTGAATCCTAACAGAGAAAGAAATATAGAGGGAAATATCGTCAATCATTTCTCACAAAAACAACGTGAACTGAAACGGGGTCAGCAAAAGCAGAAGTCGGCTCTTTGGGTTCTTTTTGAAACCCCAAATGAAAGCATAATCTGTGGTGTGTGTGATTCGTGCTTTGTGTGAGGCGGGGTCGAGGGAGAGTGAGTGAAGAGAGGTGGATGTATGTGGGGGGGGAGGGGATGGACGGATGGGTGGGAATGTGGGTTGAGTACCCGAGCCATAACCTGGTGTGAGGATGACGCATGGCGACAATCACGCCTCAGCATAACCCTTCCTGCCTCAGCACCGCTTAATCAAGTCTTTTTGTGTGGCAATGGATCAGGATTTTTATCTGAACAGTTGCCGCCTGGAGTGGGGCTTTTTACTTTCAGGACGCGAAATACCATAACTATTCTTACTTGCATCAGTTATATTATTTAGGATATGAATGGTTTCCACCTTCTAGGCTTGAAAGAGTATTAAGTAAACCACCCAGGGCATAACGTTCCTAAGTTTTACCTCTCGCTCGATTACAGATTGATATTCATCTTAGGATTGGCTTCCCATTCTCAAAGTATTAATCAATTATGACATGAGCTAAAAATTTCGTTCTTGCTACCACAGTTTTAAAGTTTACACTTTAATGTCTAAAGACAACGCCAAAGCTGAACCCAATCGTCTGGCGGTAGTGAGATTATAGTAGCTAAGATTTCTGTTCTCGTCAGATGGTTAAGGTGACTGGAATTATTTTTGACGAGATATTTCTGCCAATACTTGATAACGGAGAAACTGTGTTTTGTTCCAACGTTGAAAGACGTCATAATACTTATATTCCTGCGAATGTCACTCAGTTTTCTCCCCTTTAAGGATAGCTCATTTCTGCTAAAGGTCAAACTCAACAAGGTGGAGTCAAAGGCTTATAGTCTCATTAACTCTCCTCCACTTCCTGGCTCCCTTCAACCTCCGTCTCTTCGTCGCACCGTTGCATCTTTATCTCTTTTCAATCGCTACTTCAATGGTCACTGCTCCTCTGAACCGTATGTTTGCATCCCTCCACCACCACGGCGGGAGCGTAGCACCCATCTAGCAACAAACTCTCATTCCTTTTCTGTCCAACTCCAATGCAAGAGTTAACCGTTTCTCCCATCATTCATGTATGCAATAGGTCAGTTCTGGTTCTGTCTCCCTCCGCCTGTAATTTCCCGCCATCTGTGATCTCCCGTCTTTCAAACGCATTGTGTCCAGGCACCTCGAAATAAACCGTTCTTGAATTTGGGTGTTATCTTATTTTTGTTTTTTCTCTGGGGAACAATACTGCTGGCTCCAGGCCTTTGGTCCCTGCTTTCTTGCATTAAAAAAAAAAAAAAAAAATGACGAAGAGCAAACTTAATGCTATACTTCTACCAGCGCTGGCAAAGACAGTGCATTTTGAATATAAACTATGTGTGAGAGAGTAGTGATAATGTGTTTGGCCTATGTTGCCCGAAAAGTAAATTTGACAGGACTGTATTATCCATGTTTCGTAATGCAAGAAAAACTACAGGCTGAACAGCTAAAGCATAAGTTACAGTGACAATTTGGTAATGAAAACAAAAGTAACTCTGTGCCGACGATGATAATTTTATTTTTACTATCACCGGACGAATTTATTCAGTTTGATAGTGGCCTCCTGCTGTATTTGAATAAAACACAAGTAACAGTTGCAAGGAAAGCTAAATTAAGGACAAATGATACAATTTTTACTCCTGTTGCTACCAAAAGTGATAACAGCAAAGAAAGCTACAATAAGGGTGACTTAATCAGTGCTGCCAGACATGGGGAATTTTCCCTAGATTTGGGGAATTCATGGTGTTGATGGGGAAATGGGGAATTCAGGTCCAGTTTTGGGGAATTTTTACTGTGAATTGGATTTTCCTTCCAAATTTGGGGGATAGCCTACTCACTGTGACCAAAATATCTTTCTTTATAATTACATACTGCTTTTTTACAAACTTATCGTGTAGTATGTACGTAACTATCTAAGGAAATGAGATTATACAGGTAAAAGGCTAATCAGTATCTGAGGTATTTACTATACTTTTTAATTACGTCCTACATTCATGGTGGCAATGCCCTTTTTGGTATTTGCGTAGTTTGTAAGTAACTTGTCAGTTCTGATCTGTTATTAGTCGACCTGGACTAAACAGACACGTAGTATACGGGAATAAGATCAGCAACTAGCGCACTCCACTGGTAGGACAAGGGCTCACAGGAAGTGTACGGGTACAAATCGCGACTTCACTGCTTTCATTCTAGGGTAATTCACCTAAACTCAGGCAAGCACATAACCCTCTAGGGGGTAAACAATATGAAAACAAAACAGAGAAAATTACTGTCAACAAAAACATTAGTTGGATTACTCCATTCTCAGTGCTACTTGACAGAGGATTCTTGTTTCAGTTTCCCACTTGACAATACCTTATTAGACGTATGAGATCATAAATGTATAACGATAAACATAGTGATCCAGACTGAAATGTTTATAAAAGGCAGTAGCTACTGTGTAAAGGCATGCTATTGTAACATGTCAGAATTAAGTGCTGCATGATGATGTGTACATAGTTGTGAACAGGACAGAACAGAATGTCCATCAATTATAAATTTAAAATATATAGGTTTATGTATGTTATAGGAGAATGGTAAAACTAATTATTACAATGAAAAAGTTTTTAGTGTCCAGCCTAGGAGGTACGGTTTTTGTAACTGAAGATTGTTTTGTTTCTTAGAGCATTAAGTTCATAATTATGTAATAAACCAAAGACAAACCAACTCACGTGCTGTTTGGTTTTTCACTATTCAGGTTCCCAAAATCCCCCCTCCCTATATTATATTGATCAGAATGAGTTAATGCTCACAACTGGAACAAAATTTATACTGTACGTTCTGCATACAATATTATGGATAGGTGTAATGAATAAAGACTTTATATAACAGTACAGCAGCGTGCAATTTACAATTTATGCAATTCTCTTCTCCCACAACATATCACTCATATACAAAAACGGTAATTACAGCTATAACTCCCAAAATAAAAGTATTAATTACAGACGGTTAAAATAATGGGGAATTTCTTTTCAATTTGGGAAATTTTGCCCCTCAGATCTGGGGAAATTTGAATCAGAGCATCTGGCAGCACTAGGTGAGCATATGATGGCAATGATACTTAAATTTTTCATTCACCACTGACTCTAAGAGGCTTGAAAAGTAAATCTCTGGGATGTGTTTCTGAACGTGCTTTCTATGCCCTTTCCCTGATATTCCTCTGACTAATCAATTACAAAGATAGCTCTTCTCAGGTTCATGCTCTTACACTGTCTCACACTAATTCTCTCATTCATCGGTATGGCACGAGTTTCCTCACATTCTAATTAATCTTGGTCAGCTCTCATTGTTACAGTATTTATACTAACGCTGGGGATTAGTGACGTTGGGGATGTACACAGGCAGCTTCATCTATATAGCAGATATAAGTACAGTTGGACAGAAAACAAGTAATTAATGGAATGGAGTCTGGTTTTGAATATCTCCCTAACCAAAGAGAGATGTACCGTGTACCTGACAATTATTCTCTGCAACAGACCTATGAGTTAAGCATTGTAGGTGCGAGATAGGATACTCACTCTATAAGGAACAATTCCATCGGTAGGTGCTGATTGTAGGCATGTGTTTATTGAAAGACCACTGTGTGTACTTTAATGTCCATTTGCGATGCCTTCATTGGTGTGCCATCATCTCTTTGGGGAAAATAATGTCCAAGGCAGCTTGCATGCATCTAAACCCCATTACTGGGTCATAGAACTTATGAATGTCCCTTCGAGAGACTTCAGGTAATTAAACGCCATGGGAGGCTGGTACCATTTGTTGTATTTGGCATGCCGAAATACTTGACTCTGGGATGAGTCTGGCCAGGAGATATGAGTCTTGTCCACCCGTGCCGTTCATGGGTGAACTGTGGCTTAGAGGCAAGCTTCAACAAGAGTATGACTCCTGGTCACCTGGTGTTTAGTGGACACTCTTAAGTATGGGGGAGGCGGTGGCTCAGTCGGTAGAGAGGTGGCCTGCAGTCCTAGCGGACCCCAGTTCAAATCCCCGCCGGGGCAGGGAACAGTTTAAAGATTTGAATTGCATAAAATCAGACTCTTCTGATCTACCAGAAGACCCGCCGACATGTCATAAAAATACCCCCGGTAATACCAATACACTAGTCCTGTATGGGACAGCCCTAGCATGTATTCAATATCGACGGTGGGTGTTAGCGCCGAAGTGGTGACATGTAGTAGGTGAATGGTATGTAGGAGGACTACTGGGCCTTGACAGCAGGCTGTGTAGCCTATGCCCAGAGTCGGACACATTAAAAACTAAAAGAAGAAAAGCAGTGACACGGAAATAAATCCCGCTGTAAAGGATGCCGGGAAAAAGAAGCTAGTTATTGTCTTCCGTTTGCCTCTGAGTGCATTCCTTTTTAACCGCTTACCCGATTCATGGTAGTGTTATTTATAATGAAGACAACAAGATCCTTACGGGGAGAAAGTCCAGGTACGTTACCACGTGTTCTCATTATACCTGGAATGTAGTCCTGGCTGCTGGTCTTAATGCTGCCTCACGTGGAGCAACTGTCCAATCAGCTGCTCTTCTTAGAGCTTAGATGGTTGACACATAGAATGCTTGGCCCATGATGGTATATAACAAGTTTTGATAGAGATGGTCCATCCTTAGTTTGGTGAAAGTGAGGGTGATTTAGAGGTTCGCAGTTTTGCCTGTTAGAATATGGGAAGCAGCGAGTCAGCTCTTGTTTCGATCCAAACTTGTTATTGGACTTCGCGTTTAGGATCCTGGAAAATGACTGCTGGTGTCCAGGACTTACTCTAAACGTTTCATACATCACCTGTATTCTTAATAATGGAGGTTTGCTCTAGCTCTCGTTCGTAATCTCATTCTCTCATACTAATCTTGCCCTGTTGTACTAATCTCACCCTCATAATAATCTGACACTTATACTAACCTCACTCCTATACTAATACATACTCTCATACGAATCTTATTCTTGTATTCATTACTATATAATGTCTTTCCCATAGCGGTCTAACCAATAATAATCTCGATTATGGACCTTAGTCTCTTGCCAGTCTCACTCACAGTAACACTAATATGATTCATATTAATATCTCTTTTTCATCCTTACCTACACGTCCATCTTTCAATTTTCTTACACCCACCCACCCTTCCACGCACCCTCGTACGCACTTCAGTTCACTCGCTCCTATGCTCCCTTACATACCCTGAGCACTAAAGATTCCTCAGCATTTATTTATTTTTTTTTTTTTTCACATTTTACCAACAGGTTTTCTCACCTTTCCCTTCGCTCAGTCTCCTACACAATTCCACTCCCTTTCATACTGTTTCTTCACCCGTGTATCACCCATATATATATTTCTTTTTTCAGAGGTTTATCCTCTCTCACACAGCCACATCCCTTCACTTTTACTCTCTTCCAACAACCTATCACACTTATCCCACACCTCGTCACTTTCATATTTCTGTCAAAGCCAGTGTCACTTTCAACATACATTTCTTGCATCTTTTGACTCTAATTTCCCTCAATGTCCCAGAATATTTTTCCACATTTTCTATTCCTTAGTTTTCTTGTAGCCTCTCTCTCTCTTTCTCTCTCTCTCTCTCTCTCTCTCTCTCTCTCTCTCTCTCTCTCTCTCTCTCTCTCGCATTTCCCACACTCACAAATATCTTTTCCCACATTATCTCTCTCTTGATTTTCCGAAGTCCCAATTCTCTTTCTCATGTTCTCACTCCTCAACACCTTTTCGTACTTTTTCCATAACTACCCATTCTATCACCTGCAACACTACCCAATACTTTTTCACAGTTCCACACCTCCTTGCCGTCTTTCTCCTTTTCACACTTCCAAGCCCAATCTCTCCCTTTTTCCTCACCTCTTTCGCACCTTCTCACTCGCTTTCTCACTCCGGCCCACTCACACTCTCACGCTCCCGTCCATTCCTTCGTCGTTGCTCCTGTATGCAAATTACTGTAACTACCTCCCTTTTGGCTATATTAGTCCCCGTCAAATAGTAATGGGGAAAGGCCGCTTCCGGTCTCACACTCATTTCTCAGATTAATCATCTCTTGTCTATTTTAGAGGGCATGAATATTTATGTGACCTATTTTACTGTGCACGTTGTATGGTAACTATTTTCCTGCTTTCTCTCTCTCTCTCTCTCTCTCTCTCTCTCTCTCTCTCTCTCTCTCTCTTTGAGGCTCTTATTTCTTCCATCTTTTAAGTGGGAATTAGAGTTAAGGTGATGACGATTATGCTGATCTTGGCCGTGTTTTCCTTGACTGCGGGTATATCTGGGATTGTATTAAGTTCTTGTGGGGTGTATGACATTCTCCAGTCATTCTAATCCTCTCTATTTTTTTCCATGCTTCTGTAATCCCGTCATTCCTAGTCTATTGCATCGTATCTCCTTTGCATATCGTCTTAATCACCTTCCTTTTCTACTGTTATTCTCCATTGACCGCACATTCCTTTTCATTTTTCCCCACTTCCTCGTCTATCATTCTTCCTCCTTCCATTATCGCTGTACATTCATTCCCATTCATGTATCAATTTCACACTCATACTCTTCTTTCATATATTCTTGTCACCTTCTGTTCCATTATTCCTCCCCTTTCCATCCTCTCTGGCTATCCTGTCCTGCTTGCACAGCATTCTGAACCCCATAAAATTTGACAATGACAAACTTTTCGCAATCGCTGTCAACTTTTATACACCTGTCGCATCTTCCACCTCATTTCCCCTCCCAAACATGTCATAACAACACCTCATTTCCTCTGACATACATTATATGAACCTGTGATATTTTACGATACACCTATCACACACTTCAGTACATATCGTTTCACGCACATACGAATCCTCGATATTTGGTATGCATGCATCCAACTGTTATACCTATCTCACTTCCACTGACACAGATCTATCACAGAGTACTGTCTCATTTCCTTCCGCACATTAATAACCCTGAGCTATTATCGCCCCCCTTTACAAGGCGGAGCGATAATGTTTTTGCCCACCTCTGTGTGTGTGTGTGTGTGTGTGTGTGTGTGTGTGTGTGTGTGTGTGTGTGTGTGTATCTTTCCAATTTTTTCTCATGAAGGGCTTGAGCTATCAACATGAAACATTCAGGATATCAAGATTGGCCAAAATCTTGGCCGAGTTCGAAAATGAGCAGTTGGGGATAAGGTCAAGGCCACCAAAATGGCTGCCAAAGGTCAGCTAGTTTTTATCACCCGCCTTTAGCACCAAAATATCTCATGAACGGCTTGAGCTATCAACATGAAACCCTCAGGGTATCAAGATATGGCCAAGATCTCTGACCTAGCCAACAACATATTCTCGTATTCTGACGGGCGATTAGCATTCGACTCCCGAATGATTTTCTTTCATTTTGCTATGCATCTCTCACGCGTTTAATTTAGCTGATTTTACCACCCGTGTCTCATAACAATAACTCGCTTCCTGCATTAAACATTTGTCCCATCTAACACCCTATTTCCTCTTTGGCACACACACACACACACACACACACACACACACACACACACACACACACACACACACACACACACACACACACACACACACACACACACACACACACACACACACACACGAATCTATTAAGACACTATGATAGGCTTGAAGAAACACTACAGAAAAGAAGAGGATGGGTAGACAGTATCTGTTTGTAATCAGGTTTGATAAAAGTGGGAAGACCAGACAGGGATCATAAGCTAGGAAGTTCAACACAACACGTATCAGAAAAGGAGAAGGATCTATACTTTTCTTTTTTTTTTATCGAGGCGAAGATGTACTTGACAAGTTGGTGATGATTGGCTGAATGCAGCATTGCTTGATAATCTCTTTATTCGTTAGCATTATTAATTGACATACATAGCATATATCTGACGGGGAAATTTAGGTTAGTAAATAAGTTATTCGGATATGTTGCATTCAGCCAATCATCACCAACCTGTTAAGTACATTTTTGCCTCAAAAAAAAAAAAAAAAAAAAAAATGAGTATAGGAGTGGTTATCAATAACAGACAATCTTCGGCTGACCACATCAATGAGAAGGTATGGAACGTGCACACGCTGCTTGCTGTTATAAGGGTAGCATTCACATATATAAATGGAGACATGGTGAGAAAGATAGTCACATCATTCATTAGACCAACCCTGGAGTATGCATCTGTAGTCTGGAATTCAAATCTCAAAAAACGCAAAGAAAAACTGAAAAGTTACAAAGGGCCCTTACAAGATGGCACGAAGCTTAATGGATCTACTGTAAGCTATGAAGAAAGGCTAGAAAAATTTAACGTACCAACAAAGACAGATGGAAAAGAGGAGATATGATTATGCTATATAAATTCATCACAGGAAAAGAGATAATGGACATAAATGAATAAACAACAAATGGGGAAGCAACGGCAAGAGGGCACTGCAAAAAAAAAAAAAAAAAAAAAAAGCATAAAAAGAGAGGTGATAAAGACGTAAAGAAATTCAGTGTCCCAAATAGGGCAAATGATCAGTGGAATGCACTACCAAATGAAACAATGTGTGTCAGAACTATTCATAAATGTAATTATATGTATGAGAGAAATGGTTGTTATGGCGCCTGGTGGTTTAATGTGTAGTTAAGGCGCTCCAGTAGGATTGGGCCTGTATGGGTTTATATCCATGGGATGGTTGGAGTTTATTACTTAAGTAATGCCACTCAGGGATGAGTGAGTTTTCTCGCTCTCATCTTAAATGTCAGAACCAACTTGCCTAGCCCCGGGCTCCTACGCTCCTCATGGGACAACGTAGGATTAGATGATGGATGGATGGATGGATAGAAATGGTACAAAACACGGGACAGTACGAGCTTAATTCATTCCTGTAAAGATGCACTTAGGTAAGAACACACACACACACACACACACACACACATACAGGAAGTACGTTATCAATAACTAGTGAAATTTTTAGAAATAAATCAATGGAGTAGTAATAATTTTTTATACATTTCTGGTGAGGGAGCCAACATCTGTTATAATTACAGCGGTTTACGTAAAATGATCATCGGACTTATTCAACTAAGATTTGTATATTTACGTGTGTGTGTGTGTGTGTGTGTGTGTGTGTGTGTGTGTGTGTGTGTGTTCTTTATTTTTATTCACAGTTTGTCCTTCTGCCCGAGTACGCTTTTAAATCTTATTCTTGGTATCTCAAGATGATTCTGCTCAGCAAAGGAAAAACTTCGCGTACTTAAGGAATTTTTAAGGCTGTGTCAGCTTTTTCTATAATTCGGAGAGTCTCGTGAAAAATAAAATTGCTGAGATCAAGAAAATATGTCACACAATCGAACTGTCAAATCTTTCCATCTTAGGATCATCTTGCCTTCACACTGGTGCCACACGGTGGGTGTCATAGCTGCTACTCCTAAACGACCGTCCCCATTCTGAGATTAACATGCATCTCTCACTTCGTGATAAAATTTTTTCTACTCTCCACCAACGTCTCTAATTTGAAACACCATCTACTCTGGCTTTCACATCCAGTCCCTACCTGACACGTTATTATCCCGGTCACTTACATGGCACATTTTTATATTTTACGTCACCTAATTTAAATTGTTGACTTCATGAGTCCTAGCACTTGGGGTTCCGCGTCCCAGGCGTTACCCTTTTCCACTTTTTTCCCTCACATGCCTACCAAACACTGGGACCAGTCAGCTCCCTTCACTTCGCAGTCACAAGCATGACACTCCCCGTACTTCTGACGTCATTATTATAACTCTGTTCTGACTAATACTTTGGATGAAAGTCATCTACGGGCAAGAACAGAAGAGAATAAAAGAAAGAAGAACTGTTATATATTGTCCACTGATATGACGGCAAACCCATTCTCTTATCATTCAAGCCTCCGAAACTCTCGACCTCACCTCACAGGCCTAATGTTTCCCCCAGAAACGCACTTCATAATGCATTTGGGTATAAACTGCTCCGTTGACTGACTAGGAGATGAAGCCTGGCCATGTGAATCTCCACAACTACAGTACTTCTTACACTCATTATCATCATTCATCTCTTCTCTGACTTCCTCAAAAACTGTATATCGTAATTTCACTCATTCACATGCTATCATCCAAAACATTCCCTGACTTCCTTCGCTACTTCCTCCTCTCAAACTCACTGTTATATATCCTGTTCGCAGTCGTTTTTGTATCAAGCCTCATAATGTGACGAAGCTTTTTTAACACTTCTCGTTGTGCTCCTTGATTTATAGGTTTCCTTACTGTACATATATCCAGAAAATACATTTTAACATGTCCAAATATGTTCACCACAGTAATTTCTCAACAGTCTCAGGCACCAGTCTCTCATGTGCGGATGAATCAAACAGTTTGGCATTAGATGGATTACAGTACTAAAGTAGTCCCGACGATGAGAAAAATGATGCAAATATTAAAATCCCTTTCACTTACTACCAGATCAATAAAACTGTCTGATGTCAGCTTGAACAGAATGCTTAAGTCGTAATAAATGAGAGGATTTACAGTCCCGTGTATTTTTTTTTTTTTTTTAATACATGGAAAAAGGAGCCAAAAGCCGGAGACCACAAACCGTTCCATGCAAGAAAAAACAAAAACAATACAACAAAAATCCAAATTCAAGATCCGCTCATTTCGAGATGCCTGGACACACTGCGTTTCAAAGACTGGAGATAATAGGTAGAAGGAAATACAGACAAAGGGAGACAGTTCCAGAGTCTGCCTGTTGCACAAATGAAGATCTGGGAGTAACAGTTAACCCTTGCATTAGAAAGTTGGATAGAAAAGGGATGAGAGTTTGTTGCTGGACGGGTGCTTCATGTCCGCCGTAGTGGTGGAAGGGTACAAACAAACAGTCCAGAAATAAAGATGCAACAGTGCGGCGAGGAGACAGAGGTTGAGGGAAGCCAGTAAGAGGAGGAGAATTAATTAGACGAAAAGCCTTTGACCCCACTTTGTTTATAAAAGTTGTATGTGGGGAGCCTCCCCACACATGAGAGTTGCGCTCTATGCAGGGGCAAATAAAATCAGTGTATAAAGTCAACAGCTCAGCAACGATAAAGGAGGTACGGAGTCGGCTTAGCACACCTAATCTCTTGGAAGCAGATTTTACAAATGATGTAATATCATCTTTCCAAGAAAAATTCCGAGAGAATGAAAACCCTAATATGTTTAAAGATGATGAAGGATTGGGCTTAGTAATATTAAATATTACTGGGTACCCGTGTGGAAGATTTTGATGGGTTGATAGGTGTAAAAACTGAATTTTTGACGCATTAAAAACATGATTACTTTCGCCCTAGTCAGAGACACGAGTCAAGTCAAACATTAGGTGTGCCATAGCCTCATCCCTTGTTTGTTGAAGTAACTGCTGAAATGGATGCTGCGGGAAGCGAATGGAAAAGTGAAGGGTGGAATAATCAGTGTATGAGCGGACAGGGTTAGAAGTACAGCTTAGTAGGTCACTGATGAATAAAAGGAAGAGAGTTGGTGATAGGATAGAGCCCTCAGGAACACCACTATTGATAGATCGAGGAGAAGAATGGTGGCCGTCTACAACAGCAGCTATAGAATGACCAGAAAGGAAGCTAGAGATGAAGGCACAGATAGAAGGATAGAAACCGTAAGATGGCAATTTGGAAATTAAGGATGTATGCCAGACTCAGTCCAAAGCCTTTCAGATGTCAAGTGCAATGGCAAAGCTTTCACCAAAGTCTCTATAGGAGGATGACCAAGAGTCTGAAAGGTAGGTGAGAAGATCGTCAGTGGAGAGTCCCTGACGGAACCCATACTGACATGCTGAAAGAAGGTTGTTATTGGAAAGAGGCTTAAATTTTTTTTTTTTGTTAAAAAATGACTCTAACAGTTGAGATACAGGATGTTAAAGATACTGGGCAATAGTTAGAGGGTTGGGAATGGTCACCCTTCTTTGGGACAGGCTGAATGAGAGCAAACTTCGAGTAAGAAGGAAAGGTACAAGTTAATAGACAAAGGCAAAAAAGTTTACCTACGCAGAGAGTAAGCACAGAAGCACAGTTCTTGAGAACAACAGGAGGGACCCGTTTAGGCCCATTTGCCTTGCTAGTATCTGTCAGTGATGGCAGAAAATACATCAGCTGAAGAGATTTTAATGTCGACCGAGAGGAAGTCGGGGGAGGGGGGGGAGTGATGGAGGAACAGTACTGGAACAGTATCGTCTAATACTTAGGCTATTCTAAGTTCACACAGATAGATCAGTATGGGTGGATATTCACCAATATAAAAGAAATTCTTCACACCAGGAAACCATTTACTACGCTGGGTGGTAACCATATAAACAAATTTTGGCGCCTGGTGGTTTAGTGGGTACCTATTGTGCTCCAATCGGATTGAGCCGCTGAAGGTTTATATCTAAGGGATGGTTGGGGTTTATTGCTCACGTATTGCCAATCAGGGATGAGTGAGTTTGGTCACTCTCATCTTAAATGTCAGGACCAACTGCCTAGCCCCGGGCTCCTACGCTCCTCATGGGGCAATGTAGGATTGGATGATGGATGGATTGATGGATTCTTCATGATGCAAGCAGCGAAACATCAAGTTTAAACATTCAAACGTACTGGTCTGGTCAGACTGCTGGCCAAATTTAGTGTTCTCCTTGCCCCTGTTCATCCACCAGTACAACTGGGGATCTGGATATAACATCCACTGTTGTGGCTCATGTTGAAGGGAAGACTGGGAATAAGCAGAAAATGATTTTTTGCCCTAATGACCCAAATGCAGTCGAAAGGCATAATATTTATTTTCTCTCTCTCTCTCTCTCTCTCTCTCTCTCTCTCTCTCTCTCTCTCTCTCTCTCTCTCTCTCTCAAAATTTTCTTCCTCCATGGGTTTGCTCTAAGTTCGCATTATCTCATTTCAAGCTCTGTTCTTCATCTTCCTTCCCATCATCATCATCATCATCACCTTAACTTAAGCTGTACTTCTGCTACGGAAGACGACGGCTACTGTACTCACTAGGATGGTGTGTTTATCATTGCCATTTATGCCAACGTGTGTGACTGTGTAAATCAATCCTGGATCCACAACCTTTACCACACAGTCGGCATGCCAAATTCGGCTTTGCTTGGAGAACTCTGTTTTTGTAGCGCCTCTATTGTCTGTGCTTGTCTCTGGCCAGGTTCCGAGTTTCTTCGAGATGACTTATTCCTTCACTCCTGAGGGCTTGCCAATGTTTTCTGTCAGAGGCATTAGTTTCAAGATGTTTACGTATGATGTTGCATTTCACCAGGGTTATCCTTAAATGATCTGTATATCTCTCCATTTGTACCCTGGAGTTGCGACGTGCTGCAGGGAGTGGGCCATACTATCAGACAGAACATGGCGGGGATGGCGGTGCTCAGACATGACGAACACGTGTCCCACCCATATCACCTGCTTTTTAGCCACCACAACCACCATCACTATAGCCTTCCGTCATCTCTTCAAACCTCTCCCTTCCTCCTTCACTCCTTCTTGGTCTTTACTCTCACTCTTTTTCTTCTTCCCCAATTTCCCTGTCCCTCTCCTTTCCCTTCCTTCTTTTGCCATTTCCTCTTTTTCTCCTATCAGTTCCTTCCCTCCTTTGAGAAAACCTCCCTTCCTCTTCCTCTTATTCTCTCGCTCGCTCTCTCCCACCCGCTGAACCTGTCACTCCTCCTCTTCCTCCTCCTTCTCTATTCTCTTCCTCCATCATATATATCCAACCTCCCTCCTACTTCTTTCCTTCTCCTCTCTTTATCATCGCTCTCATAATTTACTTCCATTTCTTCATTCCTTTTCTTCCATTTATCTTCATCAACATTATTCTCTTATTTCCTTATCTTGCTTTCTTTTTTTAATTCCTTGTCTATCGTCTTTTCACCCACATGACTATAACCCTGAATGGGTCTCTCTCTTTCTCTCTCTCTCTCTCCCTCTCTCTCTCTCTCTCCGCTAGATCACGTTACAGTACTTCTTTTACCCCTTCTACACCATATCTTCCAGACCTTTAACTTTACTCTAGCTGTTTCATACTCCCCCTTCCCCTGTCGCTCTGTTCTGATTCCTTCCTTACCTTTCTCCCTTTTGTTACCAGCAGGGATAGCTAATCTGGTATTGTTTTCAGTTTGTCTGTTTGTTTGTTTGTTTGTGTGTGTGTGTGTGTGTGTGTGTGTGTGTGTGTGTGTGTGTGTGTGTGTGTGTGTGTGTGTTCTTACCTAATTGTTGTTACCGAATTGTATCTTTACAGGAATTAGTCACGCTCGTACTGTTCCGTGTATTTAACCATTTTTATTGTACATATCCTTGAATTTATGAATAGTTTTGGCACATACTACTTCATTCGGTAGTGCATTCCACTGATCAATTGCCCTATTTGGGAAACGGAATTTCCTTACATCTTTATCACCTCTCATTTTATGCAGTTTTTGGCAATGTCCTCTTGCTGATGCTTCCCCATGTGATATATATTCATTTATGTCTGCTTTCTCTTTCCCGGATATGCATTTATATAGCATAATCATGTCTCCCCTTCCCCTTCTCTCCTGCAACGTTGATAGATTCAATCTTTCCAGTCTTTCTCCATATCTTAGATCCCTTAAGCTTGGTACCCATCTTGTGGCTGCCTTTTGTACTTTTTCCTTCTTATCTACGTGTTTTTTGAGATTAGGATTCCAGACTACTGATGCATACTGCAGGGTTGGTCTGATAAATAACGTTATTATCTTCCTCAGCATATCATCATCTATATGTGTGAATGCTGTTCTCATATTAGCAAGCAATGTATACATGTTACGTACCTTCTCACTGATGTGATCATCTGGAGATAGTCTGTTATTAATAATTACTCCTAGGTCCTTCTCCCTTTCTGATATGTGTAGGGTTTTACTTCCCAGCTTATAATCCCAGTCTGGTCTTTTCTCACTTTTACCAAATTACATGACACTCATCCACATTAAATTTCATTTGCCATTTATTGCTCCTTTCATGAAGCTTGTTCAGTTCCTCTTGCAGCTCTTTGCAAGAATCTGTGTTAGTGATTTTCCTTTGAACTTTTTAAATCATCCGGAAACATACTTAGATAGCTTCCATTTCCAATATTACTATGTCATTTTCGTATACTAAAAACATACTGTAATTGGTGCCAGCACTGAGCTCTGTGGCACTCCGCTGCTCACTTTCCTCTATGATGAGTAATTTCCCCCTAATATTGTTCTCATTTCCTTTTTCTTAGAAAATCCTGCATCCAACAGTAGAGATTGCCTTGGATACCTTCTTGATGGTACAGTTTCTATGAAAGTCTATGGTGCAGTACTCTGTCAAATGCTCTCTTAAAATCTAAATAGATACTGTCCACCCATCCTTCTCTTTTCTGTAATGTTTCTGAGCTCTATGATAGTAGCTTAACAGATTAGTAATACATGATTTTCCCTTCCTAAAACCGAACTGCCTCTCTGTTATCATACCGTGTTCTTTTAGATGTTTTACCCAATCTTCCCTTAACAGCTTTTCTAGTATCTTACTTACAACACTGGTCAGTGATACTGGTTGATATTTGAGAGGGTTTTGTCTATTCCCTTTCTTGAATGGGGGAACAATGTTAGCTTTCTTCCCAATATCACGTAGTTTACCTTGACCCAAGGATTCCTTAAATATTAAATACAATGGTCTGCTAAGCTCTTCCGCACATTCATGTAGCACCCAACCTGAAATTCCGTCAGGACCATTTGCTTTTCCTTTGTCAATTTACGTAACCCTTCCTGTAATTTTTTTTCTGATATTTGTATATCTGTTAATACGTGTGGGAATGCATATTTCATATCATCTCTCTCAAAATTTCGTTCTTTCGTAAAAACTGATTGAAAGTTTTTTTTTTAATGCTTCGCAAATATCTTTTTCTTGTGTATAGATGATCCCCTCATCCGTAATGGACTGTATCTTATCTTTAACTTTGGTTTTACTTCGGATGTAGCTGTAAAAAAGCTTAGATTGATCACTACTTTTATTTACAATGTCCTCCTTAAACTGTCTCTGAGCCTCCCTCATTATCTTTGTATAATCATTTCTTGCCTGTTTATAGTTGTTATATGCCCTCTCACTATTGTATCTTCTGTATCTGTTCCACAGCAAGTCTCTTTTTTCTTTTGCTTTTTTACACTCTGTATTAAACCATTTCTTTATTTTCATTTCTGTTACTTTGTGCTGTGGGATGTAATTTTGGACTCCTGTTTCAAAAAGATCACAGAATTTTCTATACATAATATTTAAATTCTGTCCTCGAAATTCTTTTGCCCAATCTATTTCTAAGAAGTACGTCTTCGGGTCATGATAATTGCCCTTTTTGTAATCTAGACTCTTTCTATAACTCTTATTGCTGGTAATGTCATATGGAATCCAGTAGGCGCAATTTAATACATGGTCACTTTCGCCGATAGGGGTTGATATATTGTCAGTTTCATTTTCTTGCATGGTAAATATAAGATCTAGAACAGATGGATCATCAAGTCTTCTTTTTCTGGTGTTTTCCTTTACATGCTGTTTTAGGAAGATCTCCTGCACAAGATCTAAGAGCTTTTTATCCCAACTGCTTTCATGGCTTTTTACATCTAGAGTATACCAATTTATATATGAATTGAAGTCTCTAGTTAATACAGTTCTTTCAGATTTGTCTTCCATTCTATGTAATAACGTTCTTAAACTCTGAATTGTACATTCTGCCAGGTCTTCATATTCACCTCTTTCCCAGGTGTTTGTTTTAGGTGGCTTGTATAAATTTGCCTAAATTAAGTTCCCTTCATATGTGTTACTTTCCAATGCAATCAGTTCTACTTGTAAGTGTATATCTAGTTTTATTTCTTTGACTTGCAGATTTTTCTTTGTTAAGATTATAGATCCTCCTCCCTTTCTTAAATCTCTGTCTTTTCTCCATATATTGTATTCCTTTAATTTTAGGGTATCCATTGATATCTTTGGGGTTAATTTTGTTTTAGTTAGGCAGATAATGTGTGGTTCCTTTTCTTTGATATAGTCTTCTATCGCTAATAATTTAGACACCATTCCATCTACATTTGAGTACACCAACCTAACCATCTTGTTTACATACTTGCCATGACTTGACCTTCCTCCTTTCTGTTTCCTGTTGGTTATGTACCACTTTCTTACCTGCAGCCAAATTACTTTATAAAAAAAAAAAGCACTCTTCACTTCTTGTGATCTTCCCTCGTTCTTTGTTTTCGCTTCCTCCCTTTTCTGTATTAGTATATCCAATTCCTCTTGGGTTAGGCATCGTTTTATCCATATTTTTTTTTAATTCCTCCTTTTCCATGAGTTTCTTTGCATTTTTTATTATTGCCTCCACAGTGTTCAGGCTCTGGAAGGTTACTTTCAGAGGCCTTGACTTATTATTCTCATATCTCCTTAGCCTTTTGTGTTCCTCTGTATCTTTATTGCAGATTTCCTCCAATACTTCCTTCAATGTGTTCATTATATTTGCCATCTCCTTTTTGTCTCTTGAAATTTTGTTCTTTATTTCTTTCTCCTCTGTGCCGGTGATTACCATAGATTTATGGATATCTGCTGAATCTTTGACCAATTTAGGTTTGTTTTGGATTTTTTTTTTTCACTTCCTTTCTAGTGTTTATTTCTTCGACTCTTGTTTCTAGGTCTTTCCTAACTTTCACCATTTCACCATACGTAGTTTCTACATCATCTTTATAACTTTGCACCACTTCAATCACCTGGGATATCTTCTCTTCACTATCATTATTGTGGTCTATCAGACTACTTGCTTGCCTAACTGTCTCAGTATCATTTTTGAATTCCTCCATAATGCTCTCATGATTGACAACCGTACTTGCCATTTCACTGATCTTCCTTTTCAGTGATCCTACCTCAACTGTCAGCTCATCTATTGTTGTGTCTTTCCTGTTTAATTCCTTTACTAATTTTTTTCATTTTCCTTCTTCTGCATGCGCAGTTGCGTCTTAATTCCATGTATTTCACTCTGAAATGCCCTTTCCAATCTGTTCACCCTTTCTACTAATTTTGTTGAATGTTTCCATTTCGACCAGTTCCTGTTAGAAATCATCCTGTTTTCTAACCCTTTCCCTCTTCCTAGTTTCTTCCATATTCACTTCACTTTATATGGTGGTCCTTTATGTTAATAATAAGAAAGAAAAGTTTTTACTTACAACTGTGCATCTTACTCGCCTAAGTTGCCGTCGTCGCAACAGCTGTGACTTGATCAACATATTCCTGCACTAATCAGTTATGTTCTGTTTTGGGGGCAACACTTTGCTTAAACTTGCTCAAATATTTTATAATATCATTTAGATAAATCCTGTACAGAGCTTGACTTATATAAAGTTACTATTTAGGTACAGCCAGTTGTATCCAAGAGTGAACAGCTCGGACGTGTTTACTCTCTGACCCCTGGTGTGTATGTGTGTGTGCGTGTGTGTGTTAGCATGATAACTTCGCAACCGCTCAAGGTATCACAAAATATTACAGGTGTGTAACAGGTATGAAAATCTACGAATTCGAAATTGGTGAAAGTATGTCAAGGTCAAGGTCATATTCCGAGCCGCGGAGATATGAATCGGCTCGCGGCTGGTGTGATTCCCCCCTTGGGGAGGCCTCTAGTATCATCTATTTCTTATTTCCGTCCTTCTTCCCTTTCTTTTTTTATACCTGCTCTCCTCCTCTTCTTCCTTCCTCCTTTCCCTTCTTCCTTCCTACCTTCATTTATTCCATCCTTATCCCCTTCCTTTCTTCCTTCCTTCCATTCATTTTCTCTCTTTCACCCTTTTTCCATCCTAGTTCCCTTCTTTCCCTATTTCCCACCCTGCGTCCTTTCTTCCTTACTTATCTGCTTCCTTACATACTTCTCTCTTTCCGTCCTTCTCTTCTTCCTTCTTTGGATTGAAATTTAGCCTCTCCCTGTCTGATTCTGCTCCTACGTTACTCATTTTTACATCCTCTGTGGTTGGCCATCCTTCCTTCCTTCTTTCCTTCCTTCCCTCCTCCGTCTTTCCTTCCTGCCTTCTCTAATTTCTTTCTTTCCTTTTTTGGTTTACTTCTTTATTCCCTCCTGCCTTTTTTCCTTCTATCCTTCCTTCATAGTTTTTTTTTTTCCTTTCTTTCCATTTAAATATTATTTTCCATATACTTTTACCTTTATCTCTTGTTTCTCCTCCTCTTTCCGGTATACATTCCTTTACTTCCTCCTGTCTTTTGCGTTTTATTGACCCTTCTTCCTTTGTTACTTTAATTTTTTCCTTTAGTTAGGTCAGTTTGGCTCATATTCAGCACCTCATGTCAGTGGTTATGAATAAATTACGAGAAAAAAAATAATAACAGGGATAGCAAAAGAATGAAGGGAGTAGCCAGTGAGGGGAGAGGTAAAGGGGAAGGGGGAAAAGGCGAGAAGAGTAAGTGAATAAGAAAGGAGAGAGGAGAGAATCATAAATTATGGTTAACACACACACACACACACACACACACACACACACACACACACACACACACACACACACACACACAGAAATTTTGCTTCAAGAAAATCATTATGAATTTTTATCTTCTGTAACAACAGATACGATAGATTACCCTCTCAGAGAGAGAGAGAGAGAGAGAGAGAGAGAGAGAGAGAGAGAACTAAGCCACTGTCTGATTCACGAAGCTCAAATTACTCCCTCAAAATATCAACAGTTCAATGACAAGGATCCCGTCATTAGCGTCCTGTGAGTACGGCTTATGAAACAACTTTTTAATTGGAGGATTGAAAGGTAGAAAAAAATGGGACCGATATTGCCGTTGTGATTAGTACGGAATAAGAGGCAGGGAAAAGTTTAATTGGTTGTTTGTGATATTAGGTCTGTTTATCTGTCTGTCTGATTAGATTTCTGTGTATCAGCCTGCCTGTCTTTATACTCGTATGTCTATCTATATTAATTTATCCTTACCTGTCTACTTGTCTTTAATCTCTCTCTCTCTCTCTCTCTCTCTCTCTCTCTCTTTTAATTGGCATATATATATGTATATATATATATATATATATATATATATATATATATATATATATATATATATATATATATATATATATATATATAATATAATATAATATAATATATATATATATATATATATATGCATAATATATATATATATATATATATGCATAATATATATATATATATATATATATATATATATATATATATATATATATATATATATATATATATACGTACATACATACATATATCTATCTATCTATCTATCTATCTATCTATCTATCTATATATATATATATATATATATATACATATAATATATATGGGGGAGGCGGTGGCTCAATCGGTAGAGAGGTGGCCTGCAGTCCTAACGGACCCAGGTTCGAATCACGGCTGGGGCAGGGAACAGTTTAAGGATTTGAATTTCATTAACTCAGGCTTTACTGATCTACCACAAGACCCGCCGACATGTCGTAAAAATATCCCCGCTAATACCAATACACCAGTCCTGTATGAGACAGCCCTAGCATGTAATCAATATGGACGGTGGATGTTAGCGCCGAAGTGGTGACATGTAGAGGTGTATGGTATGTAGGAGGACTGCTGGGCCTTGATAGCAGGTTGTGAAGCCTATGCCCAGAGTCGGACACATAAAATATATATATATATATATATATCTGCTCATTTAAAAAATGGTTTCGTGCAAGATACAGACTAAATAACAAAGTATACGGCAAGATGAAGGTCAAACTTTCTCAATAATAGATTTTACGTAAAAAAAAAAAAAATACTGAAAGGCGGTTTCGAACGCATCCACAGGGTGGTCGCTTAACGATGCGGTACTAGAAACTCATTTTTGGGTAACTTGTCCGTTGTGTGGACTGTTCGGTCTGCTTGTGTGGGCGTGGGTGTGGCCGTAGAAGTGGGAAATGACTAAATGAAGCCAAGTAGACTTTGATAACACTGACTTTGCCGTCCCCTCAACACACAAGGAATATCAGAGGGAAATGAAGACCCGTCTGTAATAACAAGGTAAAATGAAAGAAAAGAATTCGTGAGCCGAATGCTAATCTCCCGACAGAATATGCTGTTGGCCAAGTCCAAGATTTAGGCCACGTCTTGTTACCCTGAAGGTTTTCTGTTTATAGCTCAAGCAGTTCCTGGGACGTAATAGTGCAAAAAGCGGGCCATAAAAACTATTTGACTTTGGGCAGCCATTTTGGTGGCCTTGACCTTCACCTTTGTGCTCATTTTCGAACTCCTCCAAGATTTTGGCCATATCTTGATACCCTGAAGGTGTCATGTTCATAGCTCATGCTGTTCACGAGATATAATTGTACTAAAGTGGACGATAAAACCTTATTGACCTTTGGCAACCATTTTGGTGACTCTGGCATTGACCCCGAGTGCTCATTTTCGAACTCGACCAAGATTTTGGCCATATCTTGATACGCTGAAGGTTTCATGTTGATAGCTCATGCCGTTCATGAGATATAATGGGAAAACACACACACACACACACACACACACACACACACACACACACACACACACACACACACACACACACGCACAGAGGCAGGCAAAAACATTATCGTTCCACCTTCTAAAGGCAGGAGATAATAAGTAAATGGTTAGGCCTGTGAGGAGATGCCAGGATTCTGAGGGCCTGATTGGTGAAAGAAAAAGTGTTTTCCTTTTTCACTAGGCATATTGTTGTTAGTTGTCCCTCCGTCTTGATGTCCATTGTATTCTGTGGAAAGCTATTGGTACCTCAATCTATTGCTCGGAAGAAAAAAATGATGAGACTGAGGATAATGACGATGATGATGAAGACTTGCGATTTTTACTCATGAGTTCAGTAGAAAACATTAATTTTTACCGTATTTTGGGAAGTTTTAAAATGTTTGCATATTATGTGTAAGGATAAATCTCTCTCTCTCTCTCTCTCTCTCTCTCTCTCTCTCTCTCTGAAACTTTAACTGAAAATAAATGCAGACATGTAACGCACTGGCAGTTTAGGTTCAGTCGAGTGCATAAAAATAACCACAGCTACAGATGTATTTAAATGTAACACCGAGAATTCGGGCCCCGAAATGTGGATGCAAAGCATCGCTTTGTGTGCCTCCACCAAGCCCTGAGTACCGATTCACAATGCAACCTGTACAACATGGTTCACTGTGGGTTGAAATAAGACTTAAGATAAAATGAATCAACCCTATATGACCTTGATCTTCAACCTCTTGATCTTGCTGACCTAATTAGTTCATCGTCTTTTCATACTCTATCACTGACAAAAGTTTGGTCGAAATCCGTCGAGGGATTCAGGAAAAATAGAAGAATGGAAGGACGGGAGGAAGAACTAGGCGCATGGAGAGTTGAAAGGTTACAAGAGGATGAGAAAAAGGCTGAATATAAGAGAGAAGTGGAGGAGCGATTGGGTAAATGTGGATTGGAGCAGATGGAGGACGTGGAAGGTGTGTGCAGGAAAAATACAGCAGAAATCTGTGCAGCATGTGAGGTGGTGTGTGGGGTGAAGAGAAGACGAAAGGGGGTGCAGGGAACAGCATGGTGGAATGAAGAGGTGGGACAGGCTGTGGCACAAAAGAAGAAAACATACAGTGAGTGAATGAGAAATAGGAGTGTAGAAGACGTTGAGAGATGGAAGAAAGAGTTATATGTAGAGAAGAGAGAGGTGAAAAGGTTAGTGAGAGAAAGAGGAGGGTTGATGAGGAATTTGGAAGGAATTTGAGTGTAAAGTGGAGGGACTGTAAGAAAATGTTCTGGAAAGGGGTAAAGAGAGTGAGACAGGGTGGTAGTGATGTTAGTCGGGGAGAGAAAGATAAAAACAGTAAATTACTAGTGGAGAAGGGAGAAAAAATGAACAGATGGAGAGAACATTTTAATGAATTGTTGAACATAGAGAATGAAAGTAATGCGAGTATAAGTGGCTGGGGAATGGCTGGGAGAAGGAGGGATGTGAGAAGAGAGGAAGAAATCAGTAGGATGAAAGTTGTTGAAGAAATGAAGAAAGTCAAAACGGGAAAAACCCCAGGAATTGATGGAGTGTGTGGTGAAATGCTGAAGCATGGGGGAAAGATAGTAGTAGAATGGATGTGGAAGATATACAGATTGGCCTGGGAGGATGGTAGAATCCCGGAGAACTGGAAGTCAGGTATAATTATTCCCTTGTACAAAGGAAAAGGGGAAAAAGAAGTGTGTGGTAATCATAGGGGCATTTGTCTTCTTTGTGTAATAGGAAAAGTATATGGTAGGATACCTATTGACAAGGTTTGGGAAATAACAGAGGATTTAGTTGGAGATGAACATGTTGGTTAATTTAGGAAGTGAAGAGGTTGTGTAGATCAGATATTCATTCTTGGTTCTTTAGTGGAAAAGTTTCTAGAGAAGGGAAAGATGTTGTATGCGGCCTTCATGGATTTGGAGAAAGCACATGACAGGGTGGATAGACATGGATTGTGGAAAGTATCAAGAATATATGGAGTAGATGGGAAGTTGTTGAATGCAGTGAAGAGTATGTATGAGGGGGTTAAGGCTGCAGTGCCTGTGGATAGTGAACTGAGTGAATTTTTCTATTAGAAGGTTGGGTTGAAACAGGAATGTGTCATGTCTCCATGATTGTTCAATCTGTATGTGGATGGGGTTATGAAAGAGACACAAGGTAGGGCAGTGGATGTTGGAGTGGCCCTAATGAGAGAGGGCAGTGTTTGGAAACTCCCTGTACTGTTGTTTGCAAATGATACTGTGTTGTTCAGTGAGGATGAAGGGGAACTGCAAGGCTTGGTGAATGAGTTTGGGAGAGAGTGTAGGAAACGGAATCTAAAGGTGAATGTAGGGAAGAGTAAAGTTATGGTCTTTGAGAGAAGTGAAGTCAGTGAATGTACAGTAAGGTTGGACTTGGAGGAAATGGAAAATGTGAGTGCGTTTAAGTACTTGGGTAGGGTGATGAGTATTGATGGAAGTTTGGAGGGTGAAATCCTTGAAAGGGTACAACAAGGAAGAAAGGTTGCTGATTTCTTGAAAGCAGTGATAAGAAACAGGGAAGTGAGCATGGAAGTGAAAAAGTTATTACATGACAGTATTGTGATACCAGCTGTAACGTATGGCAGTGAAGCTTGGACCATGTTGGAATGACAGAAGTCAAGAGTGAGAGCAGTGGAAATTAGTTATTTGGGAGGAGCATGTGGGGTCACATAGAGACAGGCTGACAAATGAGGATGTGAAGGAGCGTTGTGGTGTGGATGTGGATGTGACAGAAAGCGTTAGGAGAAACACACTGAGGTGGTTTGGCCATGCGGAGAGGATGGAGAAATAGAGACTGACAAGGAGAGTGTATGTGAGTGAGATGGAGGGGGAGAGAGGGAGGGGGAGGCCCAGGATGAGATGGAGGGATGGAATGGAAAGGAATATGAGGGAGGGGGGTGTGAGCTGGGAGCAGGGCAGTGAAATGGCGGGGGACAAGGCGACGTGTAGGTGATTTGTTTGTGGCCACTCCGTATGGGATTAAGGCGTCTGACAATAGATAGATAGATAGATAGGATTAAGGAGATATCACGCCCACAAAGATCAAATAAGTGGTCCTCATATGACCTTGACCTTTGACCCCTTGACTTAGCTCACGTAGTCAGTTCATCATCTCCTCATTCTGCATCACTGACCAAAGTTAGGTGAAAATCCGTCTATGTGTTCAGGAGATATCACGCCCATAAAGGTGTTAATGACTCACGGCCCCATGCACACACGCATGTACAGTACATACCAGTCACCTAATTCCTCCTCCATTGGCCTCTTCCACCATAGGTGGGCCGAGGCATACGGAGTCTCACTCATGGCTTCGATATCTCGCACCTTTTGAAAGTTGGAGCATCTCAGATTTTATTCTCGATCAACCTACACCTTTCACAATATAACGAATTTCATGTTGTCGAGGGGGGAGCCGGTGGTGCAATGGTTAGCGTATCCAGCTGGTGGTGCTTTGGTTAGCATATCCAGCTGATGGTGCTTTGGTTAGCATATCCAGCTGGTGATGTGTTGGTTAGAGTATCCAGCTGGTGATGTGTTGGTTAGCGTATCCAGCTGGTGATGTGTTGGTTAGCGTATCCAGCTGGTGATGTGTTGGTTAGCGTATCCAGCTGGTGATGTGTTGGTTAGCGTATCCAGCTGGTGATGTGTTGATTAGCGTTCTAGGGGAAGACTGTGACCTAGACAAGCTATATAATGTGGTTCAATAATAACGGTCTTCTTGCAGTTTCGTATGTTTGGGGGGACAGCTCAGTCAGCTGGATCAGTGTCTATCCGGCATCGTTTATTAGTTTCCCACTCCACTGCCACGTCCTTGCCCACAACAGCAGACTGAGCCATACCAACAACACTCAAGATACTGCCAGGTGAGTTAATAGTGGGCTACTCTTTTCGAACAACCCAATATGTACAGCATGTCTTAATGGTTCTCGTGCAGTCAACAGGCAAAAATATAATCCTTCTTCATCTAAGTCGTTGAGAAACATAATAATCTAGAAACTGAGTCCGTATTATGGGATATTTATACTATATTCTGGCTTACTAAAAACAACTTAATTCAGTTCAAGAAATGACTTTGGCAGAAAATGCATTAAAAATGTACCCGGTATTGTAATTTATTTTATTGTGACATGAATTGCTCCCCTCCTCTTCCTCTTGCTCTTCCTCTTTTTTCTTTCCTCCTTCTCCACCTAATTCCTACTTTTATAAACGGGGCGAGAAGAATCCAGAAATAGGTTGAAATGACAGCTGTATGAGAATTATTTAACAAGGAGTACAGTGATATTGGTCAAACATTCCTCTCTCTCTCTCTCCCTCTCTCTCTCTCTCTCAGAAACTTCCTTGAGAACCTCAGTACGTTGAAGCCGGTGCCTTAAATCAAGGAGAGAGAGTTGGCCAAATATCATGTTGAATTTAAGGCCAACTATCTTGGTGACAGGAAATGGGGAATGGCAGGAATCTTCTGCATAGGATGTGTAGGAAGGAACGGGACACAGACTGCTGGAAGTGGCATTGCAGGGCACGGGTAGAGACAGGTAGGGTCCAGGCATCATCATCATCATCTTCCTCCTCCTCCTTTCATAATAATGGTCATGATCATTTTCGTCGTCGTAGTCGTCGTCATTTTCGTATTTTTGTGTGCAGCCCTGTCAACTCAGATAATAGGTGTTATGATAATGTTTTGATATCAAGGTAATATGAAACAAACAACAAAATGAGTATGGGAAGGAAAGATACACGGTGATCTTGAGGGAGGAACAGGAAAGATATAAAGCAAGAGAGACAATGCTTCTAGAGGACCGTCGATGAAATGTTGCTCATGATTGGTATTAAACATGTTACCCTTGTCTTACAGTTATTTTCCACGTGCATAAAAGTATCCATGGCAATATTATCAAGTACAATTGTAGATCTTTCTGTACGTATTAAGTTGGTACGCACGTCGCACGAGGCTCTTGAGTGTATGAGAAAAATTAATTTGGTCTACCTGAGGTGTTAGGACTCCATATTATAAATACAATTAATTACAGAAAACAAGATAGATAGATAGATAGATAGATAGATAGATAGACAGACAGATAGAAGCAGCAAGTCAGAGGTATTGTGTCTGCAAGAATCGAGCAATGCTAAACATGCTTACACACTCTAACTCAAGGAATGCTTTATAGGCACACGACAGCGCCTAGTGACCATACACACACATACACACATACTCACACACAGGCTTCTAGAAGCTTCACATCAGAATATTCCACGTGACACGACCCCTGCTAAAATAGGAATTTAGGAAGCAGTGCTCAGAAGGAGACAGGCCATAGAACCGACAGGTAGTAGGGAGAAGGAGCCTAGCAACATGGGCGAGAGGGTGGAAGAGAGAGAGAGAGAGAGAGAGAGAGAGAGAGAGAGAGAGTGAGGCAGGAGCCAGCTCGCGGGACTTTATACTTCACTCGTGAGTGAGAGACTTTGTTAATATTTCCAAGACAAATAAAAATAGTCCCATACTCATCTTTACCTTTCCTGTCACGTATAACAACCGCTCTTCCACGACTCTAATATATGGGTAACTGATCTACAAAACGTCACTACAAGAAGCTACAAAGTTATTGTGAGATATGACGGCAGCGAACGTACGGACCTCGTCTACGAATCTACAGTGAATTTCTACAAAAGCAGGCGAGACTCTACAAGATTAGCTTCAGTTCTACAGTGAATTCCTACAAGTCTACAAGCCTACAAGCCTACAAGCCTATGAGTCTACAAGCTTACGAGCCCATGAGTGTAAGTTGATTCTGCATTATCAAGATTGAAAACAAAAAAAATACCTCTTACAACCAACAACTCACAACCAGTTCCTGACAGTATTCTCTCCAACCAGCCCCCTCCGTCTCCCCGATCATCATGCTGATTTAGAGGTGAAGAGGTCACAGGACGCCTTGCCAGTAGTTTAACAAAGTACTGATACAAACAATCTTGCAATTTCTACGACGAACCAACGAACTACAACCATCTACAATCAACTACAAGTAACAACTCTACGAGTCGTCTGTATAATCTTTTACACGCACCTACAAGTAGCGGCGTCTTCATCCTACAACGAGTAAATCACAAGAGAAAATGGCGGAGAATACATCGAGAAAGAAAAACAAAACAAACAAACGAAGAGTGAGACACGACTCACAACTCACAACCACCAGACCTCACCCTCCTCTCTCTGCTACCTCCACCCAACCTCCTCCGCTGACGCAGGAGTGAAGAGGTCAAGACGACGAAGCAAATACCAAGCCCACATTCACAACTCATCTTACTCACTTATCTTCACTGAAGTTACTCATCGCTACTCATTTACTCACCACAGTTACCAGTGTGGGAAGTGGACGTCACCATACGTATGCTGAGACGACGTCACGCCGTGTGTCTGACACCCCACAACACGTCAATCAACCCGTGAAGAACAACGCTATCACCACGTGCAACACCACTCACACCATTCCCAGCACGGTAAAAATTAGTGAGTTACATAGTTACTTCATTTATACGATACACAGTGATAGACAACATATTTTGCACAAACATATAAAACCTGCTGTATAATTACAACTTAAATACATATACCTACTTCAATTATCTTCACAATTCAGCCATTAAATACTTGCACCAACAATAAATATTCTACACTGTATATATATACTTACATAAAATACGTGTTTCATACAAACAGCTATACATTATTACATCTACAAGGTAATAAAGAAAATATACCATCACAGTTACTCAGTGAGCGATTAAAAGAACTGTATTAAACATTTATTAATTAAAGCTACCTTGTGGAAACAGACAAATTAAGTTACAAGGAAAATCAGGAAAAAAATAAAATGGTCAACACAAATGACGTTAGCAAGAATGAACATCTTCCACACAATCGTGAAGACAAAGATTTCCACACAATGCTGACACATATATTGCCCACGATAGGTACAAGTGAACAACAAGTCAGTGTATATAGTTAATACTGTATATATATATATATATATATATATATATATATATATATATATATATATATATATATATATAAAATAACAAAATATGATGCTATATAATATCATTTTCAGTAATATCTGTGCAATATAAACTAAACCTTAAAAAAGGGTCCCAAGAGAATTAGCCAGCAGTTATGTAACCTCGAACAACACCGAAAAAAACGTAGACAAACGAAGAAAAACAAACTATAGAAAATCAATACATACAAATAAAAAAGAATGAAAAAGAAATAGAGTAAGATCACATAACAAAAAAATGAAAATAAGCCTAAGTGTTACTACAAATGCCAAAATACCACATAAACTACAAACAAAAAAGCAAATTGTTGTCTCCACAAGCAAGTGGCATGGCACATCATCACATAAACTCCTTCTATAAGTGAAACAAAAAGCAAATCGTTGTTTCCACAAGCTAGGGGCATGGCACATCATCGACCGCAGCATGACCGGATTCATTGTCAGGACTGCAATTATTACAACTGTGTAACTGCAAACGATATGTAACAGTTATGTAACGACAAACGATTGCATTATATTACACTTCCTACAATTATGTAACGACAAAAGATATGTAAGTTATGTAACAACAAGCGATTGCATTATGTTACACTTGCTACAATTATGTAATTACAAACAATATGTAACAATTATGTAACAGTTGCATTAACAAGATGTAACTTTTATGTAACTTTAACAACAATTATAAGGCCAACACAATTATGTAACAGTTGCATTAACAAAATGTAACTACAATTATAAGGCCAACACAATTATGCATTACCACAATATTATGTAACAATTCATAAAATGTTACAATTATGTATTACTACAATGTTACTACAATGTATCAGTTACAATACAATTATGTAACAATTCACAATGTTACAATTATGTATTACCAGAATGTTACTACAATATTATGTAAAATCATACAATTTTACCACACTTCTGTATTACCAGAATCATCATACAAGTTAGGTGAAATATTAGACATTACTAAAGGGATAACTCAATATGTAATGTAATAACCTAGCAGTATTACCATTGCACAATTATATGCGTATGTCTGTTATACATACACATCTTACAAAATGTCATACAACAGCCATTGCATTTATTCATATATGTATAAAACTTGTTTAAAATGTAATATTAGTAGATCATTGCAATTTGCTATGAATATTATATGTATACAATATTATAATCAATATTATGTACTAATAGATTAGCATATGTCAATGATAATTACTGTCGGAGGACCTCCAGCGCGTGACCAAGCAAGGTTAGGACTCCATATTATAAATACAATTAATTACAGAAAATATGATAGATAGATAGATAGATGGACAGACAGATAGAAGCAGGAAGTCAGAGGTATTGTGTCTGTGAGAATCGAGCAATGCTAAACATGCTTACACACTCTAACACAAGGAATGCTTTATAGGCACACGACAGCGCCTAGTGACCATACACACACATACACACAGGCTTCTAGAAGCTTCACATCAGAATATTCCACGTGACACGACCCCTGCTAAAATAGGAATTTAGAAAGCAGAGCTCAGAAGAAGACAGGCCATAGAACCGAGAGGTAGTAGGAAGAAGGAGCCTAGCGACATGGGAGAGAGAGAGAGAGAGAGAGAGAGAGAGCGAGACAGGAGGTAGCTCGCGGAACTTTATACTTCACTCGTGAGTGAGGGACTTTGTTAATATTTGCAAGACAAATAAAAATAGTCCCATACTCATCTTTATCTCTCCTGTCACGTATAACAACCGCTCTTCCAGGACTCTAATATATGTGTAACTGATCTACAAAACATCACTACAAGAAGCTGCAGAGTTACTGTGCGAGAGGAACAGAAAACGTACTCGGCTTAGCTTAGGAAAAAGAATCGATTTTGCAATGATTTTTTTTTTTCACAGTAGGCAAAAATATCTTCGTCTCAGCTTAGTGAATTAATATATATTCGACCGAGTTTAAAGAGAAACGTGTACTGGACATAGCTTTGTGGCAATATTATACTGGTCAAAGGGATAACTCTCATAGTGCACGGGCGAACATGGTAATATGTAATTCCACCCATAACAGCTCCAACCACTCTATTGCCCTATGAATATTGCATTTTCATGAAGTTATTGTAGCTCCTCTGGAATCTTTGCCCCGATTCTAGTCTTCCCCAGTTCTACACATTAATTTACCGTTTTCAGTACGGAGCTGGTGCTGGTGGGGGACGCCTTCACACAGTGGCACCGATATAATTGGCCTGTGGAGCTGCCAGGTTATCCAAACACCCATCAGTCCCCTCCCAATACCCCGAAAGGAGAATGGTGGACTGCGGAAGAAAGGCAGCTTTGGCCTGCAGTCCACCTGATTCACGCTGAAATGAGTTTGCATTTGCAACTACTGTAGTTCTTTCACCTTCACTTAGCCCGGAGTTTCGTCATTTTGAATCCAATTTCACATGGCACAGTAGCAGAATAAGACATTACGATGATTCTACTCCCTTTCTAAAGCACTTATTCATGATTAGGAACATGTTTAAGTAATATATTATTACAGCTCAGCATTCCTGATGGACATAAGGCAATTTTGAGCCAAGCCAAAACAAATGGGGGTATACTTCCCTAATGAACAGGAGGAACGGAATTAGAATATCTTAGAAGCTTTAGAGGTTATTCAGAAAAGGTTGTATAGCATTAAAACAATGCCTTATATTATTGTTATATTTATTTAAACAATCTACTATCTTCCTTGCTAGACCTTTTGTGCATAGGATATTCTGATATTCACATTAATATCTCAATGGGTATAGAAAAAAGTGAGGACTTACATCAACTATTATTGTGAAACTACATTCATTAAATATATCATTACTGCAGACATTTTGTGCACTCGTTTCATAATGCACTCTCTCTCTCTCTCCCCGCTTACTATCCATGGTACGCACAGGACTGCAGGTCAAATATACAAACATCCCTGGAATGTAGCCTACATTATCATATCAATTAAACGGCAGACGATTTTATTCAGCTGTGGGAAAACATCACAGGCCTGTAAATGTAATATAATCCTTTCCTTCCTAAACTGAACCACCTGTAGTTAGTGAGAATAAACTGAATACATAAGTCTGAATATTGTTGAAAGATGGTTAACTAAATTTATGTTCAGCCCTTCAATGGGATAATTATTGTTGCATTTTTTTACTCTATCGGATACGTTTATGTGCAGCTACAGTACGTGGTGATTGTTTTGGGGTATCAGATAGAGCCAGGATTCCGAGGACTTGAATTGTGAATGAATGGAAGCGTGGCCCATCAGTTTGGGCATATTTGGGCTGTCTGGACGTTGCTACTCCTCACCCTACCCTAGGGTGGGAAAAAAGGTCCGGATGATGATTTTTTTTTTGTTAACGTCAGAAGAATTTGTTTGGCTAAGGAGAATCTTCCCGAGCTGAAAGTCTCATTCATTTATTCAGTTCAGTACTAGAGATGCTCACTAAGATGAGTATAATCGTTTGGTGGTAGCAATAGTAAGCTGTTGACTTTGCCGCAATGAAGGGGTTTAATTACAGCACTGTATAACAATTTGGGTACAGTTCCAAGGGGTGCATGTGGGTTTACAATGTCCTGCTGTCAGGAGCGGACAGTGGGATTATTTGTGTGCAATTGGTCTAGGATTTTATTTTCCCCTTAAAGCACTTGTATTTTTCTTTATTCAGGATGTTACAACTGGTGGAGGTGACTCAATGGCTGGCTGGTTGTGTTGCTGCTGTGACTGACAATGTACACGTTTGTTTCATTTACGGATCTTCTAGGTTTGTTTAAACAGAAACACACACACACACACACACACACACACACACACACACACACACACACACACACACACACACACACACACAAAACTTGCTGTTAATTCCGTTAGATGTATGATTTACATAAACAGGAAGAACAAGATGTATGAGAATATTCTGCATTCACCGTTCCCTCTCTCTCTGTCGAAAAAAAGAAAGTAACAACACGCTCTTGATCATACTCTGTGTGCAAATTAACGTTATTTGTATGTTGCATGTTTAAGCTACACAAGGCTACACTGGGCTACACAAGGCTACACAAGCGGTGACTGAATCGGTAGAGAGGCGGCCTGCAGTCCTAATGGACCCAGGATCGAATCCCGGCTGGGACAGGGAACAGTTTAAGGATTTGAATTTCCTAAAAAGCAGACTTTCTTGATCTACCAGATGACCCGCCGACATGTCGTAAAAATACGCCCGCTAATACCAATACACCAGTCCTGTATGGGACAACCCTAGCATGTATTCAGTATGGATGGTGGTGTTAGCGCCGAAGTGGTGACATGTGGAGGTGTAGGAGGACTATTGGGCCTTGGGATAGGTCACTGCCCCAGAGAAATAGGCCCTGAAGCCTTTGCCCAGAGTCGGACACGTAAAAAAATAATAATAATAATAACATTTAATTCACTTGTTGTAGGCACTCAGTCGAATATTTGTCGTAATTAGTATACTTTAAGCATATTTTACAATATTGAATTATTCTTTTGTATTTAGTCATCGAAATTTTGGTTTTCTATCAAAATCAGGTTAAAAACTGAAATACCACGGTCAGTGACTGCTGTTACTGGGGCTGATGGGGGTGGTAGTGATGTGTTCTTATATTTGTAGTTTGCAGACATTTCTTTGTTCTTGTTTTTTTTTCTTCTCGTTTTGTTGAATTTATCATTATGGTTATTGCCTTTGTTATGGATGTAAGCTTATGTGGCCGTGCACAAAGTTGATCTCAGAAATCCGATGACATAACCGGATGATGCGAGCGGTCCTTTTCTTTGGTAAGGGTGAAATGTTTATATTACTATAGTGAGATGCAGGAGGTAAGTGTGTTGTGTTGTGGAAGCTGCATTAGAGGGAGGGTAGAGTGTTGTGAGAATGTGGTGCTGGAAGTGAGCTGATGTGTTGTGAAAGAGATCGCATAACGGTATGGGCAGTGTGTGTTGTAAGAGAAAAGTGTGTAAGGTTTACGTGTGTAATGGCGTGAGGCGGGGTCTGCATTACTGAGAGCAACATTGAGAGTTTCTGAATTATAGTTCTGTGCGTGCTTTGAATGTGACTTGGTGAGAAGGGGTTGCATTGCAATGAGATTTTAGCCTGTTGTGCGAGTAAGGTGTGTGAAGTGGGTTGTGGTAGGAGCGAATTGCATTACAGCGTGCTGTGATAGAGAGATGCAAAAAATGAGTACGCGTGTTGTGATATGAGAGGCTGCATTACAATGAGGATAGTGTGTACTGTGAGAATGAGATAAGAGAATGAATGAAAAAACCCGAGTGCCAGACAGCAAACATTATATGGCACAGTGAGATGTGTGAAGTCAGTGAGTTGTTATATGAGGGGCGACTTTACAGAAGGAACAGATTGGAGAGTGACTGTGAACTGTAGTTAATGTTATGAGAGTGAAATATATTAGGTGAGAGTGTGTGTTATGGTGTGAGGGACTGTTAAAACACTGAGAACATTGTAAATTGTTTATGAGGAATATTTTAAACTGATACTGTTGTCCTAGCTCCAGGTTCATCTAAATATAAACCTAAAACACTGTAGGCTTAAGTTCTCCCTCTCCTGCAGCCCACCATCCTCCATTCGAGGGATAGGGAGAGAGTTGAGAGAAGTCTGTATTACTGGGCAGATCCACCAACCGCCTCTATCGGTGCCAGTACATGAAGGAGTCCCTCTCCAGCACCAGAATCACATGACACTCTGGCCAAGCTAACTATATTATCTGGTGGGGTTTGTGGGGTATGCTGCTTGACTGAAGCATTTAAGGGGAGGCTGTGGTTGAATCGGTAGAGAGGCGGCCTGCAGTCCTAATGGACCCAAGATCGAATCCTGGCTGGGTCAGGGAACAGGTTATGGATTTGAATTTCATAAAAAGGTGGACTTTACTGATCTACCAGAAGACCCGCCGACCTGTAAAAATACCCCCACCCCCATTACCAGTACACGTACACCAGACCAGTATGAGACAGCCCATGCATGTATTCAGAATGGACGATGCGTGTTAGCGCCGAAGTGGTGACATGCAGAGGCGTGTAGGAGGACTACTAGGCCTTGGGATAGGCCCTGAAGCCTTTGCTCAGTGTCAGACACAGAAAAAAAAATGCCAGTGGTGCTGATGTGGTTGTGTGACTTTTTCTGTGTATAATGTGTCAGTGCAGCCTATATGTTTGTGTATAGGTGTGCTTGTGTACAGTATATGTGTATAAGTGTGCTTGTGGATATGTTTGTGTGTAGATGTGCTTGTGTATATATTTGTGTATATGTGTGCTTGTGTATATGTTTGTGTATATGTGTACTTGTATATATGTTTGTGTATATGTGTACTTGTGTATATGTTTGTGTTTATGTGTGATTGTGCATATGTTTGTCTATATATATGTTTGTGTATATGTGTGATTGTGCATATGTTTGTGTATATGTATGATTGTACAGTACATACGTTTGTGTATATGTGCCGACTGTGCCGATATCGGCTCTTGCAAACACTATTCATGCTCGTCAGCGGAGAAGAGCGGGTTCAGCCTTATGTATCACTAATATCCGTGGTAAAAGTACCAGTTTAAATTCCATTCACTTTTTTCTCCAGTCAGTATCTCTTCTATCCCTGTTCCTCAGAGAACACCTAATCTCTCCCTTTACTGAAGTATCTCCATTTTGTTTTCCTTGTTACCAGCTCCTCACAAACTTCCGTAACAAGGGAGGCACCTGTTGTTATATCAAATGAAACTTCTTTTTACCTAACTTTGATTATGCACTATATAAGCTAAATTATTTAAATATTACCAGATATATCTGTGTAGTTGTATCACTCACCCAACGATTCTTCAGAACTCAGCCTATTTGACTCCATATCCACACAGCTGGATAGCATTAACCTTTACCCTTAGAACTGAAATTACCGTTTTGGATTATTTAACCCGCGGCGTCCTGTTGACGTTCTTCAACATCCTCACGTTTTGTCACTGCCAATCCCGTCGACGTACTTTAACGCGCTGCAATTGCAAGGTCCTTAATTTCCACAATTTTCAAAATTCACGCGAGATTTTCGATTCGCCCACCTACCCAAGCCTCCCCTACCTGCCACCAGGCGGGCAGCATCCCAGACCCCGCGTGACCCATGCGCGCCCTTGTCTTGGTCACTCACCTGTTAGCAGTGACCCAGGTCAGACATGGAGCGTAAAGGTCTCTCAGACGACGAGACACAATCCGCTCTGGATGCCTTCACTGGAGATAGTGATTCTCCACTTGATGACGATGTGGAGGATCGTGATTATGTGCAGCCTGAGGAGGAAATAACAAGCAGTGATGAGGAGGTCCCTTCGCCCCGGAAAAAGCGATATGTTACGTATCGTACAGCAAGGGAAGGCCAGCCTGCACCCAAAACACATGCACGGACCTCTCTCCATCCCCTAGAGAGAGATTCTGATGAGGACGAGGACAAGGATGAGGACGAGGACGGCGGCTTAGGACATGATGTTGCCTCGTGGTTGGGGAAGGAAAAAATCTCAGCCCGAGGATCAGAAGGTGGGGCGAGAAGGCAAATAAGGTATGGTCCTAGTGTTTTGTCTGGGGAAGGCGAAAGTGGTGTGGCAGGCGTGCGGGGTGAAAGGGAAAGTGGTATGGCGGGAGTGCGGGGTGAAAGGGAAAGTGGTGTGAGGGAGGCAGCACGAGCACGTGGGGTACGTAGGCATAGGGGAGAGGAGATGGAGCCGCTCCCCAGCATGTCTTTTGCCCCACAATATTCCCAAACTTCCTCCCCACAGCCCCAGGATGTGGGGAAAGGAAGGAAAGGGAAGGGAAAGGGTAAAGGAAAAGAGAGAGGGAAGAGAAGTATGAGTGATGAAGGGCGCCGCTCTCCACTTCCCCAACCTCCCCCACCACCCTCACCTCCCGACCCTGACGAAGGCGATGATGGGGACGAGGCTGGAGACGGTAGTGTCTCGTGGAACTGGGAAGATGGGAGTAATTTTACTCTCATCATTCACCCTTTCACTGAGGAGTGGCGGTCTGGTTGCACGGCTCCAGGTGTGCATGCGGGTTCCACTAGGGTGAATTTCTTCCACCTGTTCTTTGGGGAGGCGTTTGTGGGGCGCATAGTGAAGCAGACAAACCTCTTTTCACGAACACAGCGCTGTGAAACTGAACGTCTGGGTACAACTAGCAGGCACTCCCAGCAATATGACTATCCTGTGACAATTTCTGAGATGTTCTTATTTTTTGCCCTGGTTCTCTTAACCCGCCCCGTCCCGACCACTTTTCGACCACTGGTACCCCCCAATCCCGACCATTTTTCGACCTTTTTTTTTTTTTTTTGCTTAAACTTTCGCTTTTGGTCAGAAACAATGGTCGGTGGCAAAGAAATTGGTCCCCGGGGTCCCTAATTAGCTTAACCAGGTATGCCTTGGTCCCACCTGGCCCCGTGTTCTCCCTAGGCGGTCTGAGCCTCAAACGTTTTCTATGGTATTATAAGTCTGGGAAACCAATGAAAGTAAGTAGAAATGAATTTATTACAAACATAAAAACATGTGATAAAAGAGTATATTGGATTTTATACAAAAATAGAGCAGAAATAAGCATTGTACCATTGTGCGAAACGAGCAAAATCGGCCAACTTGGTCACGATGAATCGCTAACATTCTAAAATCATGATACATATAATTTTTTTTACTTACATAATACTTCTACAATAACAGTATACCATTTTACATTTTATTGAACTGTTTTTACGTATTCACAGGCCTTTTGATAACATTTAACGTAATGTTAGCGCTTATTTACGTAGTGAATGAACTCGCTGTGACTGTTGTTTCAACTCGTATTGTGCTTTTTCTACTTACATAATACTTTTCTAATATTATTATACACTTTTCAACTTTATAGAACTGTTTCGAGATTATTTCAGGCCTTACGTAAATATATAGCGTAATAATAGTGCATAATAACACACACGGTGAAGTCGCTATGACAACTATTTCAACTTACAACCTATTTTTGTACTTATATAATAATTCTCCACTAACATTGCACATGTTAACACTTGATATAATTGATATCACATCATTTCTGAACTTACGATGGAACTGAGCATCATATTTGCGCGTACTTACACAGGGAGTGTTATCGCGATATCATTTGTTTCATCTTACACTAGTATTCAACTTATAAAATACCTTACTACTAACATTACAACATCTTCCACTGTATATAATTCCTATCACATACTTACTGACCAGAATGTGGGTGTACTCATGACATCAATTATGACAACTTACACTAATGTTCAACTTATACGTTTTATTCATGCTAACATTACACCCGTTTCCACTTTATTTCCTTGCTCTCACATATTTACTGACCAGATTTACACAGTGGGTGTAGTTTTGATAACAATTCTTTCCACTTACACTAATTCTCATCTTATACATTACTTTCCTGAAAACATTACACCCGTTTCAACTTTATATTTGACTTAGCACCTACTGACTGGCCTTACCATTATCATGAGCGTTATTTCGCCTTCCCACACAGTTTCAGTAGTGTAGGAAATTATGATACTCCTTGAAACAAGGCTGAAGGCACAACGCAACATTGCACTCGACACACTCGTATCTTGTGTCTTTTCTCTGAGTGGATGGTCTGACTGTCGAGTGCCTACATACATGGCAGCGACGCTGGGGTTTACGACGGTTTGGTTCGGAAGGGATTGCGCTGGGATAGTGGCGTCCTGCAAGACGTAGGGGAGTCTGAGCAGCCCGGGGGGTGCGGGTGCGGGTGCAGTGTGTGGGTCTGTCCTGGGCATGCTTGGCGATTATTTCCGTGCCAGCTCCCTCACAAACCCCTCAAAGGTCTCGGATACTCCGGTGGTCATTGCGTGCAGGTAGTGGGCGTTCAGGACCGTGATGTCGAGCAAGTGGAAAAAGAGTTACTTGTACCACTTCATCGTGGTCCTGGCACAGTCAACACTTGAAATCATCGAGTCTGACTGATCAACTTGCCTCATGTTCAGATTATAGGCAAGTACAGACTCTGGTTTCCATACGTTGTGCCTCCTCTCGCTACGGTGATCCACGGAGTCTGTGCGGTGCATCAGGGGGCTGTGAACAGTTGATAGGAGGCAAACTTCCCTGTTGTGGTTCCACAGGGTTGCAAGGATGTTATTGGCCTGGAAGAAAACCACCTCGTTCTTGTCAAGTTTCCTCCCTATCTTGACCATATGGCGACGGTTTCTCTTGACTGTACCACAGACTCCGGTGTCGTGTTGGTGGAGGAACCTAGCGAGAAGAGGGCTAGTGTACCAGTTGTCCAGGTACAACACATGACCACGATGAAGGTACTCTTCTATCATTGTCTTCACCATGGCCCCAGAGAGTCCTATACTCCGATCTTCTATTATATCTGTCTGTGCGCCCGTGTACAAGACTATGTCTTGCACATAACCAGTCTTAGTCACACATAACAAAGATCTTGAACCCGAAACGGTGTCTCTTGCTGGGTATGTACTGCCTAAAGGAAATATTGCCTCTCCACAACACAAGACTCTCGTCTATGACGAGGTCTCTGTAGGGATAAAATGAGGAGCGGAACATTTCCCGTAAATGATCAAATACCAGCCTAATTCTCCTCATTTTATCGGTGTTATTTGCATTGGCTGGATCATCTGCATAAAAAAAGTGGAGGCGGCCGAGAATATACTGAAATCGGTTACGACCCATCACCTTTCCAAAGAAAGGTGTGAGGATGATTGGGTCAGTTGTCCAGTAGGCAGGAATTTGGTTTTTCATTACCACACCCATCAAGATAACCAGGGCCAAAAATAGGAACATCTCTGAAACAGTCACGGGATAGTCATACTGTTCGGAATGCCTGCTCGTGGTTCCCAAACGTTCACTTTCACGGCGCTGTGATTGTGAAAAAATATTAGTTTGTTCAACTATGTGCCCAACAAACGCCTCACCAAAGAACAAGTTGAAAAAATCCAACCGTGACGAACCTGCATTTACACCTGGAGCCGTGCAACCTGACCGCCACTCCTCAGTGAAAGGGTGAATGATGGGAGTAAAATTACTCCCATCCTCCCAGTTCCACGTGACACCACCGTCTCCAGCCACGTCACCATCGTCCCCTTCGTCAGGGTGGGGAGGTGAGGGTGGTGGGGGAGGTTGGGGAGGTGGAGAGCGGCGCCTCTCATCACTCGCACTTCTCTTCCCTCTCCCTTTTCCTTTACCCTTTCCCTTCCCTTTCTTTCCTTTCCCCACATCCTGGGGCTGTGGGGAGGAAGTTTGGGAATATTCAGGGGCGAAAGAAGTGCTGGGGAGTGACTTAACCTCCTCTCCCCTAGGCCTACGAGCACCACGTGCTCGTGCTGCCTCTCTCACACCACTTGCCCCTTCACCCCGCACTACCCCCACACCACTCTCACTTTCACCCCGCGCTGCCGCCACAACACTTTCCCTTTCTCCCAGCAATCCCACCACACCACTTGCCACTTCCCCAGACAAAGTACTTTCACCATACCTTATGTGTCGTCTCGCCCAACCTTCTGATCCTCGTGGTGATATTTTCTTTTTTCCCAACCACGCGGCGATATCACGTCCTAGGCCTCCATCATCCTCATCGTCCTCATCCTCGTCCTTATCAGATTCGGGATGGAGAGATAGCTGTGCACGTGGTTGGGGAGAAGGCTGGCCTTCCCTTGCCTTACGGTATGTCACATACCGCGTTTTTCGGGGCGAAGGGACCTCCTCATCACTGCTACTTATTTCTTCCTCTGGCTGGACGTAATTGCGATCCACCACATCATCATTGAGTGGAGAATCACTGTCTCCAGTGAAGGCTTCCAGGACGGATGCGATTTCCTCGTCTGAGAGACCTTTCCGCGCCATGTCTGACCTGGGTCACTACTAGCAGGTGAGTGACCGAGACAAGGGCGAGCGCGGGTCACGCGGGGTCTTGGACGCTGCCCGCCTGGCGGCAGGTAGAGGAGGCTTGGGTACCCGGACGAAACGAAAATCTCGAGCGAATTTTGAAAATTGTGGAAATTATGAACCTTGCAATTGCAGGACGTTGAAGTACGTCCCCGGGATTAGCTGTGACAAAACGTGAGGACGTGGAAGTACGTCCCCGGGACGCCGCGGGTTTATGGGTGTTGTCAGGAAAAATCAAATACCGGCATACTGGACCACTGACCCAATGACCATCACACCTTTCTTTGGAAAGGTGATGAGTCGTAATAGATTTCAGCAGATTCTCGGCCGCCTCCACTTTTTTGATGCAGAAGATCCAGCTAATGCTAATAACACTGATAAAATGAGGAGAATTAGGCTTGTATTTGATCATTTACGGGAAATGTTCTGCTCCTCATTTTATCCTTACAGATACCTCGTCATAGACGAGAATCCTGTGTTGTGGAGAGGCAATATTTCCTTTCGCCAGTACATACCCAGCAAGAGACACCGTTTCGGGTTCAAGATCTTTGTTATGTGTGACTGTAAGACTGGTTATGTGCAAGACATAGTCTTGTACACGGGCGCACAGACAGACATAACAGAAGATCGTAGTATTGGACTCTCAGGGGCTTTGGTGAAGACAATGATAGAGGAGTACCTTCATCGTGGTCATGTGTTGTACCTGGACAACTGGTACACTAGCCCTCTTCTCGCTCGGTTCCTCCACCAACAAGACACCGGAGTCTGTGGTACAATAAAGAGAAACCGTCGCCATATGGTCAAGATAGGGAGGAAACTTGACAAGAACGAGGTGGTTTTCTTCCAGGCAAATAACATCCTTGCCACCCTGTGGAACCACAACAGGGAAGTTTGCCTCCTATTGACTGTACACAGCCCCCTGATGCACTGCACAGACTCCGTTGATCACCGTAGCGAGAGGGGGCGCAACGTCTGGAAACCTGAGTCTGTACTTGACTATAATCTGAACATGAGGCAAGTGGATCAGTCAGACTCGATGATTTCCAGTGTGGACTGTGCCAGGACCACGATGACGTGGTACAAAAAGCTCTTTTTCCACTTGCTCGACATCACGGTCCTCAACGCACACTACCTCCACGCCATGACAACGGGAATATCCGAGACCTTTGAGGGGTTTGTGAGGGAGCTGTCACGTGAAATAATCGCCAGGTAAGCCCAGGACAGGCCCACACACCGCACACGCACCCCCATGGCTGCCCAGACCCCCTTACGCCTCGCAGGATGCCACTACCCTAGCACAATCCCTTCCCAACCAAACCATCGTAAACCCCAGCGCCGCTGCCATGTATGCAGGCACTCGACAGTCAGACCAGCCACTCAGAGAAAAGACACAAGGTACGAGTGAGCAGAGTGCAATGTTGCGTTGTGCCTTCAGCCCTGTTTCAAGGAGTACCATAACTTCCTACACTACTGAAACTGTGTGGGATGGCGATATGACGCTCAGTATAATGGTAAGGCCAGTCAGTATGTGATAAGTCTTATATAAAGTTGAAACGGGTGTAATGTTTTCAGGAAAGTAATGTATAAGTTGAGAAATAGTGTAAGTTGAAAGAAATGATATCAAAACTACATCCACTGTGTAAATCTGCGAAAATATGACGCTCAGTATAACAGTCTGGTCAGTAAATATGTGATAGGAAGAATATAAAGTGGAAACGGGTGTAATGTTAGCAGGAAAGTAATGTATAAGTTGAAAAATAGTGTAAGTTGTAACAATTGATGTCACGAGTACACCCACTGTGTAAATCTGCGAAAATATTACGCTCAGTAGAACATTCTGGTCTGTAAGTATGTGATAGCAATGATATCAAGTGGAAAAGGGTGTAATGTTAGTAGGAAAGTAATTTATAAGTTGAATACTAGTGTAAGCTGAAACAAATGATATCGCAATAACACTCACTGTGTAAATATGCAATAATATGATGCTCAGTAGAATAGTAAGGTCTCCAATTATGTGATAGCAATGATATAAAGTGGAAACATGTGTAATGTTAGTGGAGAAGTATTATATAAGTACAAAAATAGGTTGTAAGTTGAAATAATAGTCATAGCGACTTCACCCTCAGTGTTATTATGCGCTATTATTACGCTAAATATTATCATAAGGCCTGAAACTATCTCAAAACAGTTCTCTAAAGTGGAAAAGTGTATAATGTTATTAGGAAAGTATTATGTAAGTTGAAAAAACACAATCCGAGTTGAAACAACAGTCACAGTGAGTTCACTCACTACGTAAATAAGCGCTAACATTACGCTGTTATCGAAAGGCCTGTGAATACATAAAAACAGTTCAGTAAAATGTAAAATGGTATAATGTTATTGGAGATGTATTATGTAAGTAGAAAAAATGATATGTATCATGATTCAGCAATGTTAGCGATTCATCATGACCAGTCTGGCCGATTTTGCTCGGTTCGCCTGATGGTACAATGCTTATTTCACCTCTATTTTTGTATAAAATCCAATTTACTCTTGTATCACATGTTTTTATGTTTGTAATAAATACATATCTACTTACTTTCATTGGTTTCCCAGACTTATAATACCATAGAAAACGTAAGAGCCTCAGACCACCTCCACAGAACACGGTACCAGGTGTAACGAAGGTATACCTGTTTAGGCCACTTATGGACCCCGGTGAACACTTTCTTGGTGATTGACCATTGTTTCTGACCAAAAGCGCAAGTTTTAGCAAAAAAAAATTTGGGTCCAAAAATGGTCGGGATTGGGGGGTACCAGTGGTGAAAAAGTGGTCGGGACGGGGCGGGTTCACTTTCATTATATAGAACCGTTATTGCATTCTGCTGGGACTGACGATACTGATCCAAAGTGCGAGCTGTTTTAGGAATCGTTTAATTTCACGCAATTGGTAAAACAACCAACCAGAATACCCGATAATCCTGACCATAATGCCCATCTCTTGGATCTATTCCTGACAAATAATCCATATCAATAACGGAGAGAGAAGAGAAGCACTGTCACCACGTGGATCCTCTGACCACAATCTCATGAAGGCCTCATTAGTCAGTTCCCCCAGACCTCCCCGTTATGAACCCGTCAGGGTGACCAGATGGTACTTTGATAGGGCAGGCTGGGATGGACTTAGAAATTATCTTGCTTTTATTCCATAACAGTCTTTTTCTCCAGTGACACCGATTTTATTCACTCCCACGCTAATGACTGAGTACAAGCTGGTATGGAATCGTTCAGTCCAAGTCAATATTTCACTAAAAGATCGGACTCACCAAATGGTTTGACAGCAATTGTGCAAGAGCAACAGCCCAAAAGTCATTAGCATATACCTCTTACTTAACATAGGAAACTCATGGAACGCTCAGTCAAATTTAAATTGCCAGAATCCATGCAAATGCAGTAATAAATGTCGCTAAATTTAACTTTCTTCACAACCAACCATCCAAATCATTAAGGAATCCTAATGGCAATAGAATATTTTGGTCAACTCTCAGTTCTTTCAATAATGATTTTAACAAGTCATCACCCATTCCCCCACTAAAATCTTCAGGTGGTAGCATAACTAATGACCTGCATGGTAAAACGAACATCCTTGCCAATACATTTGTCAGGAATTCCACTTTAGAAGTAAGCCAGAACGTCCTTGTACTAGAACTTGACTCTCCTTAAATTGCTCCACTTAATATACACAATAGATATGTAAAATTCATCCTGGACATTTTACCAGCTTAGAAAGTTCCAGGTCCAAATGGAATTCCTCCAACTGTTTTGAAAAAAAGTTTCCATGAACTTGTTCCTGTTGTAGGTAAATCATTCAGACTATGCATACGTACTTCATTCCCTGGTTCTTGGAAAGGAGCCAAAATCCACCAGTTCCAAAGAAAGGAAGTTCTTTTGACCCCACTGATTACAGACCAGTAGCTATCATGTCTTGGTAAGGTATTTGAGATTGTAATTGACAAGCACATACGGAAACATCTTGAATCTAAGAACTTAATTAGTGATAGACAGTATGGTTTTCATCACAAAAGATCCCCTATTGATCTACTCAGTCTCCTGACTCATGCCATCCATCAGTCAATTGACTAACATGGAGAAACTCATGCAGTAGCCCTTGATATTTCCAAAGATTTTGACAGAGTGTGGCACCATTCCCTGCTATCCAAACACCCTTGCTAGGGCCTAACGAATTTCATTCCTCTGATTTCCTCATATCTCATCGACAAAAAAGGTAATAGTTAGGATAGATGACGTATATTTCAATTTCTACTCGATTAATGCCGGCATACTACAAGGATCAGTTCTGGCTCCAGCCCTATTCCTAAGTCATATTATTGACCTCTTACCAGTCACCCATAATCCCATCCATTCATATGCAGATGACTCAACACTTTACAGTTCATTAACACTTAAATACACATCCACAAAGTTCAGTACCTCTAACTCACAACTCAGTACAGCAATCTCCATAAATTAAGACTTATCTAAGATCACTGAATGGGACAAACTAAAATTGTTTCATTTAATGCTAGTACAACCAAATATATACAATTTACTAATAGATATTGCCTGATTCCTATGTTACCATCAATGCTACTAATATTTCTGTCTCTAAAAGTATTGAAATTCTCAGTGATTCACTTAACAATATCCTCAGTTGGACCTCTCATGTTACATCGCTTACTAAAACAGCTTCAAAGAAACTTGGATTATTGTACAGAGTCCGCAACTTGTTCACTGATGAGCAGCCAGCTATAATTTATAATTCATGTGCAGTCTCAGCTGGAACATTGATCACCCCTGTGGAACAGATGGGGAGAGGTAGCACTAAAACAACTAGACAAAATTCAGAACAAGGTTGTCTGAATTATTGATAACCCCGCTATTATAAATGAACTACCTCCCTTTCAAGCAAGAAAGAACGTTGTCCCCCTTCCAAAATTTTATAGATACTTTTGTCAAATGCTCAGACGACATTGCATCCACTGTGCCATCTCTCCATGCCTTCCCCTGTGTTACACGGGCATCTGGCAGCGATCATGACTGAACTGTCACACTACCATACTACAGAACTAAAGCCTATCAGAATTCTTTTAGTCCCTGAACTGCATCTCTTTGGAACTCGTTTCCCCAGAATGGTTTCCCCCCCACGACCAATAAACCTCAAAGGGTGGTTGGGGTTTATTGTTCATGTTATGCCACTCAGGGATACGTGAGGCTGGTCACTCTCATCTTAAACGTCAGGACCAACTTTCCTAGCCCCACGCTCCTATGCTCCTCATGGGGCAACGTGGGATTGGATGATCGATGGATGGATGGCTTCCCCCCAGACTTCAACTTATGACTGTTCAAGCCCAATTGTTAGAGATTTTTTACGAATGGATGACACCTATTATCTAGTGTACGGATTATTTTTCAAAATCATTTATTTCTCCTTTCTCTGTTCATTTTTTTTACGTGTGCTTGAATACACGTGTGTATATTGTTAAGACGTGGGATTAGCTAGATTGGAAGTACTGGAAGGTTCTCAGCATTACTCGTATTTTTAAGTTATGAGTGAGAGTTGCCAGTTAGTCTGCTATTTGCGAGTGCAGGTATATTGTAAGTTATGCATTAAATTTTATGCTCTTTTTCCCTATACTGTTTTGTTTACGTCATTGTTTTTAAATTACATAATTTTATCTTAGTTCATATGCTAAATAGTTTAGAGTATTATATAACGTAAGAAATCTCTGGCATATTTTGGATGGCTCCGATTTGGTAACTGTAGGTGCCAGAGTAACCTAGAAGCTTCAGGTGTAATGCGAGGCTATATAAGGAGGTGGAAGAGGCTAGGGGAGTTTCGCCTCCACTTACTGACTCAGGAGCTTGATGTGGACCCCAGTGACTGTGACAAGTTGGTGCTTAAAAATATAGCGCCTTGGGAGCCACCCGGCTTTACAGTGGATGTTACATGGCTCCCAGCACAAAAGGCCAAGGCGCCGGAGGCGGAGGTCCACCACTTGTTTCGTAACATCGTTGTTCGTCACTTGGGGTCCCATTAATTGTACACCGATGGCTCCAAGTCGAGTGAATGTGTGGGTGCAAGTGTGTGGTCGACTGAATGTGCCCTCAGGTTTCGGTTGCCGACTCATACACCTGTGTTTACTTAAGAACTTTTTCCTATTGACAAAGTCATAGACACTGCTCTCAATTCTAGGCATGACTCATTTGTCATATTTTCAGATTCAAAATCAGCCCTTCAGGCAATTGCATCTTGCACTACGGACTCTCACGAGATCCAGGGCCGCATCGTTAATAAGTTGCATTCATGCAACAAGTCATTCACGCTGATCTGGGTGCCTGGTCATTGTCGTATCTACGGCAATGAGCAGGCTGACTTACTTGCAAAGTCGGCTGTAGAGCTCGAGGAGACTTGGGACGTTCCTCGTGATCAACGGTCAAGTCTCTCTCTCGGAAAGAAATCAATAAATCTTCTGTGGCAAGGTCAGTGGACCAGACTAAATATTCCAACTTGTAAGCCGTACCTGGGCTACTGGGACACTGCCAACCGTCCCAGTCGCCCAGAAGAAAAAGTGTTGGCACGTTTACGGCTCAATGCCACCATTTTAACCCACATGAAACCATATATGGGAAGACGCTTCCCACCGCACTGTGACATCTGTAATGCGGTGTTATCTATCAGTCATATCATCCTGCGCTGTCGGCGATTTATTCGTGAACGTGCTTCACTTATAAATTACTGCGGCACAGTAGACGTCCCCTTCACCCTTTCCACCATCCTGGGTGATGGGAACATAGTTATGACTGATAAATTGATGGCTTTCTCGAGACTGGACTGATCAGAGTGATGTGACTTTTTTACTGTGTGGTTATGGTTTTTATCAATGGTAAATATGTATATATTGTAATATTAATTAAGGTTGACAGTTGACATATTTTAAATAGTTCCTCCTCCCACCGATCTATTTCTAATACAGATGTCCCCTACATTAAGCCAAGTTCCTCGCCTGACAGTCACCAGCTGATGAGTGCAAGTGTGCAATATAGGAAGGTATTGGGCACTTGCAGTCGATGGTGGTCTGCTGGGCGAGGTTCTTCACTTTTTGTACAAATTATGTAAATACATTATACTATCTTGCTTAAGTTATTCTAATTAGGGACGACAGCTGACGTATATGGAAATGTTCCTGACTCGTCTGGTTCCCTTTCATATATTGATGTCCCCTATATTAGGTTGTGCCTCGACTGACAGTCACCAGGTGATGAGTGCAGGTATGTAATGTAGAAAGGCATTACATATCTGCAGTCGATGGTGTTCTCCTGGTCGAGGCTTTTTTAACATTAGTGTAGGTCTAATTATTTGTCTCTTAGGATTTAGTATAGGTTAGCGATTTGTCTGTTAGGAGGTTAGTTTTAGGGTATTTAGATTAGGTATTTTTGATTATAAGTAATATAAGGTTAAAAATATGAAAAATAAATAAAAATAATAAAAATAAAACTACAAAAAAATAATAAAATAAAAATTATTATATATATGTACGTGTGCATGAAAGAGAGTATGTTCATATGCATGGATGTGTATATATATATATATATATATATATATATATATATATATATATATATGTTCGTATATATATGTATATTTATATATATATATATATATATATATATATATATATATATATATGTTCGTATATATATGTATATATGTGTCAATATATATATATATATATATATATATATATATATATATATATATATATATATATATATATATATATATATATATATATATTTGCTTTAATGACCAGAGGCTCCGGCCTCAATGGTCGATAGGCGAAAAAAAAAAAAAAATAGGGGAGTTAGTTTCGTTTCAGTTCAGCTTGAGTATAGTTCATTGTCAGTTCAAACTGTATACTGTAGCTCCAGTACTTGTGAAAATAGTGAAGTGAAACTGGCAAGCATTATGTGTAATTGTCTGGAACAGAGGGAACTGCAACTGAGGATGCAAGGACAGCTAGATGCATTCATTGGGGAAATGAAGGAAGAACAGCAACAATTTAACCCATCGCATCCAGCATATATTCCTGCCAACCCTTCTCCCAGCCGGGCATTTCTGAGAAAATCATATATTTTTAAAGCTTTATATCTCAGCTAATACTTAATCAGAAATAAAAAGCTAAGTGTCATAATACTCACCAGTCCTTCGACTTCAAGTTGATTGCCTCAGATGGTCTGTGAAAAGCGTGCAGTCAGCGAGAGTGAGTGAGAAATGGGGGCAATTATCCTTGGTTTTTTGCCTGTGTTCGTATGTGTGGCAGAGGGGCTGTGACACAACTAAGGCTTACTGTAGACTAGCCCTCCACAGAAATAATACTTCCAGAAGACCACAGTCCACCACAAACATCATTTCAATGCATCTTTTCCAGAAGTGTGGCACGATTGCTGCTGTAAGTCCAGTAACCATAGCAATGACACTGAGGCAGGTTGGCTTAGGTACAGGCCCGTGCACCTGCTACCCTCACCACCGCCTTACACACAGACACACACACACACACACACGGAGATGTATGTTTGGTTTGCACTGTTGCTCGATTCTAGCACCGCTGTGCCACTAGAAGTCTGGGTAATACAACAACTACAAATACTACTACTACCACTACTACTACTACTACTACTACTACTACTACTACTACTACTACCATCACTACTACAACTGCATCTACTACTACAAATACCACTACTACAACTAGTACTACTACTACTACAACTGCCACTACTACAACTACTACTACTATTACCACTACTTCTACAACTACTACCAGTACTACTACAACTACTACTGCATAAAACCTAGAAAAAAATGAATATTGTGAACAAAATAGTTATTCACATACTGTCCTTAATCGAAAATATTTTCCATTATAACAAAATCTTTTCCTGTGATTTGTACTTTTCCAACATAATATATACACACACAAACTTTCAGTAAAAAATAAGACACTGATTTCACCATGAAAAAAACTTTCTGCTTCCGTTATTCACATAAATAGACACAGCTGTGGTGTGAGGTTGCTTCACCCCATTTCCTCCTCTCTCCCTCCTCCACCTCCCTTTCTCCACTTTACTATATTTTCCACTATAACAGATTTTGTGTGTGTGTGTGTGTGTGTGTGTGTGTGTGTGTGTGTGTGTGTGTGTGTGTGTGTGTGTGTGTGTGTGTGATTTTTGCATTTTTATCATAACATACACACATGAAAACTTTTAATAAAAAAGTAAGGCACTGATTTCATCATGAAACAAACTTTCTGCTTCCATTATTCATGGAAATAGACACAGGAGTGGTGCGAGACTTGCCACACTACGCTTCCTCCTCCCTCCCTCCTTCCCTCCTCCACCTCCTCCTATTCTCCACTCCCTACCTCCTCTTGCATCTCCTCATCCAGGTTAATATCCTCCTCTCCAGGATTGTCAATACCCCTTGAACCACTCCCATAATCAGAAATAGCAGATGAACGTACAGGGGAAAATGCTTGGCACACAGTGGAGGACTCACGTGATCCACCCTCCTCATCCAGCGCAAAAAATTAATATTGACACTCAACGTGATGGTTGCTTACCTCAGAGGAAGGGTCATTTTCTTTACTCACAGTTGGCAAAAATGTCACCCCTAGTTATAGCACTATCACTAAGGCCTTTTCTCTTCTGGCCTTTGGGCTTCATTGATGTTCAAGTCGGCAGCTGCGGGAGCTCAGCCGAGGATCTGGACACAGGGAAAACATTTTGCGTAGGTCTATCCATGACAAAGGTGTGTAGGTAACTGGAGCATGACTCAGATGCACGCAGGAGGGTTGTCAGTGGCTGCATGTGGTGCAAATAAACCAGTGGAATAATCAAATAATGCCACGAAACACTAGATCATACATACATGCCACCTGGACATCCCCAGGTCATCACATATACATGTCACCTGGGCGCAATGGGTTAACCTGCACCATCCCAGGCATTTTTGCAATTTTATACCCACCCAATCCCGGACCAAAAACGGAATTTTTTTTTATTGCATTAAACAATCCCAAAGGACATATAAATCAAGGAAAAGCAAAAAAATTACTTCTTATAGGAGAAATAAGAGCAGGATGGCCATCCTTCATGTTTTTTAGCCCAGTTTCCCTAGCCGCGAGCAATGTTTTCCCATCCAGCTGGAAGGGATAAGAGAGAATGGGTGAGGAGAATGGGGGATTCCCCGTTCTCAATATCCTTCTCCTCTGGCTCATATTCCTCCCCAGAAGAGTTATCCAGGTCATCCTCTTCTGAAGAATCACTAAATGAAGGGACAGAAGGGTCCATATGACCATTTCAACAACCTCCTCTAGCCCAATGAGGCAGAAAAATGGTGTGATTTTCATTACATTCTGATGCTATGATAGACAGTGGTGCACTGATGTTACCTACCCACGCAGAACCAAACTCCCTACTACAAGTGCTTGGGCACAGTGTTGTCACTATGATAAGTTACTCTTTAGCAAAAAGTTAACTAGACCGAAGCAGTGTGAGAAGTGCTCCAGCTTTTGAATTTAGTTGTCGACACCGTCACGTCACAGGAATAATCGAGATGTTTTGTACTGTCGACATCATGCTGACGGCAGGATTGTGCGAGTTAAAAAGAAAGTAGATGGCAAGCTAGAGCAGCAGAAGTATGAGGTAAGCAATAATGTGATGGGTTGTAGACAGCATGTAGATGACCAGCGAAGCATATCGATGCCCCTTTGAAAATAATTTGTGAGAGAACTGAGGCTGTAGAGAAATACTGCACTGCAAAGCCTCAGGTTAATGTATAGGGTGCATACAAAAAAAAAATGACAGTGTATGTTGAAACTTCAGGAAACCCAAGCATCTAAAGGTAGCACTGCAGGGCTGGATAATCAGAATGCAGAAATTCTAAGCCATGGACTTAATTATGATGCCCTAGATTTTTGGCCCCAAACCGGTGAAGTGCATGGCTATAATAGAGATCCAGTTAAAAAGAAACCTCAAGAATTTGATGGCAAAGTGCAGTATCTTGGGAAGTTTACCATGTGCAGTTTGAGCTACGTGCAGTTCAGAATGGTTGGGATGATAGACGGAGGGAAGTGCAGTTGGCTACTAGCCTGAAGGATGCCACAGTGGAAATTCGGGGCCAGATGTCAGTATAGGAAAGGAAGGGTTATCAGTCCCTCATAGAAGTACTGGAGCACGGATATGGGTCCATGTACCAGACTGAGGTTTACAGGGCAAGATTCCACACCTGTGTATGGGCTCAAGGAGAATCTCTACAACATCTTGCTCATGACCCGCAGAGTATGACACTCAAGGCGTAACCTAGTGCAGCACCCAAGGTGTTGGCTATTCTTCTGGTGCTGTTGATAGTGCAGTGTTGAAAGTGCAAGTGATGCAGGGACAACCAAGAGCATGCAAGAAGCACAAGCCTGGGCTCTAGAATTAGTCATGAGTCAGGTCCAGTACATCCACTTTTCAGACAGGTAGTAATGCTGGATTCAAGGCAAGAAAGGGGCAGGTATGTGAAGTGGAAAAACTTAAAGGAAGTTTGTACTGCGAACAGCCAGGACATAGGAAAGAGGACTGCTACAAGTGGAAGGGGGAACAAGAGAAAATTGGAGGAGGTTGCTGGTTCTGCAGTAAGCAAGGACACAAGAAGGAGGATGGTTACAAAAGGAAGATGCAGCAAGAAAAGAACACCACAAGGAGTTCCACGTATGCAATAAATGGGTGTTGGACATGTGGTGAGGTGGGACACTTCAGATATGATTATCCAAATGAGAAGGATGGCAAGAATAAGGCTGCAGAAGATGAGAAGGATGAGGGTAAATTAGTAAAGGCTGGTCATAGATGGCAACAACCAGCCGATATTTCCCAAGTAGCCCCACCACTGAGAAAGTGCAAGAGAACTGCGACTGACAGTGTGCGAGTAGATGGAAGAATAGACAGCGAGGCATACCCGGGTGATTGATTCAGCTTCGGAACAGACTTTTGTGAGGCTTGATGTGTTACATCATCTGAATTTGCATGAGTCATCAGAACAACTGTGTTGTGTAACTGGGCACTGCACAGAACTGAGGGGACCCCTGGATGTCCAGACTGATGTGGCTGGGTAAGCGGCCACGCTTCTAGTCTGCGTGGCCATCATGGAGGATCCTTGCTTCCTTGGTCTGGATTATCTGATGTCCTTGGGATGTGAGCTGCACTTCTGCTCCATGAAGCTGAAGGGTTGAGGAAAGTCGGTTCCCGTCACTGCAATGAGACATACCAGTTCTGGTGACAAGGTGAGTGCACTGGCATTACAGCGATACCCCCAAGATCAGAACTACTGATCCATTGTAAGGTGACGGGCTCTTTTGATAGCTATCTATGGGTGGTGGAGGCGAATGTACAGTGGAGTGACGGTGGGGAGAACTTTGGTGGAAACAGGTGCAGGTGAAGTGCCAGTTGTGATGGCCAATATCTCCTGTGAGCCACAGAAGATCAACGAGGGAGAAATGGTGGGACTGTGCCAGGTGGTGGACCCTAAGTGGCATCAGGGGAAGGCCTGTAAAAAAAGTGTAGTCAAAGAAGATGGGTATCTGCCAAATCACTTACAAGACCTGTTTTTAAGTTGCCAATGCCCGGATGACTCACAAATGCTGAAGGTGATGCAGTTGCTAACGAAGTTTGCTGCTGTCTTTTCCACTGGAGACCAAGACCTGGGATGCACTAATCTGGTGGAGCATAGTGTAGACACCGGGGATCACCACCCGACTGAACAGCCAGTGCAGAGGATGATGACAACCAAGTTTCAAGAAATGGAGAAGATGATGAAGAATTTCCAAAGTCAAGGAGTGATTGAAAATTCAAGCAGTCCTTAAGCATCAGTTGTTGTTCTGGTAAGGAAAAAGGATGGCTCAGTAAGATGTTGTGTAGATTATTGAGCCTTGAATGAAGTGACCGTGAAGGATGCATAACTCTTGCCAAAAAATGATGAAACCCTGGATGCTCTCTCAGTTGCCAAGTGGCTTTCCATCGTTGATATGAATGCAGGATACCACCAGGTCAAAGCTGCAGAGAATCACATGGAGAACACAGCCTTTTCATATGGGCGGGTTTTATAGCGGTTTAAAGTGATGCCATTTAGCCTATGCAATGCCCAAGCTACTTTTGAGTGTCTCATGGATTGTGTACTGGACCGTCTTCACTGGCAGAAGGCTCTCATTTATCTGGACGATGTAATTGTGCTTGGATGGACTTTTGACCAGGAATTGGAGATGCTGTCGGAGATGTTCAATGGGATCCGAGTGGCGCACCTCAAGCTGAACCTCAAGGAGGGCTCCTTGTTTCAAGAGGAAGTGAAGTACCTGGGACACATTGTATGGGAGGGCAGCTTGGGTACTGATTCAGAGAAGGTGGCAACTGTGATAAACTGGCCAGTTCCAACTTGTGTGAAGGAGCTGCAGAGTTTCCTGGGTTTATGTACCGACTGCCAGCATTTTGTCAAGGACTTGCCAATGATAGGTGAACCTGTACACAAGTTCTTTGGGAAGTGGTAGAAATTTACGTGGACTGCAGTGACTCAGAAGGTTTTCAATGAATTCAAGCATGTGCTGGCAAGCTCTCCAGTTTTGCCATACCCAGATCAGAGCCAGATCCTGGATTGTGATGCTAATGACAATGGTATCGGTGAAGTCCTGTTGCACAAAGGATTACAAGGATGATTTGGTGGTGTTCCACAGGGGTCGAACTACTGTGTGACCCATAAGAATCTCATGGCAGTGATGAAGATCCATGATTTCTTCCATCCCTACTTGTATGGGTCCTACTTCATGATTAGGACACCATGAAGCACCCAATTGGCTAAAGATGCTAAAGAACCCAGAAGGATAACTGGCAAGCTGGCTCGGGAAGCTAGACCAGCATAACTATGAGGTGCAGCACCATCCTGGGTGGGTACACGGCAATGCTGACAGGCTAAGTAATAGGCCTTGTGACCCACAGCGCAGATAGTGTAGTAAAAAAGAAGATCGTACCAAGAAATGCTGCTGTACTGCAATGACTGGGCCAGTGTCAAGTGAAGAAGTCATGAGGAGAATGCAGATGGAGGATGCAGATTTACAACCAGTGCTAGAGTGGCTGCTAGTCCAGTGCTACTCCTTGCTATGGACTAACGTCTTTTGTTCCTTTGATTTCTTCATACCTTAAGTGACAGGAAAATAGAGTAAAAGTAGATGATGTATATTCCAATTTCCGCTCAATTAACGCTAGCATGCCGCAGGGATCAGTTCTGGCGCCAACCCTACTCCTGGTTCATATTAATGATCTCTTATCTGTCACCCACAATCCCATCCACTCATACACAGATGACTCAACATTACATAGTTCATTCACACTCAGACACCCATTTACAAAGTCTAAATATCACTACCTCCCAACTCAGTAAAGCCATCTCCATAAATCAAGACCTATCTACGATCAGTGAATGGGGACAAAACAACCTTGTCTCATTTAATGCTAGTAAAACTAAATATATACAATTTACTACTAGACAGATATTGCCAGATTCGTACATTACCTTCAGTTCTACTAACTTTCCCATCTCCAAAAGTATTCAAATTCTTGGCGTTTCACTTAACAATGCCCTCAGCTAGACCTCTCATGTCAGATCACTTGCTAAAACTGCCCCAGAGAAACTTGGATTATTGTACAGAGTCCGTAACTTCTTCTGTGATGAGCAATTAGCTTTAATTTATAAGAGTCATGTGCGCCTTCATCTTGAATATTGCTCACCCTTGTGGAATGGATGTGGAGAGGTTGCATTAAAACAACTAGACAAAATTCAGAGCAAAGCTGTTAGAATTATTAACAACTGTACCATTACAAATAAACTACCTCCCCTGCAAGTGAGAAGGAATGTTGCCTCCCTTGCATTATTTTACAAATATTTTTATGACAAATGCTCAGACGAAGTTGCGTCCATGGTGCCACCTCTCCATGTCTTCCCTCGTGCTACATGGGCATCTGGTAGCGCTCATGACTGGAATGTCACTCAGCCATATTGCAGAACTTCTGCCTATTAGAATTCTTTCATTCCCCGAACTGCATCTCTCTGGAACTCGCTTCCCCAGAGTTGTTTACCTCCAAATTTCAACCCACAGCTATTCAAGTCTGTTACAGATATTTTATGAACAGAGGACACAGGTAATCTGGTGTATAGATTATTTTTTTTATTCATTTGTTTTTCCTTCCTCCGTTCTGCTATTTAAAAAAATAATCATACAGTGCAACCATCATGAGACGAGGATTCCAGATTCAGCCCTGCGACTACAGTAAGAGCTACTGTAATCTGTGGCACCTTCTTCATATGAACAACAGACTACTGGAGTGTCTATGGGAGACACCTGATGGCCACAGCAAGTATTGGCAACTGATGCTTCCAACGAAATGAGGTCCAAGATCTTGGATGAGTCCCATAACCAGATCATTAGTGAGCACATGGATATGAAGAAAACTCTAAGTTGGCTGCAACAGAGATTTAACTGGACTGGCATGCAGCAGGATACTGAAGGGTGATGTTTGGCCTGTGATGTATGTTGTGCCGGAAAGAGACCCATGAAAAGTGGCTGTGCCCTTCATTACCAAGTGGGTGCACAGATGGAGAGAGTCGCAGTGTACGTTGTTGGACCTCTGCCACTCAATGAAAGAGGAAACCAGCATATATATGTCGCCATGGACTATTTTACAAAGTGACCAGAGGCCTATGCCATCCCCGATGAATAGGCTGCCACTGTTGCTCAGGTGTTGGTTGACCATTTTTGTTGTTGTTTTGTAATGCCATAAGAACTACATTCAGACCAGGGTAGAAACTTCGAGTCTGCTTGTTCTGCGATTGCTGCATGTTACTGGAAATCAAGAAGACCAGGATGACCCCACCAAGGCCATAGTCAGATGGGATGGTGGAGAACATCAGCTGGGCCCTGAGACAAGAACTGGCCAAGTACTGCATAGAGGGACAAACAGAATGGGACCAGAAATTACCTGCGTTGCTGATGGCACATCGGTTTCCATCCCACAAGACTACCAGCTGCACTCCTGGAAAACTGATGCCAGGCCACGAGTTACATTTACCTGTTGACTTGTTACTGGGAAACCACCTGGTGAGGAGCTGCCTACAGACACCTCCAGCAATGTGAAGCATCTTCGGGAAATGTTTGCTGAGGTTCATCAAGTGCAAGGAGCCCCTTAGTTTTCAGGAGAGGTGATGAAGAGCAAGTATGATGCCAAAGCAAGTGAGGTGAGCTTCAAAGATGGTGACAAAATTTCGTTATACAATCCTCACCAAAGAAGGGACAGTCACCAAACCTGCAGAGCCGAGGGGATGGGACTTACACTGAGTTCAACCGCCTATCAAGCATAATGTACCTGATTTGGGGAGACAGGAAATCTCATCCACACGCGATACATGTGAATCGTCTGTGGCAGTACCATGGTCCAGAACAGTACAGCTGGGACTTCTCTGAGGAATCATGCTCACCTGCAGCAAGGTTGTTGAGGAGGAGCACAGAGCTGAAGTACAAGAGGACAGTGACAGTTTCCTGAGGGAAGAAGGTAATTAGAAAGAAGACCAAGACATTCGATGAGGCATGGACTTTGTGGAGAAGCAGGCACATCATCAGAAGAGGCATAGGAGAAAACCTAATAAGTTGAAGGACTATTCTGTGTATAATTAGGTATTTAGTTTGGATTAAAGTTTATATTTGTACACACTGTGTTGGGATGACAAACCAAGGGATTTGCTAGATAGGAAGTACTGGAAAGTTCTCAGTATTTTTGATATTTTTCAGTTACAAGTGAGAGTTGCCATTTGGACTTTGATGAATGGTTGCGGAGAGAGCGGACGTGTGCTGAAGTCTCCTCCAGATTCTAGGGCTGCCCCACCGACAGTAATAAAGTTAGGTTAGCTAGACTTCATATTCCTCCCCACCCTTCTTAGAGATATAGTAGGTGTCTGTATCTGTTTACTGAGATTGCTTTTGCTTACTCGCCTCTGGAGTGTACCCTCCACTGATCGATCTGGGGTGTGAGTTACACACAGGCACGTCCTCCTGAGAGTGGTTTGAGAGGGTAATCTCAGACTAGGTGTGTCTTTCCCTACTACTTTGTCCCTTGCTCGTTTTTCTCCTTCTTCCCACTTCCCCCGCGAGGGGAAGTGGTTCCTATGGGGGACGCCACTGATTTATGGACAGACAGCCCCCAGACTGAATGGCCCGAGACACGCCCTCCACTAGACATAAACATCAACAACGCCACGTTTATCCAAATTCATTCGGTTGGTTCTACTCCCCTATCCAGCCTCAATCCCTTCATCATCAAGAAGGTGATTGATGGGTGTGCAGGTGAGGTAGAACAGGTAAAATAACTTGCTAGTGGCGACCTTCTCATAAAGACCGTCAACTCGTTCCAGGTGAAGGATTTGCTAAAACTGAGCAAGTTCCATTATTACGACGTAGAGACAAAGATCCCCCACTCCATGAATTCCTGCAGGGGTGTTATCTCCTGCAGGGATCTCGTGCTTATGGAGGAGGAAGAAATCATACAGGAACTTGCTCAGCAAGATGTAATAGAAGCAAAGTTTATTACTAGATTTTCGGAAGGCAGAAGGACGAAGACCGCAACTGTTATCTTGACATTTGGAAAAGTATCTCTTCCAGCTAATATGAAAGTTGGATATGAAATTGTTAACGTCAGACCATACATCGCAAATCCCCTTCGTTGTGGAAAATGTCAGCTCTATGGACACCATGAAAAGACTTGCCAGGCTTCCAACTTCGTGTGTGGCAAGTGCATGGCTGTGGGTCCTCTGTTGAAAACTGTTCATCCAACACTGAGTGATGCTTTCACTGCAAGGCTGCTCATTCCACTTCCTCGAGGGTTTGTTCCAAGTGGAAGAGGAGAAAAGTCTGCACAGTGGAAGTGACAGAGGGCATTTCCTTCTACGATACTAGGAACAAGGTGGAGGAGTTGCATGCAACTCCCAAGCCTAATGTCTCCTATGCATCGGCGGTTGTGTCCCGTCCCGTGATGTGCACTGTGGAGACACAGACTGACCTTACTTTCCCTCCTCATGCCCCACACCGTACCTCCCAGTCTCGCCCTCCTGTACACTCCAACTCTCTTACGGACATCCCTGTCACTACATTATACTTTCAGGCTCCACTGCTCCTTCACAGTCGGTGCTGCCAAAACCGAAGTCTGACAAATCAGATAAGATAAATTTGATCACCCTCACGAAACTGCCATGTCCTCATATCCTTCCTGCTCTTAGTCCAGCAAGGGAGAGAAAGGATAGCTCTTCCTTGGTGGAGTCTGGGACCCTTCTTATTGACGAAAATATGGAGGTTTCCGTCAGCAAGCACCAGGAGAGGTCCTCCACTGGCCACTCGCCTAGTCGCAGAAGCATAAAAAAATTAGCACATGGGCCACCCTCATAAATCTTAAACCTTCACAGTCACTGTATTACAGTGGAATTGTAGGACTCTTGGGAATAAATTACATAATATAGCAATCTTGCTTTCCATACACAGGCCAGACTTTGTTTACAGGAGACACATTTGGTGGATCATCCTGATCCTCCACAGTTCAAACACAACCATTCGTATAGAAGATATGATGGTCATAGAGTTGCCATATACACACACAAATCACACCCACAAACAGAAGTGATTCTAATTTCTACTCTGCAAGCTGTCACGTGCAGAGTAAAATTTAATAACACGTATCTGTTTATTTGCTCTCCGTACTGTCCTCCACATGGCCTCATTGATAGTGATGCTTTGAATTCACTATTTGAACATCTTCCTGGGAGTAAGCTAGTGTTTGGCGACTCTAACGCCCATCACTATCAATGGGGTAGCTTGAGGATTGATGGTCGTGGGGAGCAAATGGCTGACCTAATACTACAGTCCAACCTCTGTCTTCTGAACGATGGTAGAGCGATTGTGTAGATGATCGTATTGGTAACTTTTCGGCTATTGACTTATCTCTGGCCTCTCCAGGTATACATCAAGATTTCTCGTGGGACCCTTATGACGATTCCTTGGGAAGTGATCATTTATCCATCTGCCTTCCTTATACATGCGACATCGTTTCGGACCCTCCACCTCCAATATTTAACTATAAGAAAGCAAACTGGGGATCCTTCTCAAGGATCGCCAATTTAGATATATCTGGGGAGACCATAGATGTTAAAGTCGAAAATGTAACTAATTCCATAATACACGCAGCTGAGGCTGCTATTCCCAAGACTTCTACAGTTCATGCGAAGCATAGAGCACATTGGTGGACGCTGGATTGCCGACAAGCATTAAGGAAACGTAATAGGAGATACAGGATTTTTGATAGTCAGCCCACTGAGGAAAATTTTATTGCATACAAACAGGCATGGGCTGAGGCAAGGAGAATAATAAGAAGGGCCAAACGTGACTCCTGGCGGACTTTTGTGTCCACGGTGAATCGAACTACTCCTCTCAGTAAAGTCTGGTCCACTATTAAAATACTAAATAATAAAGGCCCATACATTCCTGTTACCACCCTGCAGGTTAATAATAACATATATGACGATCCCGTGGACGTTGCTAACATCCTTGCCAGGAGTTTTTGTCATGTAAGTAGCTCAGCCAATTATGATCCGCATTTCCAACATCATAAACGGATGGCAGAGCTGCAGATAATAGACTTTGCCACAGAAGACGTAGACTCCCCATACAACCAAGAGTTTATGCTAGATGAACTGCTCTTTGCCCTTAAATCCTGTAAAAACACCAGCCCTGGACCAGACACCATCACTTACGGTATGATCCAGCATCTTAATCAGGACAACCTGGACCAGACACCATCACTTACGGTATGATCCAGCATCTTAATCAGGACAACCTGATTAAAATGTTAGCATTGTACAATGAGATTTGGGCGTCTCGAACGTTCCCAAACTCATGGCACTTTGCGCACATCATACTGATACCCAAAGAGGCTGGTCGTCTTATGAATTCCACTTCATTTCGTCCTATTGTGTTGACTTCTTGTCTATGTAAGGTTATGGAACGAATGGTAAATAATAGGCTTCTTTTTGTTTTAGAGTCGAAGAATTTGTTAAATGATCAACAATGTGGTTTCTGTAAATACAGAATTTCACTAGATCATTTAATGAATTTGGAGCATTATATTTCAGAGACATTTGCCAATAAAGAATTCATGATTGGGGTGTTCTTGGACATCCATAAAGGCTGTGACATGACATGGCGACACGGTATACTGATGAAGCTCTATGCTTATGGTTTAAGAGGAAATTTGCCTATTTTTATTTCAACTTTATTAAGGGACAGGACTTTCTCTGTCAAAATGCCCGGCAACGTAACATTGGATATATTTATCCAGGAAAACGGGGTGCTGCAGGGAAGTGTGCTTAGTCCCACTTTATTTAGTATTATGATCAATGATATTCTGTCATCAGCTCCCATCCCCAGAATTCTTAAATACTCTCTCTATGCTGATGATTGTGCAATATGGCACTCTTCCCATAATGCAGATTTTCGGCTGGGCTGATTCAAGCAGCCATTGACTCCATCCACCAATGGGCCTTGGAGTAGGGATTTAAGTTTTCCGTCCCAAAGTGTGCCATTATAGTTTTTACTACTCATAACATCCCCAATTTGCGTTTATTTTTTAGTAACCAAGCGGTACCTTTTCAAAATTCTGTAATGTTTCTGGGCCTCCACTTTGATCGCAGATTAAATGTTAAACTTCACATTAATAACTTGCTTGCTCGTTGCGAAAAACCATTAAATGTCCTCAAGTACCTAGCGGGTACTACATGGGGTGCCGACAGAAAATCTTTATTAATGGTGTATAAGTCCCTTATTAGATCAAAGCTAGACTATGGCGCACAGCTGTCTGGTTCAGCATCTGATGTCACATTGAATAGGTCGGATGTGTTGCAGAACAAATGTTTGCGAATGTGTCTTGGAGCCATCCAGTGTACCCATGTAGCTAGGTATGGAAGTGGAGGCGAATGTGCCTCCCCTCCGTATCCGCCGTGATCACCTGGCCTTATGATATGGCCTACAAACATCAAGGAAAAGCAATATTGGCAACGTGGCCCATTCCACCCTGTGTCAATACTACCATCTTATTGCGGGGGGTGCATTGGCCACTTGCCGTTTGCCATCACTTACTGACTCAGGAGCTTGGTGTGGACCTCAGTGACTGTGACAAGTTGGTGTAAAAAAATATGGCGCCTTGGGAGCCACCCAGTTTTACTGTGGATGTATCTTGGCTCCCAGCACCAAAGGCCAAGGTGACGGAGGCGGAGGTCCACCACATGTTTCGTAACATCATCGTTTGTCACTTGGGGTCCCACCAATTGTACACTGGCTGTTCCAAGTCGAGTGAATGTGTGGGGTGCTAGTGTATGGAAGACCGAATGTGCTCTCAGGTATCAGCTGCCGACTCATACATCTGTGTTTACCTCTGAACTTTTTGCTATTGACAAAGCCATAGACTATGCTCTCAATTCTAGGCATGACTCATTTGTCATATTTTCAGACTCGAAATCAGCCCTTCAGGCAATTGCTTCTTGCACTACGGATTCTAATGAGATCCAGGACCGCATTGTTAATAAACTGCATTCATGCAACAAGTCATTCATGCTGATCTGGGTGCCTGGTCACTGTCGTATTTACGGCAATGAGCAGGCTGACTTACTTGAAAAGTCGGCTGTAGAGCTCGAAGAGACTTGGGACGTTCCTCATGATCTACGGTCGAGTCTCTCACTTGGAAAGAAATCAATAAATCTTCTGTGGCAAGGTCAGTGTACCAGACTAAATATTCCAACATGTAAGCCGTACCTGGGCAACTGGGACACTGCCAACCATCCCAGTAGCCTGGAAGAAAAAGTGTTGGCTAGTTTGCGGCTTAATGCCACCATACTGACGCACATGAAACCTTATATAGAAAGACGATTCCCACCGCACTGTGAAGTCTGTGATGCGGTGTTATCTATCAGTCATATCATCCTGCACTGTCAGCGATTTATTCGTGAACACGCTTCGCTTATAAATTACTGCGGTGAAGCAGACGTCCCCTTCACCCTTTCCACCATCCTGGGTGATGGGGACATTGTTATGACTTATAAATTGATGGCTTTCTTGAGAGAGACCGGACTGATGAGAGTGATGTGACATTTTTACTGTATGGTTTTGGTTTTTATCAACTGTAAATATGTATATATTGTACTATTACTTATGGTTGACAGTTGACATATTTGAAATAGCTCCTCCTTCCCACTGGTCTATTTCTAATATTGATGTCCCCTACATTAAACCCCGTTCCTCGACTGACAGTCACCAGCTGATGAGTGCAAGTGTGTGACATAGAAAGGTATTGGGCACTTGCAGTCGATAGTGGTCGTTTGGATGAGGTCCTTCACTTTTTGTACATATTACGTAAACATATTATATTATCTTGCTTAAGTTATTCTAATTAGGGCCAACAGCTGACGTATATGGAAATGTTCCTGACTCGCCTGGTTCCCTTTCATGAATTGATGTCCCCTATATTAGGTTGTGCCTCGACTGACAATCAGCAGGTGATGAGTGCAGGTATGTAATGTAGTAAAGCATTACATATCTGCAGTCGATGCTGTTCTCTTGCTCGAGGTATTTTTGTTTTGATCATTACTGTAGGTTTAACTATTTGTCTTTTTAAGATTTAATATAGGTTAGCGATTTGTCTGTTAGGTTATTAGCTCTAGGGTTTTTAGGTTAGGTATTTTTGTTTATAAAAAATGTAAGGTAAAAAAATAAAAAAATCTATCTATCTATCTATCTATCTATCTATTGCCAGATGCCTCAATCCCGGTTGGGATGGCCACAAACAAATCGCCTCCAAGTCGCCCTGTCCCCCGCCATTTCACTGCCCTGCTCCCAACTCACACACCCCTCTCTCATATACCTCTCCACCCCATCCCTACATCTCATCCTCGGCCTCCCCCTCCCTCTTCCCCCCTCCACCTCACTTACATACACTCTCTTCGTCAGTCTTTCACCCTCCATCCTCTCCACATGGCCAAACCACCTCAGTGTGTTCCTCATAACGCTTCCTATCACATCCACATCAACACCACAATGCTCCTTTATATCCTCATTCGTCAGCCTGTCTCTCCATGTGACTCCACAGGCTCCTCTTAAATAACTCATTTCCACTGCTCTCACTCTTGACTTGTGTCCTTCCAACAATGTCCAAGCTTCACTTCCGTACGTTAGAGCTGGTATCACAATACTGTCATGTAGTAACTTTTTCACTTCCATGCTCACTTCCCTGTTTCTTATCACTGCTTTCAAAGAACCAGCAACCTTTCTTCCCTGCTGTACCCTTTCAAGCACTTCACCCTCCAAACCTCCATCCTTACTCATCACACTACCCAAGTACTTAAACGTCCTCACATTTTCCAATTCTTCACCATCCAACCTCGCTGTACATTCACTGACTTCACCTCTCTCAAAGACCATCACTTTACTCTTCCCTACATTCACCTTTAGATTCCGTTTCTTACACACTCTCTCAAACTCATCCACCAAGCCTTGCAGCTCCCCATCGTCTTCACTCAACAACACAGTATCATCTACAAACAACATTACAGGGAGTTTCCAAACACTATCCTCTCTCACCAGGGCCACTCCAACATCCACTAACCTACCTTGTACCTCTTTTATTACCCCATCCATGTACATTTTGAACAACCATGGAGACATGACACATCCCTGTTTCAAACCAACTTTCAAAGAGAAAAATTCACTTAGTCCACCATCCACACGCACTGCAGCCTTCGCACCATCGTACATACTCTTCACAGCATTCAACAACTTCCCATCTACTCCATATATTCTTAACACTTTCCACAATCCTTGTCTATCCACCCTGTCATATGCTTTCTCCAAATCCATGAAAGCCGCATACAACTTCTTTCTCTTCTCTAGAAACTTTTCCACTAAAGATCTAAGAATGAATATCTGATCTACACAACCTCTTCCCTTCCTAAAGCCTCCCTGTTCTTCTCCAACTAATTTCTCTGTTCTTTCTCTGACTCTGTCAATAAGTATCCTACCATACACCTTTCCTATTATACTAAGAAGACAAATGCCCCTATGATTACCACACACTTCTTTTTCCCCTTTTCCTTTGTACAAGGGAATAATTATACCTGACTTCCAATCCTCCGGGACTCTACATTCCTCCCGGGCCAATCTGCACAAAAATAATAAAAACAAAAATACAAAAAACAATAAGATAAAAATGATTATATATATATATATATATATATATATATATATATATATATATATATGTATATATATATATATATATATATATATATATATATATATATATATATATATATATATATATATATATATATATATATATATATATATATATATATATATATATATATATATATATATATATTGTTACATAGCCTATGACTTCATCATCCTTTGTGTAATTCTAACGCACAGCATGCTGCATGTTTGATCACGAGCGTGTTCTGCCTCAGTTCCCCCCTTCTACCGTTATAGTAGAGTAAGTCGTTCTCTCTGTTATTCAGAGCGGGATTTTCAGCTCTTTGTCCCCATGGCTTCATTTGCGCGTCCTTCTTACAAGTTTTATCAAGCTCTCCTGGCCCCTATATAATGAGCTCAGTCTCTGCATCATTGCCACTTAGATCTGCTCCTCATTTTGTTCACATCTCTGTCCTCCCCTGTACAGATATTATTATTGTGAGTGCTCAAGAAATCTCCAAACATCTAGCAGCTGTGTGTAATTTGAGTATAACTGTTGTTGCATTTTTTCTTGTACTGTGTGGCATAGGGTTGATTCTTAGGCCTAGTGAGGTCTTTGTGATTAATGTGGGGTTTTAAATCAGTCATTTTAAATAATATTTTGTATCTGTAATAATTTATCTTGCATTAACTGAGCATTACCCGGTGTATTTTCATTTATCAGGGCTGACTTAGATAAATTTACTCTTGCTAATTTCGTATTAATAGAGGCTATTGCAGTTAACCATATATTTAACCTGTTTATTTGCCATTACATTATCCTTATGAGTCCTGAATGTTTTGTTGTTAGTTTAAGCATTAAACTTTAACTTGTAATTTTACCTAACTCTTTTTGTTTTGAACCTGGAACTTTATGGGACAGTAGTGATTTTTAGTATTCTCACTTTAAGTGTACATTATCTTTCTCTGTTCCGTAACATAAATTTGGCGACCTCTTATCAGGATATTCAGGATATTATCATAAGGATATTGCTTGATATTTTGTGACTGTTACTTATTAAGTATGTCTACTATTACTACACTTGATGAAGCCAAAGATTTTTTGTCAAATGTGCAAACAGTGTGTGATATAGAAAACAGAACAAAGAATGAACTTAAGCTTGTTGCTCAACAATTGGGAATTGCAGTTCACTCTCATCATTCTAAAGATCAAATTGTTGACATGATTAATGAAAGCTTGTTTAATGTAACTCCTCCAAATGAGCAAAGGCAGATTGAATTAGCTAAGTTACAGCTAGCCCTGCAGGAGGCAAAAGCTAAGGAGGCTGAATTTCAGGCAAATGCTCGTATTCAGGAGGCACAGATACAGGCACAAATTGAACTTGCCAGGATTCAGGCAGACCATGAGTATCGCATGAAACAAGGTGGAACTGGATCATCTAGCTCTGATGATTTTGATGTGGCTAAAAATGTTAAACTTGTCCCTCCTTTTAATGAATCTGATTTAACAAAGTATTTTCAGTTGTTTGAGAGGGTAGCTACAGGTTTTGATTGGCCTAAGGAGTATTGGCCAGTACTCCTTCAAACTGTTCTCACCGGTAAAGCTCAAGTAACTTATGCATCATTGCCTCAGGATCAATGTGATAATTATGATGTAGTTAAGAGCTTGATTCTTAAGGCCTATGAGCTTGTTCCTGAAGCTTATAGAGTAAAATTTAGGACAACTTACAAGCAAGATAAGCAATCCCATGTTGAGTATGCAAAAATCAAAGAAGATCTGTTAGAGCAGTGGTTAAATTCTAAGAATGTGGATTCTGATTTTGACAAATTTAAGCAGATGATTTTGCTGGAGGACTTCAAAAGGTGTATTAGTAAAGATGTAAACCTATATCTTGATGAGAAAAGAATAGATAATTTGTCTGATGCTGCAGTTTTAGCTGATGAATATGTTCTCACTCACAAGAGATATTCAAAAGAAAAAGGGAAAGCTGAGAGTAAGTACGTTGCCTCTACTCAGAGTACAGGTAACAGGAAAGAGAATAAAGATGATGTTTCTCAGGAAGTAAATACCAGCTTCACCTCTAGATTTCAGAAAAGTAAATGTACTTATTGTAGTAAGCTTGGTCATACTACGGAGAGATGTTTCAGGAGACAGCGTGATGTGAACAAAAAGGAGTCTTTAAATATTCAGTCAATTGGTCTAGTGTCCACTCTTGAGAGTTCCCAGAATTTTTAAATGAGTTAACTGAACCTGCTTTGAGGGGTAACTTAAATTCTCATGATGGAGCTCTTCTTTTGAGCAGTAACGAGGGTGACACTCTCAAGAGTTCATGTGCTAATTTCCTGTCTGATGGTTTTGTCAGTCCTCTGGACAGTAATGACAGGAAATCAGTTAAAATATATTGTGACACAGGTGCTTGCCAATCCCTTATGCTGACCAGTGTTCTAGGCTCTAATGTTAATTCCTCTGATGAAACTGTAATCTTACAAGGTGTAGGGAATAATTACTTCTCTGTCCCTCTGTGCAGAGTGAATTTAGAGTCTGGTTTTGTTAATGGTTCTGTTATGGTTGGGTTGGTTGAGACACTCCCAATGTCAGGTGTAACTTTCTTACTTGGAAATGATATTGGTGGAAGTCAAGTGTGTCCAGCTCCTCAGTTGTCTAGTGAGCCAGTGGCTGCGGCCCAGGATTGTGATGTCCCTGATGTGTTCCCTGCATGTGCTGTCACTAGGGCTAAGTCTAAAGTTACTGGTGATTTAGAGGATAATGATGATGATGATGTTATCCTAGCTGACACTTTTCTTGCTAATTTGGACCACTCACCAGATGAGGCAGTACCCCGTAGTGTTGATAATTTGTCTCGTCAAGAGTTTGTTGAGTTGCAGGTTGCTGACCCTGAGTTGAAAGGTTTAGCTAACTCTGCTTACAGTGAAGAAGAGTCAGCCAGTGCTTCTACTTGTTATTATGTAAAGTCAGGAGTATTTATGAGGAAGTGGAGACCCCCAACAGCATCAGCCGACCGTGAATGGGAGGTTGTACATCAAGTTGTCATCCCTCGTGTTTGTAGGCAGGATATCATTAGAGTGGGTCATGATTCCAGTTTGGCAGGACACCTTGGAGTGAGGAAGACTGTGGCACGCATTTTGAAACACTTCTACTGGCCAGGTATCTTCAGGGATGTTTCCTGGTATTGTAAGTCTTGTCACACCTGTCAAGTTGTGGGGAAGTGTAATCAGACCGAAAAGGTTGCAACTCTAGTTCCCATTCCTCCTTTTGAGGCGCCATTCACCCGTGTGTTGGTGGATATTGTGGGCCCTCTTCCTAAGACTTCTTCAGTATTTTCTTATGTGTTGACCATGATTGATATGGCTACTCGTTATCCTGAAGCCATTCCACTTAGAAATATCTCAGCAAAGAACGTGGTTAAGGAAATGCTAGGGTTCTTCACAAAGTTTGGTCTGCCCAAGGAGGTACAGTCAGACGGGGGAAGTAATTTCATGTCAAACGTTTTCAAGCAGTCTCTGAAAGAGTTGGGCATCACCCAGATCACGTCTTCAGCTTACCATCCCCAGACCCAAGGAGCGTTGGAGAGATATCATCAAACACTCAAATCGATGCTCAAGAAATACTGTTTGGAACATCAGAAAGACTGGGATAAAGGTCTTCCATTCGTTGTGTTTGCTGCAAGAGAATCTCCAAATGAATCACTGGGATTCTCACCTTTTGAACTACTGTTTGGCCATGAAGTAAGAGGACCCCTTAAGTTACTCAAGGAATGCTGGCTGTCGGAGGAAGATGACGTCAACCTGCTGGAGAATGTGATGAAGTTCAAAGAACGGCTGTCCCCTGCTTTACAGCTGGCGAGAGAGAATTTAGGAGCTGCTCAGGAGAAGATGAAGACTTGGTATGATAAGAAGTCCAGGTTACGCCACTTTCAGCCAGGAGATCAGGTTTTGATTCTGCTACCAGTTCATGGGCAACCTCTTCAAGCTAAGTTTAGTGGCCCTTGTTTCGTGGAGAAGAAACTCAGTGATGTCAACTATGTCATCGCCACACCAGATCGTAGAAAGAGCAAGCAACTATGTCACATCAACATGCTAAAGTTATATCACAGGCGGGACGAAAATAATCCAGTCTGCACTGTAGCTGTTCCACCCGAGTCTGCAAGTGAAGCTCTCCCATGCAGTATGAGCCTGAGTGATAGTTTGGGGAAGAATCCTGATATCATGAATGATCTCCAGACTAAGCTTTCTCATCTACCTCCCGAGGAAATGCAGGAGTTTTCGGCATTACTGCAGGAGTACCCGCAAGTGTTCAGTGCCACTCCAGGAAGAACTACTGTGTTGATGCATGATGTCGATGTTGGAGACGCAAAGCCAATTAAACTGCCTCCTTACCGTGTGAACCCAGTGAAAGTTCCTCTCATCGAGAAGGAGCTTGGCTACCTGTTGGACCACATGATGATTGAGCCCTGTCAGAGCGAGTGGAGTTCTCCTGTCACTCTAGTCCCTAAGCCAGGTGGGTCACAGCGGCTTTGCATCGACTACAGACGTGTTAATCAGATAACCAAAACAGACACTTACCCTCTCCCTCGCATGGAAGATTGCATAGACAAGATCGGAAAGGCTAGGTACATAAGTGGGTTTGATTTGTTAAAGGGATACTGGCAAGTACCTATGACTGAACATGCTAGGGAGATCTCATGTTTTGTAACATTAGGAAAGACTTTTGCATGTTCTGTAATGCCATATACAGATTGTTTTAGAGTAATAAGAAATTTCCTTTGTAAATTTCTTTTTTCTTTGTGGGGAGGTGTTACATAGCCTATGATTTCATCATCCTTTGTGTAATTCTAACGCACAGTATGCTGCATGTTTGATCACGAGCGTGTTCTGCCTCAGTTCCCCCCTTCTACCGTTATAGTAGAGTAAGTCGTTCTCTTTGTTATTCAGAGCGGGATTTTCAGCTCTTTGTCCCCATGGCTTCATTTGCGCGTCCTTCTTACAAGTTGTATGAAGCTCTCCTGGCCCCTATATAATGAGCTCAGTCTCTGCATCATTGCCACTTAGATCTGCTCCTCATTTTGTTCACATCTCTGTCCTCCCCTGTACAGATATTATTATTGTGAGTGCTCAAGAAATCTCCAAACATCTAGCAGCTGTGTGTAATTTGAGTATAACTGTTGTTGCATTTTTTCTTGTACTGTGTAGCATAGGGTTGATTCTTAGGCCTAGTGAGGTCTTTGTGATTAATGTGGGGTTTTATATCAGTCATTTTAAATAATATTTTGTATCTGTAATAATTTATCTTGCATTAACTGAGCATTACCCGGTGTATTTTCATTTATCAGGGCTGACTTAGATAAATTTACTCTTGCTAATTTCGTGTTAATAGAGGCTATTGCAGTTAACCATATATTTAACCTGTTTATTTGCCATTACATTATCCTTATGAGTCCAGAATTTTTTGTTGTTAGTTTGAGCATTAAACTTTAACTTGTAATTTTACCTAACTCTTTTTGTTTTGAACCTGGAACTTTACGGGACAGTAGTGATTTTTAGTATTCTCACCTTAAGTGTACATTATCTTTCTCTGTTCCGTAACAATATATATATATATATATATATATATATATATATATATATATATATATATATATATTATATATTTTACATATATATATATATATATATATTTTAGAGGAGTAGACTGTAGCACCAGTCGAGCAGGGCAGTACTCCCGAGGTGGATGGAAAGCTGATGACATGGAATGGTGGAGCTCTCGTTTCATCAACCCTCAGGATAAGTTCCTCACCATCCCCCTTTGCTGAACTTTTTCAGTGTCTCAGTTACACAGAGAGTAGGCCAGCATGCTCTCCAGTACAAATTTCTCTATCTTCACCAAACTACATGCACAGTACACACTACACTTCCTTTTCCAAAATTGAAAAAATTATGGCGTCTCATCACCAAGTCTCAGAGTCCCGACGGGGGGAGGGGGGGACCATAAATGCCCCCACCATCCGCCCCTCTCCCGATGACGACTTGAGTTTTTTTTTTGTGTGTGTGTGTGTGTGTGTCCGACTCTGGGCATAGGCTTCACAGCCTGCTATCAAGGCCCAGTAGTCCTCCTACATACCAACACCTCTACATGTCACCACTTCGGCGCTAACGCCCACCGTCCTTATTGAATACATGCTAGGGCTGTCTCATACAGGACTCGTGTATTGGTATTAGCGGGGGTATTTTTACAACATGTCGGCAGGTCTTCTGGTAGATCAGTAAAGCCTGATTTAATGAAATTCAAATCCTTAAACTGTTCCCTGCCCCAGCTGGGATTTGAACCTGGGTCCCTTGGGACTGCAAGCCACCTCTCTACCGACTGAGCCACCGCCTGCCTGGAACCACTGTCTGTCTCTCTTCTTCATTTCTGCAACATTCGCGGCCTTTCCTCTAACTTTCGCCCTGTTGAGCACCACCTCTCCTCCTCTAAACCTCACCTTTTTCTAACTGAGACTCAGCTGTCTGAGGCAACTGACAGCAAACCATTTTCTGTATCCTCCTACTTTATACTCATTTCAAAGCCAAAGGTTGGTGTTGTGTATATATACGCAACGACTTATCTTGCTCTCGTGTTCCTGAACTCGATTCTTCTGAATTCTCCACACTTTGGCTTCGGTTTTCCTGTCATTCTCTGACTAAATATATCTGTGCTGTTTACTTATCCCCTAATTCTACTAGCAAAAATTCTTCGACTATCTTACTTCTACGATGGAACACATTCTATCCATTTCTCCTTTCTCTGAAATCTCCATTCTAGGAGATTTCAACGTTCACCACCACCTTTGGCTCTCCTCTCCTTTCACTGATCCACCTGGTGAACAAGCCTACATCTTTTCTATCCTTAATGACCTAGAGCAGCTTGTACAGCACCCTACCTGTATCCCTGACCGCCTTGGAGAGAGCTCCAACATACTTGACCTCTTCCTCGCAACTAATCCTTCTGCTTACTCTGTTAATCTTTTCTCTCCGTTGGGCTCCTCCGATCACAACCTTATCACCTTAACCTGTCCTTTCACTCTGGTACGGCCTGTGGACCCTCCAGGGAAACGTCGTCTGTGGCATTTTGGAGCCGGAGACTGGGAGGCCCTCAGGCAGTACTTCTTTGTTTTTTGCTGGAATGATTATTGCTTCCATGGCCGTGAGCCATCTGAGTTTGCCTTGCGCATTACAGAGGTTATTCTCTCGGGCATGGAAGCATACATTCCTTTCTCATATCCTTTGACTAACGCAAGAAAGCCTTTGTTTAATCACGCTTGTTCTAATCCTGTCCGCAACAAGGAGAGGGCCTACAAAAGGTACCAGAGCCAACCCACCCCTGAATCACATCAGCTTTACGTTTCTGCCCGGAATCTTGCTAAGTCTGTTCTTCGCTCTGCTAAGAATAATTTCATCCGTACTAAATGCTCTCAACTCTCCAACTCGAATTCTTCCCGCTCCTTCTGTCTCCTTGCCAAAAACCTTTCTAACAACTTTACCTCATCATCCTTCCCTCCTCTTTTCTACTCTGATGGTTCTGTAGCTATTTCTTCTACTGATAAAGCAGATCTCTTCACACAGACTTTCTCCTCCAATTCCACCTTAGACGATTCCGGAGCTGTTCCTCCATCACTTCCCCTCTCTGACTTCCTCATGGCTGACATTAAAATTTCTTGAGCTGATGTATTTTCTGCCATCACTGGCCTCAGTACTAACAAGGCATATGGGCCGGATGGGGTCCCTCCTGTTGTTCTCAAGAACTGTGCTTCTGTGCTTACACCCTGCCTAGGCAAACTCTTTCGCCTTTGTCTGTCAACTTGTACCTTTCCTTCTTGCAAGAGAACTGCGACTGACAGTGTGAGAGTAGATGGAAGAACAGACAGCAAGAGGTGTTCCCTGGTAATTGATTCAGTCTCAGAACTGACTTTTCTGAGGCCTATGTGTTACATAATTGGTTTCCGTCTGAGTCATCAGAACATCTGTGTGGTGTAACTTTGCACCATGCAGAACTGAGGGGACCCCTGGATGTCATGACTGAAGTGGCAGGGTAAGAGGCGATGCTTCCATTCTATGTGGCTGACATGGAGAATCCTATCATTCTTGGTCTGCAGTATCTGATATCCATGGGATGTGAGCGGGACTTCTGTTCCACGAAGCTGAAGGTTCGAGGAAAGTCGGTTCCCGTCACAGCAGTGAGATGTACCAGTTCTGGTGGCAAGGTGAAGACGCTGCACACTACAGTGATACCCCCAAAATCAGAACTACTGCTCCAGTGTAAGGTGAGTGGCTCATTTGACAGCTGTCTAGGGGTGGTGGAGCCAGATGCACAGAGCAAGATGATGGCCGGAGTGATGGTGGGGAGAACTTTGGTGGAAACAGGTGCAGGTGAAGTACCAGTTGTGGTAACCAATTTCTCCTGTGAGCCACAAATCAGTGAGGAAGAAATTGTGAGACTATGCCAAGTGGTGGACCCTGAGTGGCATCAGATGAAGGCCTGTAAAAGGAGTGTAGTCAAAGAAGATGGGTAACTGCCAGACCACTTACAAGACCAGTTTTCAAGGAGTTACCAATGCCTGGATGACTCACAAGTGCTGAAGGTGAGACAGTTGCTAACAAAGTTTCCTGATGTCTTTTCCACCGGAGACCTAAACTTGGGATGCACTGATCTGGTGGACCATTGTATAGACACCAGGGATCACCGCCCAGTTAACCCGTTTTTGCACCATAAGTTTCCAATGAGTTTCTGTGCAAGGCACAAAACCAAAACCCTGCTTAGGCTGCCTCCGCTTGCGTGGAAAGAAGAACAATCTGTGCCAAATTGTTTTTGTTATTTAAAGAGTAGCCCATCATCTTCGCTGATGTTTATACTATAGGATAAGCAAAAAAAAAAAAATCAATAAATGTACAGAAATGAAGTGAGAATTACCCTTATTTAGGAGAAAACAAGCTTCTAATAACTTCCCACCATCATTGCATAAAATTTTTCCCAAGAGATAGAGTTGCAAAGCACTTGCCTATGTGCAGAATTTCACGAGCTTTCTTATGAGTACAGGAAATTTTGATAAGCCCAATAGTTTTTGAATTAATAAAAAAAAAAATAAAGCACCTATAACTGTATGATTTGTTTATCTTTTCATACATTATTATTGAGACTGTAACAAACATCTATCTAAATTATTTATATTTTTGTAGGCCAAAGGATAAGGAAGTCCATCATAGAAATTGTTATAACCATTATTGTTTTTGAGAAAATGATTTTTGACAAGTTAAAACGGGTTGGACAGGGAAACAGCACGAAAGCTCGTGCCTGTAAGAAGAATATGTTTGTTTCCAAACTTTTCCCAAAATGATTTGCACAGAAATGTTATTTTGCTTTACAAAATTATGCATAAAATATCAGAAGCTCGCTCATGCTTTTTTTTTTTTTTTTGGATTTTCTATGCAACCTATACTTTCTAAGTAAAATGCCTGAAAGAAAAACAATGAAATATACACTTCATTTACCCTAAGAGAATATACAGTAAACACTTACATTTATACTTTATATACACTCCAAGAAAAATGCTGAGAGAAAATCAATGAAATATACACCTCATTTACCCCATGAGAATATACGGTAAACACACATACTTATGGTTTATATATATATATATATATATATATATATATATATATATATATATATATATATATATATACACACAGTGTAAAAACTACATAGATAAGCTGGTTAACCACATACATCCTCTGGCAGTTTTGGAACGCTTCCAGAATTTAGAGATGGAGTTGCAGAGAGGAGGAAAGGTACGAGCACAGCCTACACGTGTGTGTGTTTATTTTGTGATGTGTGTGTGTGTGTAAGAGAGAGAGAGAGAGAGAGAGAGAGAGAGAGAGAGGGAGGGAGAGGACAGGATTAGCTCTCCCTCTCCTCACTCACTCTCTCTCCTCCTCACCCCAGTCACTTTCAAAATCACTCTCCCCAGAATCTTTGTCTGTGTCCTCCTCACTCTCAGTTTCACTGAATAAATATTTCAGGTACTCTTTCTTGGATAACCCTTTCCCTGCCATTGTGGTTACTTTGAGTAGTGAAGGGACCGGTCATGAGCAGATATAGATCTGAAATTTGGATTTCTTTGAAAACATATGAAAAAACACTTATACACCTATTTCACAGATATACTGCACTGTATGATATGGTTTGACTATAATGTAACAGAGAATGAGGAATAAAATGCCCGGCCACATGCTCACACACCCTGCTTGCATGACTGCCAAGAGGACACTGAGATAATAATAGACTGCTTGTCCTTGTGACAAGGTTGAGAGTGTTACCATATGTCTGCCACAGACACAGACACCCTAACCTACAACTCACCAAAATTTGATACACTTTCAGTCACAGATAAAGTTTTCACGATGATTTATAGGGAAAATGCATCATAGTGAGTCTTTGATCACTCTTCAGACTGAAAGCACTTTGACTCATTTTGCGTCATCGTGCACGAAGGGGTTAAACAGCCAGTGCAGAGGATAATGCCAGCCCAACAGCAGAAAATGGAGAAGGTGATGGAGAATCTCCAACGTCAATAAGTGATACGAAAGTCTAGCAGTCCTAGGGTATCAGCACAGCAATGGTTTTGGTAAGCAAAAAGGATGATTCAGAAAGGTGTCGTGTAGATTACTGAGCCTTCAATGAAGTGACAATGAAGGATGCATACCCTTTGCCAAGAATTGATGACACTCTGGTTGCGCTTTCAGGTGCTAAAAGGTTTTCCACCCTAACTATGAATGGAGGGTACCACCAGGTCAAGGTTGTGGAGAAGGACAAGGAGGAAACAGCCGTTTTGTACGGGCAGGGTTTATGGCAGTTTAAAATAATGCCATTTGGCCTCTGCAATGTCCCAGTTACTTTTGAGCATCTCATGGATTGTGTACTGGATGGCCTACACTGGCAGAGAGCTCTCATCTATCTGGGTGATGTAATTGTGTTGGGATGGACTTGACCAGAAAATGGAGAGGCTGTCAGAGGCGTTCAAAAGGATCTGAGTCACGCATCTCAAGCTGAACCCCAAGAAGTGCTACTTGTTTCAGAATGAAGTGAAGTGCTTGGGACACATTGCAGGGGAGGGCGGCATCTGTACTGATCCAGAGAAGGCGGCAGCTGTGAAAAACTGGCCAGTTCCAATTTGTGTGAAGGAGCTATGGAATGCCCAGAGTATGTGTACCTACTACTGGTGATTTGTCAAGGACTTTGCAATGATACTTGCATTTCTATATAAGTTGGGGAAGTGGCAGAAGTTTATGTGGACTGCACTGACCCAGTAGGCCTTCGATGAACACAAGCATGAGTTGGCAAGTTCTCCAGTATTGCCTTACCCAGATCAGAGTCAGGCATTCATCCTGGTCTTTGATGCTATTAACCATGGTATTAGTGGAGTCCTGCCACAGAGGAAGGACAAAAAAGAGTATGTAGTGGAGTATTACAGCAAGAAGTTCATCCCACTGGAGCAGAACTACTGTGTGAGCCATAAGGAGCTCTTGGCAATGATGAAGAGCCTTGATTTCTTCCATTCCTGTTTGTATGGGTCCTACTTCATCACCAGGACAGACCATGCAGCACTCATGTGGTTGAATATGCTAAAGAGTCTGGAAGCTCAACTGGCACGCTGGCTCAGGAAGCTGGACCAGCACAACTATGAAGTGCAGCACCGTCCTAGGCAGGTACATGGGAATGCTAACATCCTGTGTCGTCGGCCTTGTGATCCAGAGAGCCGACAGTGTAGTAAAAAAGATCATGGCAAGAAATGCATCCATACTGCAGTGAACAGGCCAGGGTCTGATGAAGATGAGCTGAAGAGAATGCAGGTTTACAGCTAGTGCTAGAGTGGCTGCAGTGGCATACAGTGCGACAATCTTGTGAAGAGGTTTCCAGATTCAGCTCTGTGACTAAGAGCTACTGGAATCTGTGGGACTTTCTTTGTTTGAACAATGGACTACTGGAGTGTCAGTGGGGGACACCTGTTGGCCTCAGCAAGTATTGGCAACTTGTGGTTCCGAAGAAAATGAGGTCCGGGATTTTGGATGAGTTTCAACCATATCCCTAGTGGGCACCTGGGATTGAATAAAAGTCTAAGTCAGCTGCGACAGAGATTCTACTGGACTGGCATCCATCAGGATGTTGAAGAATGATGACGGGCCTGCGATGTATGTTATGCCATGAAGGGACCCAAGAAACATGGTTGTGCCCCTCTCCAGCTGTACCAAGTGAGTGCACCAGTGAAAAGAGTCACAATGGACATTGCTTGACCTTTGCCACTCATTGAAAGAGGAAACTGATATATATGTGTCACCTTGAACTACCTCACAAAGTGGCCAGAAGCCTATGCCATTGCTGATCAAGAGGCTGCAACTGTTGTTCAGGTGCTGGATGACCAGTTTTTCTGTTGTTTTGGGATGCCCCAAGAACTACTTGCCTCAACTGTGGTCAGTGTCTCCCACAAGATGAATCCCTTCCTTGATCTCGGGCAGTCTCCACTACATTTATCAGCTGCTGCCAGGATAGCACACTTGTATGTATCCCCTTGTTAAACAGGATCCTCAACAGAGCTGAGCACTTCAAACCAATCTGAGACTGCCACTGCATACTCAGATGCACACTCCTCATCCCTGACTTTCTCAAGATGGAACCTTCTGTGGTGCCATCTTGAGAATCTCTCAGTTTTGATTTGTAGCCTTAGAGTAGCAACAACAAGTAGGTGATCAGTAGCAAAGAACTCTGCAATCCTGATAACTCTGCATTCTCTGAAGGATCCTCCAGCAAGTACTAACAAGAATGTGCTCAATCTCCTTAGCAGCCCCTCAGGTATTGGGATACCAAGTCCAGCGGTGAAGATTTGATTGCTGGAACCAGAGGAAACTGATATATATGTGTCACCTTGAACTACCTCACAAAGTGGCCAGAAGCCTATGCCATTGCTGATCAAGAGGCTGCAACTGTTGTTCAGGTGTTGGATGACCAGTTTTTCTGTTGTTTTGGGATGCCCCAAGAACTACATTCAGACCAGGGTAGAAACTTTGAGTCTGCTGTGTTCTGTGAATGCTGCAAGTATCCGGGAATCAAGAAGACCAGGATGACCCCACTGTCCTATCACCAACTCTCATCCTTTTATTCATCATATGACCTTCTGAGCTGTACATCTAATCCTATCCACTCGTACGTTGATGATTACACCCTTCACCTTTCCATTCGGTTCCCTTAACATCTATCTCAGCAGTTACATTAACAAACAAGAGATGAGGCTATGGCATACCTAATGTCTGACTTGGCTGGTATCTCCGACTGGGGTGAGAATAATCTTGTTTTTAATGCATTAAGGACTAAGTTCTTACACCAGTCAACTCGACAGAATCTTCCACAGGAGTACCCACTAATGCTTAAAAATATTCAACTTAATCATGCATCATCCTTGAACACGCTTGGGGTTTCATTCACTCGGGACTTATTTTGGAAAGATATTACATCTCTTGTAAAATCTGCTTCCAAGAGATTAGGTGTGCTAAGCTGGCTCCATTCCTTCTTTACCCCTGCACAGTTGTTGACTCTTTACAAGGGTTTTATCCATCCCTGTGTAGAGTACAACTCTCATATATGGGGAGGCTCCCCACATACAGCTCTTCTCAATAGAGTGGAGGAAAAGGCTTTTCGTCTCATTGACTTTCCTCCTCTTACTGGCTCCCTTTAACCTCTATCTCTTCACCACACTGTTGCATCTTCATCTCTTTTCTATCGCTACTTCAGTGGTCACTGCTCCTCTGAATTGTCTGCTTGCATCCCGCCACCTCTACAACAGGTGCGTACCATCCATCTAGCAACAAACTCTCATCCTTTTTCTGTCCAACTCTCTAATGCAAGAGTTAACCGTTATTCACAGTCCTTCATTTCCTGTATGCAACAGACCAACTCTGGAACTGTCTCCCTCTGTATTTCCTGCTAGCTATGATCTCCCATCTTTCAAACGCATTGTGTGCAGGCATCTCAAAATGATCGGATCTTGAATTTGGCTCTCTCTTGTATTTTGTTTTTTTCTTGGAAGGACCAGTTTGCGGGCTCGTGGCCTTTGGTTCCTTCTTCCTAGCATTAAAAAAAAAGAAAACTGATGCTGGACCACGAGTTACTTTTACCCGTTTGACTTGTTAATGGGAAGACCTCCTGGTGATGAGCTGCTTACAGACACCTCCAGCTATGCGATGCATCTTCAAGGAAGGCTGGCTGAGGTATATCATGGAGTGCAAGTAGCCCTTAAGGTTTCAGGATAGGTGATGAAGTGCAAGTATGATGCCATGGCAAGTGAGGTGAGCTTCAAGGATGAAGACAAAGTTTCATTATACAATCCTCAGCGGATGAAGGAACAGTCACCAAAGCTGCAGAGCCCGTGGGATGTTGCCTTACACTGTGTTCAATTGCCTGTCAGGCATAATGTACTGGATTCGGGGAGACAGGAAATCTCACCCATGGGTGGTACACATGAATCGTCTGTGGCAGTATCATGGGCCCGGACAGTACAGCTGGGACGACTCTGTGGAATCGTTCTCTCCCGTAGCTGAGGATGTTGAGGAGGACCACGGAGCTGAAGTAGAAAAGTAGAGTGATAGTTTCCTGATGGAAGAAGTGAATTAGATAAAGGACCAAGATGTTTCATGAGGAATGGACTGTGTGGAGGAGCAGGGACGTCATTAGAAGCACCATAGAAGACCTGATATGTTGAAGGACTATTTTGTGTATATAATTTTTAGTTTGGATTAAGGATTATGTTTGTATACATTGTGTAATTTTGGGGGGATGACGAAGGACAAAGGAGGAGGTAGTGTTGAGAAGAGGGATTTGCTAGATAGGAAGTACTGGAAAGTTCTAAGTATTTCGTATTTTTCAGTTACGAGTGACAGTTGCCAGTTAGCCTGCAATTTGTGAGCGGAGGTATTTTGTAAGTTATTCATTAAATTTTATGCTCATTTTTTCTATAGCCTTTTTTTTTTATGCGACCATTCGTTAAATTGTGCAATTTTCTCTCAATCTGTATACTAAATAATTTAGACTTATGTAAAAACCACTCTGGCATATTTTGGATGTCTCTGATTTGGTATCTGTAGGTGCAAGAGTAAACTGGAAGCTTCAAGTGTAATGCAAGGCTATGTAAGGAGGTGGAATAGCCTAGGGGAGATAGTTTCATCTCGGTTCAGTTTGAGCATAGTTCAGAGTTTGTGGAGATTGAATAGCTCCAGTACTTGTGAAAACAGTGACGTGAAGTTGGCAAGTATTAAATGTAATTCTTTGGCAAATAAAGAAAGCAAACTTAATAAGCCAGTGTTTATTTACGACGTCTGAGCTGATCTGGTGTACCGTACACCGAAAGGCTGAGCATAGGAAGAACAGCTCACTGGGTAACGTCCTCCCTGTACTGAACTGTTGCTGTTGGAGCCTGTGGCAGTGTGAGACGGGGGCGTAACAATATGTTTGTGTATATTAATGTGATGCTGTGTATATGTTTCTGTATATGTGTACTTTTGCATATGTTTGTGTATATGTGTACTTGTGTATAATGTTTGTGAATATATGTTTGTGATTACGTTTTTGTTTATATATTTGTATATATGACGTATTTTTGTATATATGCTGATGGTGTTTGTTCTCACCTAATTTTTCTTAAATAATTGTATCTTTTCAGGAATGAATCAAACTCGTACTGTCCCGTGCATTAAATCATTTTTATCATACATACCCATTAATTTCTGAATAGTTTTGTCACACGCTGTCATTCGGTCGTGCATTCCACTGAACAATTACCCTATTTGGGAAACTGATTTTCCTTATATCTTTCTCACGTCTCTTTTCATGCAGTTATTTGCAGTGACGTCTTTCTAATGCCTCCCAATAGGTTACGGACTCATTGTTGTCTATTTTCTCCTTCCGTGAGATGCATTTACATAGCGTAATCATGTCTCCTCGTTTCTTCTTTTTTGTATTGGTGGTGGGTTCAGTTATTCCAGTCTTTTTTCATAGTTTTGACCCATTAAGCCTGATACCCATCTTGTGGTGGCCCTTTGAACTTTTTCAGTGTTATCCATGTGGAATTTTCGATGAGTATTCCAGACTACTCATTCATATTCCAGGGTTCATCTCATTGATGTTGTCATTATCTTTCTCACCATGTCTTCATATATATATATATATATATATATATATATATATATATATATATATATATATATATATATATATATATATATATATTTGTATGGATGTATGTATTGTGGTAGGTTCTGGCGACCATCATCCACTCACCTGATGTAGTGCTGCCTACTTCATCCTGAGCCTTTATCATTCTTTTTCTTTGCCTGCCATCCTCTCTTTCCATTTCTCCCATCTTTCTTGTCACTTCTTATTGCTTTTCTTTCCTCTACAGGTGGCTTAATATTGAGTGACAAGCTAAATGGTTTCCTGTAATCCAAGAAACCATTTACAACGCTGGGTGGTAACCATATAACCAAACCATACGTGATCCCTACGTGTCAACAAGTGGGTTTGTGGAGTTATATATATATATATATATATATATATATATATATATATATATATATATATATTGCCAGACGCCTTAATCCCATACGGGGTGGCCACAAACAAATAGCCTCCACGTCGCCCTTTCCCCCGCCATTTCACTGCCCTGCTCCCAGCTCACACCCCCTTCCTCATATACCTCTCCATGCCATCCCTCCATCTCATCCTCGGCCTCCCCCTCCCTCTCTCCCCCTCCACCTCACCCACATACACTCTCCTCGTCAGTCCCTCACTATCCATCCTCTCCCCATGGCCAAACCACCTCAGTGTTTTTCTCCTAACGCTTTCTATCACATCCACATCCACACCACAACGCTCCTTCACATCCTCATTTGTCAGTCTGTCTCTCCATGTGACTCCACATGCTCCTCTCAAATAACTCATTTCCACTGTTCTAACTCTTGACTTGTGTCCCTTCAACAACGTCTATGCTTCACTTCCATACGTTAGAGTTGGTATCACAATACTATCATGTCGTAACTTTTTCACTTCCATGCACACTTCCCTGTTTCTTATCACTGCCTTCAAGGAACCAGCAACCTATCTTCCTTGTTGTACCCTTTCAAGCACTTCGCCCTCCAAACTTCCATCCTTACTTATCACACTCCCCAAGTACTTAAACGTACTCACATTTTCCATTTCCTCCTCATCCAACCTCACTGTACATTCACTGACTTTACTTCTCTCAAAGACCATAACTTTACTTTTCACTATATTCACCTTTAGATTCCGTTTCTTACACACTCTCCCAAACTCATCCACCAAGCCTTGCAGCTCCCCTTCATCCTCCCTTAACAATACAGTATCATCTACAAACAACAGTACAGGGAGTTTCCAAACACTGCCCTCTCTCATTAGGGCCACTCCAACATCCACTGCCCTACCTTGTATCTCTTTTATAACCCCACCCATATACAGATTGAACAACCATGGAGACATGACACATCCCTGTTTCAACCCAACCTTCTAATAGAAAAATTCGCTCAGTTCACTATCCACAGGCACTGCAGCCTTAGCCCTCTCATACATACTCTTCATTGCATTCAACAACTTCCCATCTACTCCATATATTCTTAATACTTCCCACAATCCTTTTCTATCCACCCTGTTACATGCTTTCTCCAAATCCATGAAGGCCGCATACAACTTCTTTCCTTTCTTTAGAAACTTTTCCACTAAAGATCTAAGAATGAATATATATCTGATCTACACAACCTCTTCCCTTCCTAAAAACCTCCCTATTCATCTCCAACTAAATCCTCTGTTATTTCCCTAACTCTTTCAATAAGTATCCTGCCATATACTTTTCCTATTACACTAAGAAGACACATGTCCCTATGATTACCACACACATCTTTTTCCCGTTTTCCTTTGTGCAAGGGAATAATTATACCTGACTTCCAATCCCCCGGGTCTCTACCTTCCTCCCAGGCCAACCTGCGCATCTTCTTCATCCACTCTACTACTATCTCTCCCCCATGCTTCAGGATTTCCATCAATTCCCGGGGCTTTCCTCATTTTGACTTTCTTCATTGCTTCTACAACTTCCATCCTGCTGATTCCTTCCTCTCTTCTCACATCCCTCCTTCTCCCAGCCATTGCCCAGCCACTTATACTCACATTACTTCCAGTCTTTATGTTCAACAATTCATTAAAGTGTTCTCTCCATCAGCTTACTTTTCTTCCCATCTTCACTTGTAATCTACCACTTTTATCTTTCACTCCTCGACTAACATGACTCCCACCCTGTCTAACTCTCTTTAACTCTTTCCAGAACATTTTCTTACAGTCCCTCCGCTTTACACTCAGATTCCTTCCACATCCTCATCCACCCTCCTCTTACTCTTTCTCACTAATTTTTTCACCTCTCTCTTCTTCTCTACATATAACTCTCTCTTCTGTCTCTCAACTACTTCCACACCCCTACCTTTCATCCACTCACTATATACTTTCTTCTTTTGTGCCACAGCCTGTCTCACCTCTTCAATCCACCATGCTGTTCCTTGCACCCCCTTTCATGTTCTCTTCACCCCACACACCACCTCACATGCTGCATAGATTTCTTCTGTAAATATCCTGCACACACCTTCCACGTACTCCATCTGCTCCAATCCACATTTACCCAATCGCTCCTCCACTGATCTCTTATATTCTGCCTTTTTCTCATCGTCTTGTAACCTTTCCACTCTCCTTGCTCCTACTTCTTCCTCCCGTCCTTCTCTTCTTCTATTTCTCTATTTTACTTGGACCTTAATTCTGACCACCACCAGGTGGTGGTCAGAAAGTCCACTCCTCAAACCTCTATAATGCTCTTGCATTCAGTAAACATCTTCACATCCTTTCATCCACACACACATAGTCAATCATTGCCTTCCATTCATTCAGCTCACCACCCACCCTTCTCATCACTCGCCATGTATACCTGTGGATCATTTTATACCTGAAGAGGGTTTTGGCTATCATCAACCCCCTCCCGGCACAAATGTCCACTAAAGCACTGCCATTCTCATATATCTCAGCAGGCACACCCCACTCACCAACTACTCCATCCAACTTCACATTGCCTACTTTACCATTCATATTACCAATCAAAAACACTATCTCATTCCTTTCAAACTTTTCCATACACACTTCCACATTTGCCCAGAACTCTTCTCTCACGCTGCTTGCACGATCTTGCATTGGCGTATATACGCACACAATTGCCCACATTTGTATTCCAGCTTTCTGTCTTAATCACACATTCCTTGACCCAGCTGATCCATACTCTCTTATATTCTCCTTTCATCTATTACTCACAACAATACACACTCCTTCTTTTGCCCTCTCATTCTCACCTACTCCCGAACATATTGTACTCCATCCATACTCCCAATCTTTCACACTCTCACCCCACCATTTAGTTTCAGTTAATCCACATACATCCACCGTCGCACCCTCAAGCACCTGGACAATCTCACTTTCTTTCACCTAATCATTCGCACCCTTTATATTCCAGGTCGCCATTCGTATCATGTCCTTTGTTCGGTCCTTAGTCATCATCTTTTGGTCCGTCCTGGTCCGAGGCTTCTTGTCCGTATTTTTAGTTATTTGTTTTCCGGGGAGGGGCACTAACCCTCCGCCAACCCACTTGTTGCCACGTAGGGAGCACGTGTTGGTTGGTTATAAAGTTACCACCTAGCATTGTAAATGGTTTCCTGGTTTGCAGGAAATCATTTGGCTTGCCACTCAGTGTAGAGGTATACTAAGTGGGTGGAATGAGTCAGGCTTGTACTGTCCTGTACATTAAACCATTTTTATCATATATATCCTTAAATTTGTGAATACTTTTGGCACACACTACTTCATTCGGTATTGCATTCCACTGATCAGTTGCCCGTTTTTTTTTTTTTTTTTCCGACTCTGGGCATAGACTTCACAGCCTGGTCTCAAGGCCCAGTAGTCCTCCTACATACCATACACCTCTCTACATGTACCACTTTGGCGTTAACACCCACCGTCCACATTGAATACATGCTAGGGCTCTCTCATACAGGACTGGTGTTTTGGCATTAGCAGGGGTATTTTTATATGTTGGCGGGTCTTCTGGTAGATCGGTAAATTCTGATTTAATTAAATTCAAATCCTTAAACTGTTCCCTGCCCCAGTGGAGATTTGAACCTGGGTCCAGTAGAACTGCAGGCCACCTCTCTACCAATGAATTTCCTTATGTCTGTAGGCCTATCGCCTCTCATTTTATGTAGTTTTTTGCAGTGTCCTCTTGCTGATGCTTCCCCATAGGTTTTATATTCATTTATGTCTATTTTCTCCTCCCCTGAGATGTATTTATATGGCATAATCATTTCTCCTCTTTTCCTTCTCTCCTGTAGTGCTGGTAGATTCAGTTTTGCTATTCTTTCTCCGTAGCTTAGATCCCTTGAGCTTGGTATCCATCTTGTAGCTGGCCTTTGTACTTGTTCAGATTTAACTATGTGTTTTTTGGGATGAGGATTCCATACTACTGATGCATATTCCAGGGTTGGTCTGGTGAATGATGTTATTATGTTTCTCAACATGTATTCATTTATATATGTGAATGCTGTTCTCATATCAGCAAACAATGTATACATGTTATGTACCCTCTCATTTATATGGTCATCTGGATAGTCTGTTCTTGATTAATAACTCCTATTTCCTTCTCTCTTTCTGATATGTGTAGAGTTGATCTTCCTAACTTGTAATCTCAATCTGGTCTTTTCTCACTTTTACCAAATTTAATTACATGGCACTTGTCCACATTGAATTCCATTTGCCATTTATTTCTCCATTCATGAAACTTGTTTAATTCCTCTTGCAGCTCTTTGCAAGAATCTGTTTTAGTAATTTTCCTTAGAATTTTTGCATCATCCGCAAACATATATAGATGGCTTCCATTTCCAATGTTGCTGTCTATGACATTTATATATACTAAAAATATAATTGGTGTCAACAACGAGCCTTGTGGCACTCAGCTAGTCACGTCCCTCCATGATGAGTAGTTTCCCCTTAATATTGTTCTCATTTCCCTTTTTCTAAGAAAATCCTGCATCCAACAGTGCAGATTGCCTTGGATACCTCCTTGATGGTACAGTTTCCATAAAAGTTTTTGGTGCGGTACTCTATCAAATGCTTTCTTAAATCTAAATAGATATTGTCCACCCAGCCTTCTCTTTTCTGTAATGTTTCCGTAACTCTATCATAGTAGCTTAATAGTTTAGTAACACATGATTTTCTGTCTCTAAAACCGAACTGACTTTCTGTTATCATACTGTGTTCTTCTAGATGTTTTACCCAAACTTTCCTTAACAGCTTCTCCAGTATCTTACAACACTTGTCAGTGATACTAGTAGGTAGTTGAGTGGATTTTGCCTATTCCCTTTCTTGAATAGGGGAACAATGTTTGCTTCTTCGAAATATCTGGTAGTTTACATTCACCCAAGAATTCCTTGAATATTAAATACAATGGTCTGCTTAACTCTTCTGCACATTCATGTAGCACCCAACCTGAAATTCCGTCAGGACCATTTGCATTTCCTTTGCCTACTTTACATAACGCTTCCTGTACTTCTTTTTCTGATATTTGTATATCTGGTAATAAATGTAGGTACGCATGTTCCAAATGATCTCTCTCAAATTTCTTTCTTTTGCAAAAACTGATTGGAAGTTTTTATTTAGTACTTCACAAATATCATTCTTTTGTGTATAGATAATCCCCTCATCCATAATGGACTGTATTTTATCTTTAACTTTGGCTTTGCTTCGGATATAGCTGTAATAAAGCTTAGGTTGATCACTACTTTTCTTTATAATGTCTTCCTCAAACTCTCTCTGAGCCTCCCTCCTTATCTTTGTATAATCGTTTCATGGCTGTTTATTGTTGTTATATACCTTCTCACTATTGTGTCTTCTGCATCTGTTCCACAACAAGTCTCCTTTTTCTTTTGATTTCTTACATTCTGTATAAAACCATTTCTTTATTTCCATTTCTTTTTGCTTTGTGCTGTGGGATGTAATTCTCGACTCAAATTTTATAAAGATCACAGAATTTTCTATGTATAATATTAAAATCTTGTCCTCTTAAGTTCATTTTCCCAGTCTGTTTCTAAAAGTACTTCTTCAGGTCATGATTCTTGCCCTTTTTGTAATTTAGACTCTTTTTGTAACTCTCATTGCTGGTAACGTTATACGCAATCCTGAAGTTACAATTTAATACTGTATGGTTGCATTTGCCTAATAGGGGTGATAAATTATATTGTTAATTTCATTTTCTTGTCTAGTAAATATAAGATCTAGTACTGATGGATCATCAAGTCCTCTTTTGCTGGTGTTTTCCTTTACATGCTGTGTTAAGAAAAACTGCACAAGATCTAGGAGCTTTTGATCCCGACAGCTCTCATGGCTTATTACATCTAGAGTATTCCAATTTATATTTGAATTGAAGTCAAAAGTTAACTTTTTTTTTTTTTTTTTTTTTCAAATTTCTCTTCCATTCTATGTAATTATGTTCTTAAACTCTGAATTGTACTTTCTGCCAGGTCTTCATATTCGCCTCTTTCCCAGGTGTTTGTTTTGGGCAGCATGTATAAATTTGCCACAATTAATTTCCCTTCAGATGTGCTAATTTCCAGTGCAATCAGTTCTACTTGTGAGGGTATATCTAGTTTTATTTCTTTGACTTGTAAATTTTTCTTTGTTAAGATTATAATTCCTCCTCCCTCACTTATATTTCTGTCTCTTCTCCATATAGTGTATTCCTCTAAGTTTAGGTTATTGTTCGATATCTTTCGGGCTAATTTTGTTTCAATCAGGCAAATAATGTGTGGTTCCTTTTCTGTGATGTAGTCCTTTCTTTCTAATAATTCAGACACTATTCCATCTACATTTGAGTACATCAACTTAACCATCTAGTTTACATACTTGCCATAACTTGGTTCTCCTACCTTCCTCCTTTTTGTTCCCTGTTGGTTATGTACCAATTTCGTACCTGCAATTCAATTACTTTGTAAAAAAAAAAAAAAAGGTACTCTTTTCTTCCTCTGATCTTTCCTCGTTCTTTGTTTTTGCCTCCTCCCTTTTCTCTTTTTTATTCAGTAGTGAGAGAGAGAAGAGAGAGGTATATGTGAGTAGGAGAAGGGAGGTTAAGAGACTGGTGAAGGAGAGTAAAAAGAAAGTGGATGAAGAGTCTGAGAGGAATCTGAGTGTGAAATGGAGGGAGAGTAAGAAATTGTTTTGGAAGGAGGTAAAGAAAGTAAGGCAGTGTGAAAGGGGAAATAGTAGGGGAGTGAAAGATAGGAATAATAGATTGTTGGTGGAGAGGAGAGAGAAATTGAGATGGAAGGAGCACTTTGAGGATTTGTTGAATGTAGAGAGTGAGAGCAGTGCGAGTATGAGAGGTTGGGGAAAGGCTGGGAGAAGAAGAGATGAGAGGAGGGAGGAAGAGATCAGTAGGGTGGAAGTAGTGGAAGCGATGAAGAAGATTAAGTTGGTAAAGGCCCCAGGAATTGATGGAGTGTGTGGTGAAATGCTGAGGTATGGGGGTGAGATTGTTGTGGAGTGGATATGGAAGTTGTGTAGATTGGCTTGGGAAGAGGGAAGGGTTCCAGAGGACTGGAAATCAGGTATAATTGTTCCTTTATACAAAGGGAAAGGGGAGAGAGAAGTATGTGGTAACCATAGGGGTATTTGCCTTCTTAGTGTGACTGGTAAAATATATGGTAGAATACTCATTGATAGGGTTAGGCATATGACAGAGGAGCTAGTTGGAGAAGAACAAGGGGGATTTAGGAAGGGAAAAGGGTGTTTGTTCTATTTGTTCTAAGATGTTTAGTGGAGAAGTATCTAGAGAAGGGAAGGAAAGTGTATGCTGCCTTCATGGACTTGGAGAAAGCTTATGACAGAATAGATAGGCAAGGTATGTGGAAGGTATTAAGAATACATGGAGTGGAGGGGAAATTTTTGAGTGCTGTGAAGAGTATGTCCGAAGGAGCTAGGGCTGCGGTGTGAGTGGATGGTGAGCTGAGTGAGTTCTTTGATATCAATGTGGGACTGAAACAGGGTTGTGTGATGTCTCCATGGCTGTTTAATATATACATGGATGGGGTTGTAAAGGAGGTGCAAGGTAGTGCAGTGGATGTGGGGGTGGCTCTAATGAATGAGGGTGAGATTTGGAAGATTCCGGTGTTGCTGTTTGCTGATGATACAGTATTATTGAGTGAAGATGAATGGGAGTTGCAAGGTTTGGTGAATGAATTTGGGACAGTGTGTAGGAGGAGGAATCTGAAAGTTAATGTAAACAAAAGTAAAGTCATGGTGTTTGAGAGGAATGAAGTCACAGAGTGTGCAGTGAAGTTGGATGGTGAGGATATGGAGAATGTGAGTGCATTCAAGTACTTGGGTAGTGTTATGAGTAAGGATGGAACTTTGGGGGATGAAGTGCGTGAAAGGGTACAGCAGGGAAGGAAGGTTGTTGGTACACTGAAAGCAGTGATGAGAAATAGGGAGGTGAGTGTGGAAGTTAAGAAGTCACTGCATGATAGTATTGTGATCCCTACCCTGACGTATGGAAGCGAGGCATGGACCTTGCAAGAGGGGAACAAGTCAAGAGTGAGAGCAGTGGAAATGAGTTACTCGAGAGAAGCATGTGGAGTGACGTGGAGGGACAGGTTGACGAATGAAGATGTGAAGGAACGTTGTGGGGTGGATGTGGATGTGGTTGAGAGGATTAGGAGAAATACACTGGGGTGGTTTGGACATGTGAAGAAAATGGAGAATGAAAGACTGACTAAGAGGGTGTATGTAAGTGAGGTGGAGGGAGGGAGAGGGAGGGGTAGACCGAGGATGATGTGGAGGGATGGAGTTGAGAGGTATATGAGGGAGGGGGGAGTGAGTTGGGGGGAGGGTAGTCAAATGGTGGGTGACAGAACGACTTTGAGGCGTTTTGTCTGAGGCCACCCTTTGCGGGATTAGGGCGTCGGGCTATAGATAGATCGATCGATAGATTTAGTGTGTGTGTGTGTGTGTGTGTGTGTGTGTGTGTGTGTGTGTGTGTGTGTGTGTGAATGCTATTTTCATATTGACAAGCGGTGTATGCATGTTTTGTACCTTATCATGTACTGTACGTGGTCAGCCGGAGATATTCTGTTACTGATAATCACTCCTAGGTCCTTTTCCTTTCCTGATACGTGTAGGGATGAACTTCCTAGTTTATAATCCCAATCTGGTCTTTTTCCACTTTTACAAAACTTAATTACATGGCATTTGTCCACACTGAATTCCATTTGCCATCTATTGCTCTGTTCATGAAGCTTATTTAATTCTTCTTGTAGCTTTCTGCAAGAGTCTGTGTTTGTAATTCTCCTCTGTATATTTTGCATCATCAGCAAACATATTTAGATAGCTTCCATTTTCAATGATCCTGTCTATATGACTTATATATACTAAAAATATAATTGGTGCCAGCACTAACCCCAGTGGAACTCCACTAGTCTCTTCCCTCCATGGTGAGTAATTTCCCCTAAGTACTGTTCTCATTTCCTTTTTTTTTTTCTAAGAAAATCCTGCATCCAATAGTAAAGATTACATTGGATTCTTCCTTGATAGCAGTTTCCATAAAAGTCTTTGGTGTGGTACTCTGTCAAATGCATTCTTAAAATCTAAATACTGTAGATACTGCCCACCCATACTTCGTTTTTCTGCATTGTTTCTGCAACTCTATCATAGTAGCTTATTAGATTTATAACACACGATTTTTCCTTTTCTAATAACGAATTGTCTTTCAGTTATCATATTGTATTTTTCCAGATTGTTTACTCAAATTTTTCTTATTATCTTTTTTAGTGCCTTGCTTAAACACTGTTCAGGGATACTGGTGTGTAGTTGAGTCGATTCTATTTCCTTTCTTGAATAGGGGAACATTGTTTTCTTCCAACTATCAGGTAGTTTACCTTGACTTAAAGATTCCTTGAATATATGATATAGTGGTCTGCTTTACTCTTCTGCACATTCACATAGTACCCACCCTGAAATTTCGTCAGGACCATTTCTTTTCCTTTGTCTAATTTACTCAACTCTTCCTGTACCTCTTGTTCCATTATTCATATATCTGGCATTATGTGTAGGCATGCATGTTCCTTATCATCTTATCATATCTCTCAAAACTACTTTCTTCTTTAAAAAGTGATTGGAAATTTTTGCTAAGAACTTTGCAAATATTATTTTCTTGGATATAGGTTATCCCCTCATCCATGATGGACTCTATTTTATCTTTAACTTTGGTTTTGCTTCAGATGTAGCTGTAAAAAAGCTTCGGTTGATTACTGCATTTATTTATAATGTCTTCCTCAAACTGCCTTTGAGCTTCTCTCCTTTTCCTTATTTAATCATTTCTTGCCTGTTTATAGTTGTTATATGCCCTCTTACTATTGTGTCTTCTGTATCTGTTCCACGACGTCTCTTTTCTCTTTTGATTTTTTTACATTCTGTGCTAAACCACTTCTTTATCCTTATTTCTGTTTCTTTGTGCTCAGGGATATAATGTTTGACTCCTATCTCATAAAATTCACAGAATTTTCTATATATAACATTTCTTTTCCTTTAAGCTCGTTTTCCCAGTCTATTTCTATGAAGTACTTCTTCAGGTCATGGTAGTTGCCCTTTTTGTAGTTTAGGCTCATTTTGAAACTTTCATTACTGTCAACTATATCATATGCAATGCTGAGGTACCAGTTTAATAGTAAATGGTCGCTTTTGCCAAATGGAGGATGACACACAATGTTGCTGATATCATTATCTTTCCTGATAAATATAAGATCTAGCAATGGTGGATCATGAAGTCCTCTTTTTCTGGTGTTTTCCCTTAAATGTTGTTAGGAAAAACTCCTGTACAAGACCCAGGAGATTTTGATTGCAGTGGCTTTCATAGTTTCTTACAACTAGAGTATTCCAATTTATATTTGTATTGAAATCTTCAGTTAATATAATTGTTTCATATTTCTCTTCCATTCTGTGTAGTAGGCTCTTAAACTCTTTCTGCCAGGTCTTCATATTTGCTTGCTTCTCAAGTGTTTGTTTTGGCTGGCATGTATAAATTTGCCACAATTATTTTCCTTTCAGATGTGTCAATCTCTAATGCAGTCAGAACTATTTATGATGGTATACCTAGTTGTATCTCTTTGACTTCTAGATTTTTCTTTGTTAATACTAGAACTACTCTTTTTTTTTTTTTTTCAAATTTCTACCACTTTTCCATATATTGTAATCCTCAAAGCCTAGGATGTCGTTTTGATATCCTTGGAATTATTTATTTATTTTTTTTTTCAGTTTGGTAAGTACTATGAGGTTCCATTTCTTTGGCATAGTCTTTTATCTCTAATAATTTTGATATCACTCCGTCTACATTTGAGTATATCAACTTAACATTAAGGCTAACTCATGTAGAAGGGGTCGTAAGGTTTTTATTCGTTTTACTTAATGAAACTCTATGCAGCTTACCTTTCCCTTCCTTCTTATGTACCTTTCTGCCTTACATTCTTCCCATTCTCCTTCCTTCCCTGCTTCCCTTCGTCCTTCCTTATCCTTTCTGTCCTTCCTTTCAGCCTTCCTTCTCACCTACCTTCCTTTCAATTTTTCTTCTTTCCCTCCTTCATTCTTTCCTTCCTTCCTTCCCTCCTTCATTCCCTCTTTCCTTTCATCCTCATTCCATCCTTCCTACTAGCATACAAGCACATCAGAACCACATATCCTCAGTTCAAGCAAATAGCCAACGATAAAACAGTCATCTCTCTCACCAAGCCAATTTATCAGGCAGTCCATATGTGAGCAATAAAGTGGTGTCAGTATTTGATCAGCCAAAGTAGGGGGATGAATTTACACTTCATATCCTCTCCTCTTGTCACCTCCCCTATCAGAAAACACGACCTGAGAGGAGTGAAGGGGAAAGGACGGAGAAGGAGGAGGGGGCAATAATGGAATGTTCGACAGAGGGAAGGTTCCAAGGAGTGAGTGATCGAAAAAGAGTTCGAAATAGGGAAGGTTCAATGTAAGTTGGATTTAAGTTCGAGTTTGAGGTAGGTAGAGTTTGAAGTCTAAAGGTTAGAAGCATTTAGGGTTTTGAATTGAGGGGTTTCAAAGTAGAAAGGGTGTAAATTCTTGAGGGTTCAAAGTAGGGAAGGTGTAAAGTAGGGAGAGTTCGAAGTACGGAGAGTCTGAAGTCGGGGGAGTTCAAATAAGAGAGGGTTCGATGTAGGAAAAGTTCGAAATAAGGAGGATTCAAATTAGGGAGGATTCAGAGTAAGGAGAGTTTGAAAAGGGGAGGGTTCAAAGTACGGAGGGTTCGAAGTTGGGAGGGCTTGAGGTAGGAAGGGTTCAAAGGAGGTTTCGAAGGAGTATGGGCTCAAAAGAGAGAGAGCTCGAAAAAGGGTGGGCTTGAAAAGGGGAGAAACTTGAGGAGAAAAAAATCGAAGAAGGGAGCAATCAAAAGTAGGAGGGGTTAGATGAAAGAATGTTTGGCAGCAGTGGAGCAGAAGGAGATAAGAGTCGCAGAGATCAAAGCTGCAGAATATGAAAGGGACGGGGTGTTTTTTCTCTCATATCTGATTATCGTGTCCTCTCCTTGATTAAAGAGAGGGGGGAATGGAAGTAACAGGAAGAGGAGCCGAAGAGGGAGAAGGTATGGGAGCTTGAAGGAAGGAGGATTTCAGGAAGGTAGAGGTCAAAGGAAAAATTAATCAAAGAAACAGTCAAAGTATTTATTAAATCATGCGTTTGAAATAATAGAAAAAAGAGACAATTTACCCTCATGTGTTGTTTTGTCTGCACCTCCCCTGTTTGTAAACACCCTGTGACAGGAGAGAAGTTAGGAGGAGGAGGAAAAAGGGGGGTGTCGAGGGAGGGAGTCGAGGCTGGAGAATTGAATGAGTCAAACCAGGAATCGAACCACTAGTCGACAAAACAGGAAAACGGGGAGCATTTCTGTTTTCGTATCGGGTCCTTGTTTTACTTCCACTGTATATAAACAAGTTACAAGTGAAAAGAGGCAGGAGTTAAAAGAGCAAATGAAGAGGGAGGGAGTTGTAGGAAGGAAGTATCAAAGACGGGAGTGATTAAAGGAAGGAGTGATCAGAAGTTGGAAGGAGGGTTGAAAGGAAGTAGAGGTAGAACGAGGAAGGGGTTGAGTATAGTAAGGGTCGAATGAAGGACGGGTCAAATGAGTCAGCGGTCGAATGCAATAGGGATAGAATGAAGTAAGAGTAAATAAAGAATCGAAGAAGACGAAGGGAGGGGAGAATTTTATATTACATTTCTTTCTTTCTTTTTCTTTCCTTGCCCGTTTGTAAACACACAGTGAGTGAAGAGAGTGGGAGGAGTAAAGGAAAGGTCGGAGGAGAGAGCCACAAGACAATTTGCCATAATATTCTTATTGCTCTAAGAAATCTTCAGGGTATCAAGATACGGCCAAAATCTTGGCCGAGTTCGAAAATGGGCACTCAGGGTCAAGGTCAAGGTTATCAAATTTACTGCCAAAGGTCAACTAGTTTTTATCGTCCTCATTTAGCACCGATATATCTCATGAACTGCTTAAGCCATCAATATGAAACCTTCAGAGTATCAAGATATGACCTAAATCCTGGACTAGGCCAACAGCATACTCCGGCAGGCAATTAGTATTCAGCTCCAGTATGCCTTTCTTTCATTTAAATTCTTTCCTTGTCAATACTGTACAAGCTCTTTTCATAAAAGAGACTTCTTATTTTCTTTTTATTTTTCTATGGGATGGGAACAAATATGAAGATATTGCACTCTTTCTACCTATTCTTCAGGTAAAAGACAAATCATACTTGCGACAGTGAATTGATTGTAAGTGTATTTCTGAATCAGTGTTGAAATATTACTGTGTATCTTGCAGAAGTTGGCTATTTTCTTTAAGCTGGGATGCATCTGTCAAGGCCGAAGGTATATTATTTATCTCTGAGTAAATATTCTTATCCCTGAAGGTTGAGATGTGGGGTATGGGTTTAAGGGGATGTGAATGTTGGGTGAGGTACATGTGTGTGTGTGTGTGTGTGTGTGTGTGTGTGTGTGTGTGTGTGTGGATGGATGAAAATGTGGATGTAAATTGGATGTGGATGATGGAAAGGCTTAAGATAAAGGAGTGTCATTATTTTTCTTGAAATTTTGAGATAACCTCCAAAACTGTTACTCTCTGTAGTAATTGCTTCCTCTAACAATCTCTCTCTCTCTCTCTCTCTCTCTCTCTCTCTCACACACACACACACACACAAGCACATTTGTAGCATATTACATAACATGAGAGAGGAACTGAGATTACTGACTGAAATAAGAATACATCTCTAATTTAAGGAAGATTAATTCACTTGCAAGAATAAAGGCCAACTGTGTTTAAACTGTATTGAAAAGTATTGAAATATGTGAAATTTGTTTTAGCCTTCAATGATCTATGCGTATCTCACAAATGAAATATTCGTAACGTAGAAGCGTTGTATATTGTCCTATAAACACAATCATAAAAATGGTAGGGCCAAAGTCAGCATTAAAAAAAAATTACAGATTTATAACAGTCCGAGCTAAAAAGAACTTAATTACAGGCGTATCGGAAACAAAGAATATACCTTTCTTTCTGCATTAATTTGTTTTCTCACTAGAGCCACTAACAAAATGCGACTTCCAACCTATTGTCTTGTTTGCCAATTGGCTTCCGGTAAGTACTGACAAACGTGTGTGTGTGTGTGTGTGTGTGTGTGTGTGTGTGTGTGTGTGTGTGTGTGTGTGTGTGTGTGTGTGTGTGTGTGTTGTAATTCCCTCATTAAAGCTTTGTGCAGTGCTATCGGTTCAGAGGACAGTTGTTACATTTGTCTGCCTGACTAGTCGTGTTTGGGGAAAGGGAAGGAGTGTGTGTGTGTGTGTGTGTGTGTGTGTGTGTGTGTGTGTGTGTGTGTGTGTGTGTGTGTGTGTGTGTGTGTCTGTGTGTCTGTGTCTGTGTGGGTGGGTGGGTGAGTGAGTGGGTGGATGGGTGTGTGGGTGAGTAGGTGTGAATGCATATATGAAATTTTGTAAAATATATGCATATAAATCTTTACGTATGTATATTAAGATGCCTGTATGTGTAAATGTGTATGTGTTGGCACGCAAGTGTTAGAATATTCACGAATCAATGAATCACACTACACTTACTCTGGCCTCCAATGCAGGATGAATATTGTTCTCCAGTGCACAAGAGAACAGTGTTTACCTTATTATTAAACGATACTGCAAAAGGTGCCATTACAACAAGCACTGTGAAATATGTTTTTTTTTTTCCCCCCGAAACTGGAGACTAGAGTTCTGAGTTCTTGATAACGTATACTCATTTATACATTTCTAAGAGGAAAAAATTCTCTCTCTCTCTCTCTCAGAGTCTCTCTCTCTCTCTCTCTCTCTCTCTCTCTCTCTCTCTCTCCTTCTTCTTCTTCTTCTTCTTCTTCTTCTCCTTTCGCCATCTTCCATGTCTCATCTGTCTCATTGTTATTACTTTTATAAAGTTTTCATCATCACCATTTTCTTTTTATTTTGTCACTCTGTCCTGTTCTATTCCTTCATCTTTTTCCTCTTCCCACTATCTTTTTTATATAATTTAATAATTTATGTTCTATTCTTTCGTTTTCTGTTTCTTTATCGTATATTATCCTTCCTTAATCTTTTTGTTCTGCCTCTCCTGCTGGATTTCCTTCTTCCAAACTCCATTCCTCTCACTGACTCCCTTCAGCCTCTGTCTCTTCGCCACAGATGCAGTTCTCTTTATTCTGTATTTATTCTTATTACATGTCACTTGTGCTAAAGATGGACGCCTTCACTTGGTGGTACTGCTATAACTGGGTGGCTTCCCTGCTAATGATACAAACGTCTCCCAATTCCTTCCCTATCTCGCTATAGAAGGTTGGTGGATTGTAACAGCAGGACAGTATCAGCCAGCAGTCCCCTGGCTTCAGTCTGAAATGAACCTACAAACAACAGCAACGCTTGTATTCTGAACACTATGTTTTCATCCCCCTCTCAGTTTCGGCGGACACGTGGCATCCATCTATCTAAACATTCTCACTTCTTATCTATTCAGCTCTCTCTATATATCTATCTGCCTATCTGTTTCTATGTCTATTTATTTGCTTAAGGATCTATCAGTCTATGTCTGTATCTATCAGTCTATCCTTCTCTCCCGCTGCAATTCTGACCCTCACTTTTCACTGCTCCTGTCGCAGTCTTAATTTCTCACCCAGTCTCTCACATACTTTCTTTCACCCACACACTCTCGTTCTCTTTTTCACCCACACATTCCCGCCTTTCTTCCATTCACCCCCCCCCCCCATCATCCACCCTCTCACTATCTCACTGTCTCACTAGAATTTTTTCAACCAAGTCCTCGAGATCCCATGGGTCCAGCGTCAGAGGGAAGGAAGGGGGGGGGGGCTTCTGGTGTTTGCCATGTAAAAAGTTATGTACCCTTTCTCTTATTGCACGCTTTTCCCATGTGTGTGTGTGTGTGTGTGTGTGTGTGTGTGTGTGTGTGTGTGTGTGTGTGTGTGTGAGTAGTTTTTGCATGGTTTGGCTTTCGAGTGTGTTAGATTAGTGTGATGTAAATGTGAGAGTGTTAAGGGGATGCCTGGTGTGTGGGTGTAGTGGTATGTGATGTGGCAGGATGGTGTGTGATGTGGTGTGATAAGGTAGGATGGTGCGTGATGTGGTGTGATGTGGCAGGATGGTGTGTGATGTGGTGTGATGAGGTAGGATGGTGCGTGATGTGGTGTGATGTGGCAGGATGGTGTGTGATGTGTTAGGATGGTGTGTGGTGTGGTATGATATGGTAGGATGGTGTGTGGCGTGGTGTGAAGTGGTAGGATGGTGTGTGATGTTGTGTGACATGTTAGAATGATGTGTGGTGTGGTGTGGTGTGATGTGGTAGGATGATGTGTGGTGTGATGTGATGTGGTAGGATGATGTGTGGTGTGGTGTGATGTGGTAGGGTGATGTGTGGTGCGGTGTGATGTGGTTGGGTGATGTGTGGTGTGATGTGATGTGGTTGGGTGATGTGTGGTGTGGTGTGATGTGGTAGGGTGATGTGTGATGTAGTGTGATGTGGTAGGGCAATGTGTGGTGTGGTGTGATGTGGAAGGGTGAGGTGTGGCGTGGTGTGATGTGCCAGGGTGATATGTGGTGTGTGTGATGTGGTACGGTGATATGTGGTGTGGTGTGATGTGGTACGGTGATGTGTGGTGTGGTGTGATGAGGTAAGGTGATGTGTGGTGTGGTGTGATATGTGGTGTGGTGTGATGTGGCAGGGTGATATGTGATGTGGTGTGATGTAGTAGGGAGATGTGTGGTGTGGTGTGATGTGGCAGGGTGATGTGTTGTGTGGTGTGATGTGGTAGGGTGATGTGTTGTGTGACGTGGTAGAGTGATGTGTGGTATGGTGTGATGTGGTTGGGTGATGTGTGGCGTGGTGTGGTGTGGTTGGGTGATGTGTAGTGTGGTGTGATGTGGTAGTGTGATGTGTGTGTGTTGTGATGTGGGAGGGTGATGTGTGGTGTGGTGTGATGTGGTAGGGTGATGTGTAGTGTGGTGTGATGTGGCAGGGTGATGTGTGGTGTGGTGTGATGTGGTAGGGTGATGTGTGGTGTGGTGTGATGTGGTAGGGTGATGTGTGGTGCGGTGTGATGTGCTAGGGTGATGTGTGGCGTGGTGTGACGTGGTAGGGTGTTACGCAGTGTAGTGTTATGTGGTACGGTGGTGGTGGTTGTGTGTGATGTAACTTTGTAGGATGATATGTGTGGTGTGATGTGGTAGGGTGGTGTAGTGTGGTGTGATGTGGTAGGGTGGTGTGGTGTGGTGTGATGTGGTAGGGTGATGTGTGGTGTGGTGTGGTGTAGTGTGGTAACATAGTGTGTGTTGCCTGCTTGTGGAGAGTTTTTGTGTCCTTACTCTTTTACTTCGCTTTCCTCGTGTGAATGTGGTGTTTAGCTATTGTGTGGTAGCACTGTGAGAGTTTTAGGCTGATTATTCCAACCGGATGTGGTGTGATGAGGTATTCAGTGATGTTGTGTAGGTATGGTGTGATAGATATGACTGTGAAAGTATTGGTTTTCTGTGGTGTGGTGTGGTGTGGTGCAGTGTGATGTGGCTTGGCGTTGTGATATGTTGTGTTGTGTAAAGTGATGCAATTGCGAAATGTAGCATTTTACCGTGGTGTGGTATAACTGGTGGCCTGGTATCGTTATGAGAGTGATACTATAGTGTGAGGATGGTGAGTTAGGTGGTGTCATTCTCCTGGAAACTGATGTCCTTTTACCGTTCTGTATAGCTTTCCCTGTATGTGATTGTGATGCTTGGTGTGGTTATGGTATGGTAGGCTAGTGTGATGGTGATTGCGGTAGTAGGATGGTGGGATGGTTGTGGTGTAGTTGGTGTATTTATGGATACGTTAGCTTGATGTGGTGCAGGTTGGTGTCTTCGTTGCGGTGTGTTAAGCTATTGCGGAGGTTTTGTGGTGGTAGGTTAGTGTGGTGGTCATGATGCGGTAGGTTAGTGTGGTGGTCATGATGCGGTAGGCTAGTGTGGTGGTCATGATGCGGTAGGATAGTGTGGTGGTCATGATGCGGTAGGCTAGTGTGGTAGTCATGATGCGGTATGTTAGTGTGGTGGTCATGATGCGGTAGGCTAGTGTGGTGCTTGTTTTGTGGTTGGTGTGATGGTTGTGGTGTGATTGGTGTATTCGTGGTTGTAGTAGTTTAATGTGGTGGCTGGTTGGCGTCGTGGATGTAGTGTGGCTGTTGAGGCTTATGTGGTGGTGGTTGTCATGCCATTGATGTACTAATTGTAGAGTGCATGATGTGGTGTGGTGTGCTTGGTCTGGTTGTGATGAGGCTGGTGTGGGTGATGTAACTGTGTTGTGGTAGGTTGGTGTGGATGTATTGTGGTAGATTGTGGTGGCGTGGTTGTGATGTGGATATTGGGGGGGTGCTGGTGGTCTGGGTAGTTTCATGTGCTTGCGAGTGATTTGAAGAATTAAAACTACAAAAGAAAAAGTTTTTTTTTTTTTTTTTTTTCTGAGGCCTTTAAACATCTCTCCCTTAAGCTGAATACAGTACAAATTAACTGGTGGCAGCAAGAGGACTTCGCTGCACTGAAGAGGTCAGTGAGTCTTTCCTGAACTTAACCTCCTCAATCTGTTTACATATATATGATCTTAGTCCTGTGGTGGAACCAGTATTGTATTTCATCAGCTTGTTTCTGTTTTCTTTGCTTCAAACGCCTTTCAGTTTGGCGCCTTTTTTTTTTTTTTTAATTCCCCACCAATGCACTTGAAACCTGATACAATTAGTCCTTTGGGAAATGCCCACTGATATTTTCTTCATTACAGTTTCTTGTTAAGGTTATTGCAGAGTTTTATGGGCTCAAAGATCAAGCCATACAAGCACACACAAATTTGGAGGTCCTGTGTTCTTCCATAGTAAGGAATGTTCAATAATCATCACGGAAATTGCACAAAGGTAGTGTGTCATTGTACTATAATTGTGCGGAAATTGTCCTTCACTGTTTTGGAAATGCAATGGTGTTTGTTTCTAAGCTCTTCACTATCACACATGTTCTTCGCAAAAAAAAAAAAAAAAGTATTATGGTAGCAAAAATATGATATAAAATCTCATCGTGGTGAAGAGTAAATTGAATCCTTCTCATAACTACAATAGTAAAAAAAAATGCGTCAGTCATTCCAAAAGGTTAAAAGCAAAGGAGAAGTACTCTAAATGAGAACACGCGAGGAAGAAAAACTGAAAGGGACAGAAAGAGCTACAGAATAATAGAAAAATAAGCAGGGAATGTATACATACTTGAAAAATAGCTCAAGCCCTGAAAAATGGAAGAGAAAAAAAGAGAAAGCAAAAGTTTATATGAGAGAGATAGAGGAGAGAGGAATACTAATGATGGAGGACGGGAGCCAAGCTGAAAAGAAAAAGTGGGACATACAAAGATTCGGGATGAAGGGAGGAATAAATATAAAACTGATAAATATGTCAGTCTGCTTATCTTTCTGTCTTCTTATCCGTTGATCTATCTGTCTGTCTCTCTGCCTGTCAGTCTATCAATCAATACAGCCACATATATATATATATATATATATATATATATATATATATATATATATATATCTGGGTATCTGTCTGACTACTAATCTATCGGTCTGTCTGTCTGTCTATCTGGCTACTTATCTATCTGTCTTTCTGTCTATATATCTGGCTGCTTATCTGTTTGTCTATCTGCCTGTCTGTCTATCGATCTAGCTATTTATCAATCTATCTGTCTGTCTATGTCTATCTAATCCCTACCTGTCTATATATCTCTCTATCTATTCATATATGGTAAACGAAAAAGAAGCAAGTGGAAGGTGACGAAAATAAAAAAAGAATATGTGAAATAAAAACAAAAGCAAAAAGAAAGAAGTAGGAGAATTACTGGAAAAGGGATATTCTAAGAGAACAACAGCAACAGTATTAAATGAGAAGAGGATGGAGAACTGATGGAGGAAAGGAAAAATGAATGAAAGAAAACAGAAACAAAACAAATGAAAGAAACCGGGAAGATGAAGGAAAACATAGAAAAATAAAATGAGAATATATCGAAAATACAAAGGAAACAAAGACAATGAAAAAAAAAAAAATGACACCCAGAAGAAGAATAAGACACCAGGAAGATGTTGAAAAATCGGGAAAGTAAAAAAAAAAAAAAAAGAAAGAAAGAAAGAAGAGGGAAACATCAATGTAAAAAGCAACAATAGCGCTGAAAAAGAGACAAAAAATAAAGGAAAAAATATATGGAGAGAGAGAGAGAGAGAGAGAGAGAGAGAGAGAGAGAGAGAGAGAGAGAAGTGAGAAAGAACAGAGGAAGAAACGAGAAGATAGAGGGAGGTAGAAAGTGAGAGGATAAATAAGAGGAGATAATGACAAAATTAAAGGAAGGCATGAGGCAGCAGCAACCTTCTCATAGTCGGATCAACGCTAGTACTGTACTCTATTCCTTCTAACGCCAGACGATTTTACACAGATGAAATTGAGCTACAGGAGCCTAAGTGTGTTTACATAAGTACTCCAAGTATGAAAACATGCAATGAAGATATTTTCCAAGATCGAGATGTTTGTTGTGGTTCAGGCGACGATGATGATGATGGTACTGTACAAATGTATGATGATGATGATGCCCATGATATTGAAGACAACGATGATGACGTTGTTGATGATGATGATGGAGATGATGATAGTGCAAATAATGATGGTGTTGACATTTTCACTGTAATAATGACGATAATATAGATAAACATTTCTACTGCAGCCATCCTCCGTTTATGGTCTGCATCTGTCACTGACAATTTATAATTTCCTCATCAAGGGCGAGGCAAAAACCATGACACAGCCCATGAGAAAACCGATCCAGGAAGTATTAAATTGTGAAGAGCATGGACAGGGGAGCGTAAGACAGACTGAAGTGCTGCGTATCTGTTTGCTTAAAGACAAGTTGTTGGGAAGAGGCCGTTGACAGATTGGCAGCTAAGCTGAGAGATGTAAGGTAGGCGGAGAACCCAGGTTTGTTAGATGTTGTTGTTTATGTTCATGTTCTTTTTGTCGTTGATGGTGATGATAATAATCCTGTTGTTGTTGTTGTCATATCTGGTCGAGCAGGCCCGTCGACCACAGTCAAGCAACTGACTCTGGGGCCGTCCTACAGGAGTAGTACAGTACAGTAAATAGACAGTGTTGGGATCCGGCAAACCCTTGTGGTATGAGGCATCCCACCAGGACCGGATTTCACTGTTGTTACCGTTGTTGGTGTGGTCCCAGGTCCATTTGGTAATTAACACGTTGGGCTGCAGGCTCACGTGGTCTTTCTGCAGTCCACCACTCACTGTTTGGTGTCAGGGAGGGAGTTGTGAGACGTTTGTACAAAAGGACAGCAGGTTTTATCTGTGCCACCACATAAAGGCGTCCCTCTCCATCACCACAACCTACCTTGTCAAACGAAGGTTTATAATATCTCTCCCCAGCTACTGTTTTCCAGGTGGTGGTAAGCGAGTGGTGGACTAATATTACACGGCGCAAGAATTGTCCAATGAAGAAATGAGATGTCGTGCAGACCTTTTTTTTTGTTTGTTTGTTTGTTTTTTCTTCCTTTCTCTTTATATTGCTTTTCATGTTCTTAGTGTTTGTTCCAAAGTCATTGTACTCGTCTGCTTACTATCTTGCTTCCTTTTTTTCTCCTTTTTCTTCTTTTGTTTCATAGCTAAGCCTACAGTACAAGTGCCTACGTTATCATCAATCTCTCCCTACCTTTCTGTCTCTCATTTTCCTTTTCCTCCTTCGCGTATATTATCTACTTTTATCCTTGAGTTTCCGTCCCTCCCTCTTTCTGTATTACTTGGCTTCTTCTTCATCATCTTTTTTCCATCATATTCTTTGCACTCTCTGTATTTCTCCTCCCTTACCTTCCTTTTCTTCTTCTTGAACTCCTTCTTGCCTTCTTTTCTCTTATGTTTACCTATCCATCTTTTTCTTTCTCACACTCTCCTCTCCTTCCCTTCACTTCCATCTGTTCTTATCGCCCACTTTTATTATGACTCTTTTCTTATCTTCGTCCTTTCGTTTCTTTCCCTCCCCTGACTTCCTTTCCATATTCTTATCTCTTAATTCTCATCTCCCCAGTTCTCTCTTCTTGTCCCTTTGCCTCTCTTGTATCTTCTCTTCCCTTTTCTTCATCCCTTCTCGTCCCTCTCCTTCTGCTCCATTCCTACCGCATCCTTTTCCTTCCATTCCCTTCCCTTCCCTTTCTTTCCCTTTCCTTCCCATTCTCTTCTTTTGTCTTTTTTCCTATTCTTTTCTTCTTTCTCTCTATCCCCTTCTCCCTTCACGCACTCCGCTTCTCCCCTTTTCATTTTCTCTTGCTCTCTTCCTTCTCCATCTCCTTCCTTATGTGTTCCTTGTGTATCCTCTCACTCTTACCCTTCATCATCCCCTCATCCCTTGTTCTTCTTCTCGTCTTCCATTCCTATTTCTCTCTTTCGAACCTTTTCTTCTTTCTTTCTTTTTTTTTCCTTCCCTTCCTTTTGTCTCTGAGTTACGTCTTTCTGTTTTCCTAGTTTTTATCTGTTTCCATCCCTTGCTTTTCATATTCACTTTGTTTTCACTCTTATCACGTTTTTCTTCCTCTTTAAAATCCATTGCACCCAGCTGTTTAGATACTGTGTGGGGGGAGGGGGGGTTGGGGGCAGTGCAGTAACTCCAAGACTCCAAGGAGGTGCATCAGTAAAACACTATTTTTTTATTCTTGCCTGACTCCCCACCCCTCTCCCACACACACATATTTCTCTCTCTCTCTCTCTCTCTCTCTCTCTCTCTCTCTCTCATTTTTAATTTTTTAATTTTACTTAATTTACTTAAAAATGAGGATAAGGCGTATGATTTTGTTAACATATAATATTCTTATTATTTTTTCCTCCGATAACAAAATCTACCAGAGTAATTAAAATTTCAGCTTCCCTAATTGATCATATATGGACAAATAACTTGCAAAACCATCAGGAAAGTGGTATATGTTAGATTTCTTTCAGTGATCATTTCCCTGTTTGTGGTATTTTCTCAGTTAACTTTGGTAATGCTTACTCTCCCAGAATAACAAAGATTAAGAGGATGTTTAAGAAAGATTCTATAAATGCTTTTAAAATAGATCTTATTAACTATAAGTGGCAATTAGAGATGAATAATTCTGATGTTAATGACAGTTACCACATTAATATGAGGACGTTTCAGAACCTGTACAATAAACATTTTCCTTTAAAACAATATACCTTCAAAGAAAAGCATATTGGTAAACCTTACATAACTCAAGCAATAAAAAATTCCATCAAACACAGAATTAAGTTACAGAAGCTTTGTGCTTAGAGGCCACTATCCTATGAAAAGGTATTTAAGAATATAGAAACACATTAACTTCTCTAGTAAGAGCAGCTAAAAAAACGTATTATGAATCAAAACTAAAGGAAACTGCAGGAGATAGTAAGAAAACATGAGAAATAATTATTTAACGAGGAGAAATAATGATAATGAATCGCCAAATTTTACAACATTTCAGGATAAATCCATTTGTAATTATCATGAAATAGCTGCAGCATTTAACGAATATGTTTGTAATATTGCTAGTAGATTAGTCTTGAATATCCAGCAATCTCCAGTACCATTTACATCCTGTCTTCCCGGACCTGCTGTATTTTCCTTTTTTCTAAGACCAACAGCTATCTCGGAAATTACAACAGTTATTAGCAGCCTTAAGTTAACGTCACCAGGATATGATGATATTAGTATAAAAATAATAAAAGAATGTAATAATGACATTTCTCCTTTTCTAGAATATATAATCAATAGATCTAAGAAGGACACTACCCTAAGTGCCTCCAGATTGCTAGAGTAATACCTATATATAAAAAAGGTGAGAAACTTATTCCTACAAATTACAGACCTGTCTCAATCCTTCCAAGTTTTAGTAAAATTTTTGAAAAAATCATAGCAGGTAGATTGATAGATTACTTATCTAATTGTTAATTATCTGAATATCACTATGGCCTTCGTCCTAATTATTCTACCGAACTTGCTGTGCATCATCTGTGCAAAAGTATCCATAGTGCATTAGACAACAAGGCATATCAAGTTACAGTTTTTTGTGCCCTATCCGAGGCTTTTGATACCATACTCATTCTATCTTACTGGAAAAATTAATGGTTTATGGAATCCGTGGTACGGCACAGGAAACGGTGTACAGTATACAACAGTACACCATCTTCATATATACAAGCTAACTGCAAGGATCAATTTTTGGCCCTCTTTTAGTTTTATTATTCATAAATGATATTACACGTACTTCTTATAAACTAAAATTCCTACTCTTTGCTGATGACACGACCGTTTTTCTCCAGGACCAAGACCTTACGGAAATTAAAAATACATTGAATGAAGAACTTGTTAACGATTATAACTGGAAAAAAGTAATAAATTAACTTTAAATATTAGTAAAATACATATTATGTTACCACATTCATTAATGATGCAGCCAGCACTGATGTATAATGGTAATGTTAATTCGAATATTATATATTACAGCCGTTATTTTGTTAAGTTTGACTGTTACTTCAAGTACCTGAGACTTTAATTTATCATCAATTATAACACCTAAAAATCTAGACTCCCTAACTTGATTTAACATGAGGTTGTCAATATATCATATTGACAACCTCATGTTAAATCAAGACTCCCTAACTTGATTTAACATGAGGTTGTCAATACATTATACTGACAACCTCATGTTAAATCAAGTTAGGGAGTCTTGATTTAACATGCGGTTGTCAATATGATATATTGACAACCTCATGTTAAATCAAGTTAGGGAGTCTAGATTTTTAGGTGTTATAATTGATGATAAATTAAAGTCTCAGGTACTTGAAGTAACAGTCAAACTTAACAAAATAACGGCTGTAATATATAATATTCGAAATAACATTACCATTAAATTTGTAAGACAAATTTACTTATCATTAGCTTATCCACACCTGTTGTATTGCTCAGCTATATGGGGAGGAGCATTTAAAACTAACCTTGACAGTCTTTTCATCACACAAAAAAGTTGATACGTGTTATGACCAACAGCCAGCGTTATGCCTACACAAACCCTTTGTTCAGTGACTTAAAATTACATAAAGTACCTTACGTCTTATCATTCCAGAATCTCATATTTGTACATAAAGCATTGAACATATATCCAACTGACAGTGGTTTTCAGTTTCTATCGCAGAATCCAGACAGCAGACGGCCTAATGATCTGAGACTCCCATTATGTAGAACATCCCATGCACAGCATAGTATACTGGTTAGAGGAGTGAAATGTTGGAACCAGCTAACAGAAGATTTAAAGTGTATTACATCATGTGATGTTTATAAGCACAGTATGAAACAAAGGTTTCTAAATGATTAATAGTATCTCTTATTCCTTTTATATATTCATTATTTTCTCTTGTTGCATTGTATAAATTATTTTGTGTTACTTGTGTATAAACTGTCTAGTTGCGCATGTATCTTTTCATTGTATACGATGTGTTTGTGTATGAATATCCATCATGTTATGAATGTGTGTAATGACTATGGTGAGAACTAAAGTTACAAATGTTTATATAAGTTTGTATTATCTGTAGATCTGTTTGTTTTTCTTCGGCATGGTAAATCTAATAAGAGGTCTGTACAAGAGCTTCAGCTCAACAGACCTGGACTTCAGAATTCACATGTATATATGATTCCTAATTGTATTAGATGAGGCCAATAAAATTTATCAGTATCAGTATCAATGAAGCTTGGACGTTGTTGGAAGGACACAAGTCAAGAGTGAGAGCAGTGGAAATGAGTTATTTAAAAGGAGCTTGTGGAGTCACATGGAGAGACAGGCTGATGAATGAGGATATAAAGGAGCGTTGTGGTGTGGCTATGGATGTGATAGGAAGCGTTATGAGGAACACACTGAGGTGGTTTGGCCATGTGGAGAGGATGGAGGGTGAAAGACTGACGAAGAGAGTGCATGTGAGTGAGGTGGAGGGGGGAAGAGGGAGGGGGAGGCCGAGGATGAGATGGAGGGATGGGGTGGAGAGGTATATGAGAGAGGGGAGTGTGAGTTGGGAGCAGGGCAGTGAAATGGCGGGGGACAGGGCGACTTGGAGGCGATTTGTTTGTGGCCACCCCAAATGGGATTGAGGCGTCTGGAAATAGATAGATAGATAGATCAGTCTCTCTCTCTCTCTCTCTCTCTCTCTCCTTCGTATACAGACACATATAGATAAATAAAGAAGTAGATATATGAAAAGAGAGGTAGATACACAAATACTTAGAGAGATAGATTGGTAGGTAGATGTTCAACTCACTCACGCATCTCTTCTCTGTCCTCTTTTCTTTCACTTTTTCCTCTCTTCTCTCTCATTGCATCTCTCTTTTCCTCCCGTCTCCTTCTTCCTTGCTTCTCCACTTTCTTTTTCCTTAATTCTTTCCTTCTCATTTCCTCCCTTTTTCTGTCATCCCCTCACTCTTTTCCCTCTCTTCTCCATCTCTCCTTCTTTTACACTTCCTACGGTTTTCTCTCCTCTCTCCTCCTGTTTTCCCGTCTCTTCTCTCGTCTTTATCCCTCCCTCCATTCCATATGCTTCAGTTCCCCTTTTCTGCTATTCTAATCCCCATTTCTCCAACTCTTCATACTCTCTTTGCTCTCTCTCTCTCTCTCTCTCTCTCTCTCTCTCTCTCGTTTCCTTGCACCTCTTCTCTTACTTTTTTCCTAGAGAATTAGCATCATCAACTATATTTTTGTTTGTCGTTATTACTCCCTTTCCCCTGCCTTTATTCCTCCCTTCAAGCCTTTTTTTTCCTTTTTCCAGTCATCCTTACATGATTCCTTCCTTCTTTCCGTAATTCCTTTTCTTTTGTTCTTTCCTCCGTCTTCTTTCCCTTTTTTCACCTCCTCCTCTTCCTCCTTTACATTCACCTTTTCCTCTTCATAATCTGTCCAGTCTATTCGTCTGACTTCCATTTGTCTTTACTTCTCCTTTCTTTAATTTCTCGTTCATTTCATCTCTCCATATCTATTTTTCTTCCCCTGTCCTTATATTCTGTTTTTTGTCATGTATCTTTACTCCCTTGTTTATCTCACATTCGCTCTCCTTTCCAGTCTCAAACATCATTCATGTATAGATAGATAGATAGATAGATAGATTGATTGATTGATTGATAGATTGATCGATTGATTGATAGATATAAATCTCTCTCTCGTCTCTCTCTCTCTCTCTCATTCATTTCCTTCCACACCTACACCTTTTCCACTTCACAATTGTCTGTCCTTTGTAGCCAGTGATTTCTTCCTCCTCAGCTTCGCCTTAACTTCCTTAAGTCTTCTTCTGTTCCTGCCAATCCCCTTGCAATTTTTTTTCCAGAATATATTTTCCCTCTTTCATCATCTCTCTTTTCCCCTCCTGACCTTTTCAATCAAATGGTTTGCTTTGATATTTATTCCTATTATCATAAGACAATTCATTTTTAGATTTTTTTTTTTAATTATCCGCACGTAGTCTTGAAGGACTCTACTGAAATGGCTTTGGAGGCTTCGTAGCACCTCCTCCACAGCCATGTATTTTCAATATTACACCTTAGCATTTTGTAGTACGTTAGCTGTATTGTTATAACATAGATTAGGAATGCCTCAGTAACATTCAACAGGGTACTGAGGTGTAATGTGTAGAACAAATCGCTACTGAAGTGATGTTATCGAAAACTCCAAAGTCGCTTAAAATAACAACCCATATGTAACCAACTGTACTGTCAGGGAAAATTTCAACCCAGCCAACCCATATTTCTCACGTTAACAGCCAGCGTTATTCTGCAGGCCAGGCTTGTGTGTGTGTGTGTGTGTGTGTGTGTGTGTGTGTGTGTGTGTGTGTGTGTTCGGCAGCAAATTTCCGTCGTGTAGTGGAGCTGGACAATTTTCTGATCCATAAGGGTAAGGGTTAGATTCCCTTCTGGTGAGACAAAACTGGGCAAGGGTATGTCAGGGTTTAAAAGAGTTAGGTTGGGTTAGATTAGGGTTGGTCTGGGATAAATTAGGTTAGGGTAAATTAATTTAGGCTAGGTGAGTTTCTGTCTGTCTATCTATATACCTAGGCTGCTTCCCCCAAGGAAAGGGAGGTAGCCGAGACAGGACGACTCACTCTCCATTTACTCATCCTTTCAAACACATTCATTCGCATCTTAGCCCCAAAGGGGAGAACGGGCAGATCCTCACCGCATCGCACAGCACAAGGGTCAACTGCGCAATGCAATCAGTGACATCCACAGCAGGGCCCGACAGCAGAACTGGTTTATCCCTGCCACATCATAACAGACCACCTGACCTGACTAGCTGATCAGACCAAATGCGGGAGAATATCCCCTCAGGGCTGCGTCATCACTTATTCATTCACAATTTCTCTCCATTAATTTCTGTCATGCACAGCCACTCTTCCTTGCTCAACAGACATCCCTCTCGCATCCAGCGCTCTCTTCACACTGTCCATCCATCCTATTCGTGGTCTTCCTCTCAGTCTTACACCTCTCACATCAGATCTAGTTATCTTTTTCACCAATCGCTCATTATCCATTCTCTCCATATGCCCAAACCATTGCAACACCCTCTGCTCAACTCTACCAGCCATCTCCCGAACAACTCCAGTTCTCCTTCGCACTTCATCATTTCGCACCCGATCCATACGCGTCACTCCACACATACTCCTCAGACATCTCATCTCCATTACATTCAAACTTTTCCTCTCTGCTACACCCATATTCCATGTTTCAGCCCCATATAATGCAGTCGGTACCACAACACCCTCATACAGCCTTCTCTTTACATCCATTCTAAGCAAATGACATTTAAACACTTTTTTCATTCCTCCCAGCACCTTTCCTACTTCATTTATTCTAAACTTCACTTCTGCATCTATTCTTCCATCCACAGCAACATGTGACCCTAGATATTTAAAACAATCTACCTCCTCAAGCAACTCACCATTCAAAACTATATTCATCCCCCTACCATCTATCAACCTCGTACACTTCATCACTTTACTCTTATTCTCATTTACTTTCAATTTCCTCCTTTCACACACCCTTCCAAACTCCTCTACCAACTGTCTCAATCTCTCCTCTGAATCAGTCACCAGTGCAGTATCATCTGCAAACAGCAGCTGCTTCAGATTCCACTCTCCTCCATCAACATTTACCAGACTCAGACCACCTAAAACTCTTGCATTCACCTCCCTTACAACACCATCCATGTAAATATTAAACAACCAAGGCGACATCACACATCCCTGTCGCAGCCCCAATCTCACGGGAAACCAATCACTCTTAGCATTTCCCACTCTTACACACGCTCTACTATTTACATAAAAACTTTTCACCCCTTTTAGTAACCTACCATCAAGTCCATACAATCTTAAAACAGTCCACAAAGCCTCCCTATCAATTCTATCATACGCTTTCTCTAAATCCATAAATGCCCAAAACACATCCTTGCCTTTCGCTAAATACTTTTCACACACTTGTCTCACAGCAAACACCTGATCAACGCATCCCCTCCCTCTCCTAAAGCCACACTGCTCATCACTAATCACTCCCTCTGTACCCTCTCTAACTCTCATAATTAACACTCTACCATACACTTTACCTACAACACTCAACAGACTTATACCCCTAAAGCTAGTACATTCATACTTATCACCCTTGCCTTTATACAACGGGACCACACAAGCACTTGCCCAGTCAATTGGCACCATACCTTTCTCAAAGCACACATTCAATAATCTTACTAACCAGTCAACAATAGTCACTCCACCACCCTTCAGGCATTCCACAGCACACCCATCCATACCTGCAGCTTTCCCTGTTTTCATCTCCTTTACTGCCTTCTCCACTTCCTCCTTCGTGATCAAAGAATCATTCAACTCTCCCAACACATTTATTCCTTGCACCCTTCTATCTGCCACAATCTCAGCCACCCTTTCCTCCTCTACATTTAACAATCTTTCAAAATACTCTGCCCATCTCTTCCTTACTGCATCCATCTCAATTAACATCCTTCCATCCTCTGCTTTTACTCGTTCTTCCTTCCCAGACTCTCCCTTTCGCACCCTTTTCACCTCCTTCCAAAACATTTTCTTATTTTGTTGAAAATTCTCTGTCAGCCGCCTACCCCACCTCTCATCTGCTGCCACTTTAGCATCACGCACAGCCCTTCTCGCTCTATTCCTCTTTTCCTTATACCTTTCATATGACATCTCATCCTTCCTCTGCAGCCACACTTCATATGCACGTCTCTTCTCAGCCACAGCCATACTTACTTCCTTGCACCACCATTCACTTCCTTTTCTTACACCACCACCCACACGTCTCACACCACACACCTCTTCTGCATGCCCCACCACAGCACTCTTAAACAATTGCCATTCTTCCTCCACGCTGCCATTTTCCCGATCTTTCACTGCGTTCCACTCATCTTTCAATTTCTCCTGATACTCTATCTTTTTCTCTCTTTTATCCAACTCACTCACTTTCAAAACCTCCCTGCCACACCTAACCCTCCTAGCTCTCACCCATCTCTTACCTACTCTTAACTTTCCCTCCACCAGGTAGTGGTCAGACATACCTCCACCCTCCCCTCTCAGAACTCTCACATCCAACAATCTTCCTATTACATTCCTAGACACAACCACATAGTCCATCAAGGCTCTATCAACAACCCTTCCACCTTCCTGTCTCACCCATGTATACTTATAAATATCTTTCTTCTCAAACAGCGTATTCCCAATCACCATCTCTCGCTCAACACACATCGCTATCATTCGTTCCCTATTTTCATTTCTTCCAGGCACACCATGCATACCAACTACGCCTTCAACTGCTACATTTCCCACTCTAGCATTCAGATCTCCCATCATTACCACATTCACATTCGCTCCAAAACTCTGCAGACACTCATCAACATCATTCCAGAAAGACTCCCTCTCTTGTCCATCCCTTTCACTACCAGGCCCATATGCACTCACAAACACCCACAACTCACGTTCAAATTTCGCTTTCACCCACATCAGTCTCGATGACACCTCCTTCCATTCAATCACACACTGCTGTACTTCCGGACTCACTAACAAGGCCACACCTTCTCTTGCCCTTCCTCTATCAACACCTGACAATCTTCCATTCACACTTCCAAACATAGATTCCCCCTTCCCTTTCATCTTCGTTTCACTCAAAGCTAACACATCCAACTTTCTTCTCACAAACATTCTCCCAATCTCCTCCCTTTTAGGCTCAATTGTACTACATCCACGCACATTCATAGACACAATCTTCAGGGTACGGGGATAACTCCATCCCCCATCCCTTTCTCTGGCCTGTCTCTTTTTAGGAACTAAAAAACAGAGGAGGGGGTCCCTAGTCCCCTCACCCCTCCCCTTTTAGTCGCCTTTTACGACACGCAGGGAATACGGTGGCAGTATTCTTCCTAACACAACCTGGCCGCAGAGTAGTAGTACCACCCCATAGTGCGGCCAGGTTGTGTCCTCCCCGCCACAGGGGGGTTAGTTTATGTTAAGTTAGGTTAGATCGGATTAAGTTAAATTAGGCTAGGTTAGATTAAAGTAAGCTAGGTTTGGTAGGTTAAATTATGTTAGGTTAGTTTAGATTAAGTTAGGTTTATTACTGCAAAAGAAGAGGGTACCAAAGGCCAGATGCCCGCAAGATTGTTCCCACCAAGAAAAACAAAAACAAGATAGCAGAGAGTCAAATTCAAGACCCATACATTTCGAGATGCATAGACACTGCGTTTGAAAGACTGGATGTCATAGGCAGTAGGAAATACAGATAGAGCAAGACAGTTCCAGAGTTGTCCTGCTGCATACAAGAAAGACTGGGAGTAATGGTTAACTGTTGCATTAGAAAGCTGGAAAGAAAAGGGATGATGAGAGTTTGTTTCTGGACTGGTGCTACGCGCCTGCCGTACTGGTGGAGGGATAAAAGTAGACAGCTTAGAGGAGTAGTGACCATTGAAGTAGCGATAGAAAAGAGATAAAGATGCAACAATGCAGAGAAGAGACAGAAGTTTAAGGGAGCCAGTGAAAGAAGGATTGTTGATGAGACAAAAATCCTTTGGTTCCACCCTGTTGAGAAGAGCTGTACGTGGGGAGCCTCCCCACACATGAGTGTTGCACTTTACAGGGACAGTTAACATCCGTGTATAAAGTCAGCCACTGCTCAGAGGTAAAGAAGGCACAGAGTCGGCATAGCACACCTAATCTCATGGAATCAGATTTTACAGAAGTTATATGTTCTTTTCAAGGTAAGTCCCGAGAAAATGAAACCCCAAGTATGTTTAAAGATGATGCAGGATTGACTTGGATATTGTTAAAAATTACAGGATATTTCTGTGGCAAATTTTGATGGGCTGAACGATGTAAGAAATGAGTTTTTGAAGCATTAAAACCAACAAGATTACGTTTACCCAAAGCAGAGATATGAGTCTAGTCAGAAATTGGTTGTGCCATAGCTTGATCCATTGTTTAAGTAATTGCTGAGATGGACACTGAGACAAGCGAATGGGAAGGTGAAGGGTGGAGACATCAGCTTTTGAGTGAACAGGGTTAAATGTACAGCTTAGAATTTCACTGATGAACTGAAGGAAGAGAGTTGATGATAGGACAGAATCCTAAGGAACACAATTATTGATAGCTCTAGGAGGAGAATGGTGACCGTCTATAACAGCAGCCATAGAACGACCAGAAAGGAGGTTAGAGATGAAGGCATGGATAGAAGGACAGAAACTTTTGGAGGGCAGTTTGGGAATTAAAGATTTTTGGCAAAACTTCTACTAAAGTCCCAAAAGAAGGATGACCAGGAGTCTGAAATGCAAGTGAAAAGAATGTCAGTGGAGCATCCATGGTAGAACCCATACTGATGGTTGGAAAGAAAGCTGTAATAGGAAATTAGCTTTAAATGTTGTTAAGAACAGATTGAAAACTTTTGAAATACAGGATGTTAAAAGAATTGGGCACACCTGGAGGGCTGGGAATTGTCACCCTTCTTTTGGACAGACTGAATGAGAGTAAACTTCCAGCAAGAAGGAAAAGTACAAGTAGACAACAAAGGTGAAAGTGTTTACCTTGGCAGTTTTTTTTTTTTTATGCTAGGAAGAAGGAACCAAAGGCCATGAGCCAGCAATAACTGTTTCTTCCGAGAGAAAAATAAAATACGAGAGCCAAATTCAAGATCCGATTATTTCGAGATTCCTGGACACACCGCGTTTGGAAGACTGGAGATCGTAGGAAGCAGGAAATACAGACAGAGGGAGACAGTTGCAGAGTTGATATGTTGCATAAATGAAGGACTGAGAGTAACGGTTAACTTTTGCATTAGAGAGGTGGACAGAAAAGGGATGAGAGTTTGCTGCTAGACGGGTGCTGCTACGCGCCCATCGTAGAGGTGGAGGAATGCATGCAGACAGTTCAGAGGAGCAGTGACCATTAAAGAAGCGATAGAAAAGAGATAAAGATGCAACAGTGCAGCGAAGAGACAGAGGTTGAAGGGAGTCAGTAAGAGGGACAAAAGGACAGTTCTTGAGCACAGTATGAGGGACCCCATCAGGCTCATATGCCTTGTTCGTTTTGAGACCAGTGATGGCAGAAAATACATCAACTGAAGAAATTTAAATGTCAGCCCTGAGGAAGTTACAGAGGGGAAATAATGCACAAACAGCACCGAAATCGTCTAAGCTTTTGTTGGAGGAGAAGATCTGAGTAAAGAACTCTGTTTTGTCAGTAGAAGAAACAGCGACCGAGCCATCAGAGTGGAAAAGAGGAGAGAAGAATGATGAGGTAAATTTGTTAGAAAGTATTTGGCAAGGTACCAGAACGGACAGGAAAAATTTGAACTGGAGAGCTCAGAGCATTTAGTACAAGTGGAATTACTTTTAGCACAGCGAAGAACAGACTTATCATGGTTCCGGGCAGAAATAAAAGATGAGATTGAAAGGTGGGTTTGCTCCGGTACCTTTTGTAGGCCCTCTCCTTGTTGTGGACAGCATTAGATCAGACGTGATTAAACCAAGTTTTTAATTTTTTGCATTAGATACAGGATAAGAGAAACGAATGTATGATTCCATGCCTGAGAGAATAACCTCCATAATGCACAAGGCACACTCAGATGGCTCTCGGCCATGGATCCAATAATCATTCCAGGGAAAATCAAAGAAGTACTGCCTGAGGGCCTCCCAATCAGCAGCTCCAAAGTGCCACAGCCGCCGTTTCTTGGGGGGGTCCACAGGCCTTACTGGAGTAATAGGACAGGTTAAGGCGATAAGATTGTGGTTGGAGGAACCCAGCAGAGAGGAAAGATTAACAGTGAAATGAGAAACAATAGTTATAAGGAAGAGGTCAAGTATGCTGGAACTCTTTCTAAGGCAGTCAGGGATATAGGTAAGGTGCTGTACAAGTTGCAAGGATAGAAAAGATGTAGACTTTTTCACCAAATGGATCAGGAGAGCCAAAGGTTGTGGTGAACATTGAAATAACTTAGAATAGAGATTTCAGAAAAAGGAGAAATAGATAGAATCTGTTCCATGTTAGTAGTCAGGTTAAGTAAGGTAATGTTAAGCTGGGTTAGATTAGGTTTGGTTAGGTTAGGTTTGTTTTGGTTAGGTTAACGTAGATCAGGTTAGGTTAAGTTAGATAACGTTAAGTTAGGTAAGATAAGCTGGGTGAAATAGGTTTCCTTTTCGTTGAGAATCCACGTTAGGTTAGATTTTTAGGCTACGTTAGGTATGACTTGGGATTATATATTGTTTGGTTTGGTAACATTAGTTGCGGAAAGTTTAAGGTTAGACAAAATATGGTTAGGTTTTTAGGGTTAAGTTAGAAGAGAGATGGTTAGACTAGGTTAGGTTTTGGTTCGGTTATTCGGATTGTGTTATCTTAATGTATATTAAATTATGTTAGGTTAGGTTTAGTTAGGGTAGAGCAGATTAGAGTAGGATATGTTTCGGTTCAGTTGTTGGAATAAAATTAGGTTATATGTCTGAGAAAGAAAGTCAGCACAATTATCAAGAGAAGATAAAATTTTCAGTGAGCGTCGCTGAAATGGCTTACGTGGCTAACACTGATAACATTCAGGAAACACTCGGCCAAGTAACGTAAATAGAGTCAGACGGTTGAAAAAAAGAAAATGTTCAGGAGCAGTTATGGGAATTTTCTTGAGAACAATGCTTTCTTTCTTTCTTTTTCTTTTTTTTAGTCAGCTTGAGCTAGAGAGATTTTGTTCTTGAACAAATTACCCATCATCCACTCACTCAGTATAGTGATACTCTATTTCAGGGTAACTCTACACTGAATGACAAACCAAATTATTTCCTGTAAACCAGGAAATCATTTAATACGCTGGGTGGTAACCATATAACCAACCAATACGCTTTCCCTACGTGTCAGCAAGTGGGTTGGGAGATGCTTAGTGCCACATCCCAGAAAACAACTACCTAAAATGACGAACAAAATGCCTCAGACAAAGACAGACCAACAATGGACGACCAAGGACCGGACAAGGGACATGGTACGGATTGCAACGTGGAATGTAAAGGGGGCGAATTATGGGGTAAAAGAGAACGAGATTCTCATGGTGCTTGTGGGTGCAAAAGTGGACATATATGCACTGACAAAGACAAAATGGCGAGGTGAGAGAGTGGGAGTATGGATGGGCTATATATGCGGGAGTATATGTATGTAATGTTGTGTGCTAGAGATGGAAGAAGAATATAAGAGTGTAAGGATCAGTTGGTTCAAGGATTGTTTGGGTGAAACTGAAAAAAGGAATACAAACGTGGGTGAATGTGTGTATATATGCGGCAACGGAAGACCGTGCAAACAGAGTTAAAGGAGAGTTCTGGGCAAATATGGAACTGTGCTTGGTAGAGTTTGAGAGGAATGAGAGAGTGTTTTTGACTGGTAATATGAATGGAAAAACAGGGAATGTGAAGGTGGAGGGAGTTGTTGTTGAGTGGGGTGTACCTGCAGAAGTGGATAAGAATGGCAGTGCTCTACTGGACATTTGTGCAAGAAGGGGATTGGTGATAGCCAGTACCCTCTTTGGGCACAAAATGATCCACAGGTATACATGGCGAGTGATGAGAAATGTGGATGGTGAACTGAATGAACGGAAGGGAATGATTGATTATGTTTGTGTGGATCAGTGAATCAGGATGTATAATGATGCAATGGCATACAGAGGTTCGAAGAGTTGACCTTCTGACCACTACTTGGTGGTGGTGTAAATCAAAGTACAAATGCCATGGATGAATAGAGGGAGAGAAGGACAGCAGAATGTAGCCCATACAAGGAAGGTAGAAATGAAGCAAGATGATGGAAAAAAGGAAGAATATAAGAAACAAGTGGAGGAGTGATTGGGTAAATATGATTTAGAACAGATGAGGGAGGTGGAAGGTATGTGCGAGATATTCATAGAAGAAATCTGTGCAGCATGTAAGGTGGTGTGTGGGTAGAAAGACGAATAGGGGTGCAAGGAACAGCATGGTGGAATGAAGAGGTAAGATAAGCTGTGGCGTAAAAGAAAAAACAGAGTGAGTGGACGGGAAGTAGACGCATGAGGGAAGTTGAGAGACAGGAGAGAGAGTTGTATGAAGAGAGGGAGAGAGAGGTGAAAAGATTAGTAAGCGAGAGTAAGAAGAGAGTGGATGAGGAATTTGGAAGGAATTTGAGTATAAAGTGGAGGAAACGTAAGAAAATGATCTGGATAGAAATAAAGATAGACAGGGTGATAAAATAGTTAGGAGGGTTGTGAAAGATAGGAATGGTAAACTGATTGTGGAGAATGGAGAAAAAGTGAAGAGATGAGAACATTTTAAGGAACTGTTGGCCAGCTCCATGTTGCCCATTTTATTAGTAGCATTTTCTTTCCTTTTTTTCTTGTATAATTGTAGCAGGTGCCTCAGCCCCCTATCAAGATTAACCGATCCTGACCAAACCTGGAAACAATGACCAGCTTATGACCTAGTTGTGTCTGCAAGGTTTCGGTTGCTAGGCAACTACTTGTTGCCTAGCAACGGCCGAAAAACAGCTTTTTCGAAGATTTCACTTTTTAAGCTGTAGAAGCGTTAATAATGGTTGCAGACAGTTCTGACTTCTTCAGGCGTTATCTTGAGGTCATTCCTTATCTGAGGTGTGCCATCCATTTTTCCCCCACTCTCCTCTAGTTTTCTAGTGGCAACCCTGTGAATATTGGCCTCAGCGTCCCTAACAGTCTTGTTTATTTGTGGCAGGCACTGCTATCCTTCAGAATTAACCAATTCCGACCAAACCTGGACACAGTACCCAGCGTACAACATGGTTGTGTCCAAAACGTTTTGGTTGTTAGGGAACTAAGCGCTGCCTAGCAACGACCTGCTTAGCCCCTCCTTGGCTGTGGGTTAGGGTATTGTAAGGACCCAGTGGCAGCCTGGCCACCATTTTTCAAATTTCGAAAATCGATTTTTAAAAACCAAATTGAAGAGAAACGTTTGGCGAACCTGACATTGCAATTTGTAGCTTCATAAACCCATCCTGTGCTTTGCAATGAAACACGAAAAATTTCACAAAATGGCTGTGTTCACGCTAGTGAAAAGTAAAGAGAGGAGTGAAAAAACATTTCATTAACAAACATCCATATTTTCAACTCCCAATTGATTTCATTGGTGCTGAAATGGTTTGAAATGACTAGATATGTGTATTATGAACTAAATCGGTACATAATATGGAAGGTTTCATTTAAAAAACACTTTTTTAGTATTTTATGTTTATTGTGTTTATGCAAGTATCAAGTTAATTCTGTTGTCTGACTGGCTTAGCTTGAGTACAAAGAGAGGCATGAGATGATACTTTTAGACTCTAAGCAGATAAGAGTCATCCTTTGTGTGTACAAGCTGAACCATAACGGCCCACTAAGAGCTGGCCATAGTCTCCTACCAGCTTGTTAAACATAGAGATTGAAAGTATTGCGAGTATAAGTGGCTGGGTAATGACTAGGAGAACAAGGGAGGTGAGAATGGAGGAAGAGGTCAAACGGACAGAAGTAGTGGAAGCAATGGAAAAAGTCAAAATTGGGAAAGCCTCAGGCATTGATGGAGTGTGTGGTGAAATGATGAACCATTGAGGAGATATAGTAGCAGAATTTAGAAGATGTGCATATTGGCCTCGGAGGAAGGTACAGTCCCGGAGGATTGGAATTCAGGTATATGTTTTCCCTTGTACAAAGTAAAAAGGGAAAAAGAAGCTTGTGGTAATCATAGGAACACTTGTCTTTTTAATGTAATAGGAAAAGCATATGGTAGATACTTGTTGAAAGAGTTAGGGAAATAACAGAGGAATTATTTGGAGAAGAACAGGTAGGATGTGGAAAGGGAAGAGGTTGTATAGATCAGATATTCTTCCTTAGGTATTTGTTGGAAAAGTTTCCAGAGTAGGGAAAAAAGTAGTATGTGGCCTTCGTGGATTTGGAGAAAGCATATGACAGGGTGGATAGAAAAGGAATGAGGAAAATATTAAGAATATGTGGAATAAATGGTAAGCAGTTGAATGCCATGAAGAGTATGCATGAGGATGCTAAGGTTGCAGTGCATTTGAATGGTGAACTGAGTGAATTTTTCTATCTGAATGTTTGATTGAAACAAGAATTTGTCATGTCTTCATGGTTGTTCAATCTGTATATCGATGGGGTTATAAAAGTGATACAAGGTAGAGCAGTAGGTGTTAGAGCGGCCTACTGAGAAAGAATAGCTTTTGGAAACTTCCTGTACTGTTGTTTGCAGTTGATAGGGTATTCTTAAGTATAGACGAAGGGGAACTGCAAGGCTTAGTGAATGAGTTTGGGAGAGTGTGAGAGAAACGGAAGCTAAGGGTGAATGTAGGGAAGAGTAAAGTTATGATCTAGAGAAATTAGGTCACTGATGGCACAGTGAGGCTGCATGGCGAAGAAATGGAAAATATGCGTGCATTTAAGTACTTGGTTAGTTTGATGGGTAAGGATGGACGTTTGGAGGAAGAAGTGTGTTAAAGGGTACAACAAGGAAGGAGGGTTGCTGTTCTTTGAAAGCTGTGATAAAAACTAGGGAAATGAACACAGAATAAAAAAGTCGCTCCATGACAGTACTGTAATCACAACTCTGACGTATGGAGTGAAGTGAAGCTTGGACCTTGTTCGAAGGACACACGTCAAAAGTGAGAGCAGTGGAAATGAGTTTTTTTGAGAGGAGCATGTGGTGGTACATGGAGAGACAGACTGACAAATTAGAAAGTAAAAGAACACTATGGTGTGGATATGGATGCGATTCAAAGCGTTAATAGAAATAAATTTGCAGTGGTTTAGCCATGTGGAGAGGATGGAGAGCGAGAGACTAACGAGGAGTGTGTAACTGAATGAGGTCTAGGGCAGGAAAGGGAGGGGGAGGCCGAAGATGAGACAGAGTGATGGAGTGGAGAGGTATCTGAGAGAGGGGGGTGTGAGTTGGGGGGAGGGCAGCGAAATGGAGCGGGGAAAGGGCGACATGGAGGCGATCTGTTTGTTGCCACCCCTTAAGGGATTGAGACATCTGGCAATAGAGAGATAGATGGATAGAAAAACATGCTTGAGATCATTTTCATCTGAGAAAAAAAATATTTTTGAGGAATCAATGCTTGAAAACATATTGCGCTACAGAAATTTGTTAGAGGAAGAGTGAAATATATATATATATATATATATATATATATATATATATATATATTGTTACGGAACAGAGACTAAAATCACTACTGTCCCGCAAAGTTCCAGGTTCAAAACAAAAGAGTTAGGTAAAATTACAAGTTAAAGTTTAATGCTCAAACTAACAATTAAACATTCAGGACTCATAAGGATAATGTAATGGCAAAAAAACAGGTTAAATATATGGTTAACTGCAATAGCCTCTATTAACACGAAAATAGCAAGAGTAAATTTATCTAAGCCCTGATAAAATGAGAAAACCGGATAATGCTCAGTTAATGCAAGATATATTATTACAGATACAAAATATTATCAATAATGGCTGACATCGAAAACCCCACATGAATCACAAAAACCTTACCAGGCCTACGAATTAACACCTTATGCTATATAGTACAAGAAAAAATGCAACAACACTTATACTCAAATTACACAGCAACTAGATGGTTGGAGACTTCCTGAGCACTTACAAAAATAATAACAACTGTACAGGGGAGGACAGAGATGTGAACAAAATGAGTAGATCTAAGTGGCAATAATGCAGAGACTGAGCTCATTATATAGGGTCCGGCAGAGCTTGATACAACTTGTAAGAAGGACGTGCAAATGAAGCCATAGGGGACAAAGAGTTGACAATCCTGCTCTGAACAACAGAAAGAACGACTTACTCTACTATAAGGGGGGGAAGGGGGGAGTGAGGTAGAACACGAAATATGGAAGCCACGAGGCGTGATCAAACATGCAGCATACTGTACGTTAGAATTATACAAAGGATGATGAAATCATAGGCTATGTAACAACTACCCACAAAGAAAAAGAAATTTACAAATGAAATTTCTTATTACTCTAAAACAATCTATCTAAAGTCTAGATAAGCAATCTGCAATAACATTTTCTTTCCCCTTGACATGCTGTATGTCTAATGAATGCTCCTGAAGAACTAGACTCCATCTTGTCAATCTCTGATTTTTTATCTTTAAACTTACTAAGGAATTTCAGTGGGTTATGGTCGGTATAAATGACTATGGGGTCAAAACCAGAACACAAATAAAATGAAAAAAGCTGTAAACCCAAAATCAAGGCAAAAAGCTCTTTCTCAATAGTTGAGTAGTTCTTTTGAGGTGGAGTGAACGTCTTACTGTAATAAGATACAGGGTGTTCAATACCCCGATCATCCTCTTGCAGCAAAACAGCCCCAGCTCCTGTATCACTTGCATCAACAGCCATCTTAAAAGGCTTCGCAAAATTTGGAGTAGCGAGCACTGGCTGACTTAACAGGATAGCTTTAAGTTTACTGAAAGAGGATTCACAGTTATCGGTCAAGACAAATTTAACTCTCTTTTTCAGTAGGTCTGTAAGTGGTGATAAAGAATTGAAAAGTTAAGAACAAATCTCCTGTAATAACCTACCATTCCCAAAAATCTTTGTAGCTCTTTCCTACTTTTAGGTCTGGGAAGATTACTTATAACCTGAACCTTAGCTCCTGGTGGTGCAACGTGTCCATCACCAATTACGTACCCAAGGTACTGAACTTTAGCTTGACCAAACTCACACTTTGATAAATTAGCTACAAGATTAGCCTGAACCAAACGCTGAAGAAATTTACTGACATGGCATAGGTGATCTTTCCAGTTGTCACTGAAGAGTAATACATCATCAATATAAACAACACACCCTGCCAAACCCTCTGTTACAACATTCATGAACTTCTGAAATGTGGCTGGTGCATTCTTCATACCATATGGCATTACAGAACATGCAAAAGTCTTTCCTAGTGTTACAAAACATGAGATCTCCCTAGCACGTTCAGTCATAGGTACTTGCCAGTATCCCTTTACCAAATCAAACTTACTTATGTACCTAGCCTTTCCGATCTTGTCTATGCAATCTTCCACGCGAGGGAAAGGGTAAGTGTCTGTTTTCGTTATCTGATTAACACGTCTGTAGTCGATGCAAAGCCGCTGTGACCCACCTGGCTTAGGGACTAGAGTGACAGAACTCCACTCGCTCTGACAGGGCTAATCACCTTGTGGTCCAACAGGTAGCCAAGCTCCTTCTGGATGAGAGGAACTTTCACTGGGTTCACACGGTAAGGAGGCAGTTTAATTGGCTTTGCGTCTCCAACATCAACATCATGCATCAACACAGTGGTTCTTCCTGGAGTGGCACGGAACACTTGCGGGTACTCCTGCAGTAATGCCGAAAACTCCTGCCTTTCCTCGGGAGCTAGATGAGAAGGCTTAGTCTGGAGATCATTCATGATATCAGGATTCTTCCCCAAACTATCACTCAGGCTCAGGCTACATGGGAGAACTTCACTTGCAGACTCGGGTGGAACAGCTACAGTGCAGACTGGGTTATTTTCGTCCTGCCTGTGATATAACTTTAGCATGTTGATGTGACAAAGTTGCCTGTTCTTTCTACGATCTGGTGTGGCGATAACAAAGTTGACATCACTGAGTTTCTTCTCCACGAAATAAGGACCACTAAACATGGCTTGAAGAGGTTGCTCATGCACCGGTAGCAGAATCAAAACCTGATCTCCTGGCTGAAAGTGGCATACCCTGGACTTCTTATCATATCAAGTCTTCATCTTCTCCTGAGCAGCTCCTAAATTCTCTCTCTCCAGCTGTAAAGCAGTGGACAGCCGTTCTTTGAACTTCATCACATACTCCAGCAGGTTGACGTCATCTTCCTCTGACAGCCAGCATTCCTTGAGTAGCTTAAGGGGTCCTCTTACTTCATGGCCAGACAGTAGTATAAAGGGTGAGAAGCCCAGTGATTCATTTGGAGATTCTCTTGCGGCAAATACAACGAATGGAAGACCTTTATCCCAGTCTTTCTGATGTTCCAAACAGTATTTCTTGAGCATCGATTTGAGTGTTTGATGATATCTCTCCAACGCTCCTTGGGTCTGGGGATGGTAAGCTGAAGACGTGATCTGAGTGATGCCCAACTCTTTCAGAGACTGCTTGAAAACATTTGATTTGAAATTACTTCCCCGGTCGGACTGTACCTCCCTGGGCAGACCAAACTTGGTGAAGAACCCCAGCATATCCTTAACCACGTTCTTTGCTGAGATATTTCTATGTGGAATGGCTTCAGGATAACGAGTAGCCATATCAATCAGGTCAACACATAAGGAAATCCTGAAGAAGTCTTAGGAAGAGGGCCCACAATATCCACCAACACACGGGTGAATGGCGCCTCAAAAGGAGGAATGGGAACTAGAGGTGCAACATTTTTCGTCTGATTACACTTCCCCACAACTTGACAGGTGTGACAAGACTTACAATACCAGGAAACATCTCTGAAGATACCTGGCCAATAGAAGTGTTTCAAAATGCGTGCCACAGTCTTCCTCACTCCAAGGTGTCCTGCCAAACTGGAATCATGAGCCACTCTAATGATATCCTGCCTACAAACACGAGGGATGACAACTTGATGTACAACCTCCCATTCACAGTCGGCTGATGCTGTTGGGGGTCTCCACTTTCTCATAAGTACTCCTGACTTTATATAATAACAAGTAGAAGCACCAGCTGCCTCCTCCTCACTGCAAGCAGAGTTAGCTAGACCTTTCAACTCAGGGTCAGCAACCTGCAACTCGACCAACTCTTGACGAGACAAATTATCAACACTACGGGGTACTGCCTCATCTGGTGAGTGGTCCAAATTAGCAAGAAAAGTGTCAGCTAGGATAACATCATCATCATCATTATCCTCTAAGTCACCAGTAACTTTAGACTTAGCCCTAGTGACAGCACATGCAGAGAGCACATCTGGGACATCACAATCCTGGGTTGCAGTCACTGGTTCACTAGACAACTGAGGAGCTGGACACGCTTGACTTCCACCAATATCATTTCCAAGTAAGAAAGTTACACCTGACATTGGGAGTGTCTCAACCAACCCAACCATAACGGAACCATTAACAAAACCAGACTCTAAATTCACTCTGCACAGAGGGACAGAGAAGTAATTATTCCCTACACCTTGTAAGATTACAGTTTCATCAGAGAAATTAACATTAGAGCCTAGAACACTGGTCAGCATAAGGGATTGGTAAGCACCTGTATCACGATATATTTTAACTGATTTCCTGTCATTACTGTCCAGAGGACTGAGAAAACCATCAGACAGGAAATTAGCACATGAACTCTTGAGGGTGTCACCCACGTTACTGCTCAAAAGAGGAGCTTCATCATGAGAATTTAATTTACCCCTCAAAGCAGGTTCAGTTAACTCGGTTAAAGAATTCTGGGAACACTCAAGGGTGGACACTAGACCAATTGACTGAATATTTAAAAACTCCTTTTTGTTCACATCACGCTGTCTGCTGAAACATTTCTCCGTAGTATGACCAAGCTTACTACAATAAGTACATTTACTTTTCTGAAATCTAGAGGTGAAGCTGGTATTTACTTTCTGAGAAACATCATCTTTATTCTCTTTCATGTTACCTGTACTCTGAGTAGAGGCAACGTACTTACTCTCAGCTTGCCTTTTTTCTTTAGAATATCTCTTGTGAGTGAGAACATATTCATCAGCTAAAACTGCAGCATCAGACAAATTATCTATTCTTTTCTCATCAAGATATAGGCTTACATCTTTATTAATGCACCTTTTGAAGTCCTCCAGCAAAATCATCTGCTTAAATTTGTCAAAATCAGAATCCACATTCTTAGAATTTAACCACTGCTCTTACAGATCTTCTTTAATTTTTGCATACTCAACATGGGATTGCTTATCTTGCTTATAAGTTGTCCTAAATTTTACTCTATAGGCTTCAGGAACATGCTCATAGGCTTTAAGAATCAAGCTCTTAACTACATCATAATTATCAGAGTGATCCTGAGGCAAAGATGCATAAGTTACTTGAGCTTTACCGGTGAGAACACTCTGAAGGAGTACTGGCCAATACTTTTTGGGCCAATTAAAACCTGTAGCTATCCTCTCAAACAACTGAAAATACTTTGTTAAATCAGATTCATTAAAAGGAGGGACAAGTTTAACATTTTTAGCCACATCAAAATCATCAGAGCTAGATGATCCAGTTCCACCTTGTTTCATGCGATACTCATGGTCTGCCTGAATCCTAGCAATTTCAATTTGTGCCTGTGCCTCCTTAGAACGTACCTGAAACTCAGCCTCCTTAGCACGAGCCTCCTGCAGGGCTAGCTGTAACTTAGCTATTTCAATCTGCGTTTGCTCCTCTGGAGGAGTTACATTAACCCGCCCCGTCCCGACCACTTTTTCACCACTGGTACCCCCCAATCCCGACCATTTTTGGATCCAAATTTTTTTTGCTAAAACTTTCACTTTTGGTCAGAAACAATGGTCAATCACCAAGAAAGTGTTCACCAGGGTCCATAAGTGGCCTAAACAGGTATACCTTCGTTACACCTGGTACCGTGTTCTGTGTAGGTGGTCTGAGGCTCTCATGTTTTCTATGGTATTATAAGTCTGGGAAACCAATGAAAGTAAGTAGATATGTATTTATAACAAACATATAAACATGTGATACAAGAGTAAATTGGATTTTATACAAAAATAGAGTTGAAATAAGCATTGTACCATCGTGCGAACCGAGCAAAATCGGCCAGACTGGTCATGATGAATCGCTAACATTGCTAAATCATGATACATATCATTTTTTCTACTTACATAATACATCTCCAATAACATTATACCATTTTACATTTTACTGAACTGTTTTTACTTATTCACAGGCCTTTCGATAATATTTAGCGTAATGTTAGCGCTTATTTACGTGGTGAGTGAACTTGCTGTGACTGTTGTTTCAACTTGTATTGTGTTTTTTCAACTTACATAATACTTTCCTAATAACATTATATACTTTCCACTTTTGAGAACTGTTTTGATATAGTTTCAGGCCTTACATAAATATTTAGCGTAATAATAGCGCATAATAACACAGACGGTGAAGTCGCTATGACTACTATTTCAACTTACAACCTATTTTTGTACTTATATAATACTTCTCCACTAACATTACACATGTTTCCACTTGATATAATTGCTATCACATAATTGGAGACCTTACTATTCTACTGAGCATCATATTATCACATATTTACACAGTGAGTGTTATCGCGATATTATTTGTTTCATCTTACACTAGTATTCAACTTATAAATTACTTTCCTGCTAACATTACACCCGTTTCCACTTTATATTCTTGCTATCACATATTTACTGACCAGAGTTTTTTTTTTTTTTATGTGTTCGACTCCGGGCATAGGCTTCACAGCCTGCTATCAAGGCCCAACAGTCCTCCTACATACCAAACACCTCTTCATGTCACCACTTCGGCGCTAACACCCACCGTCCATATTGAATACATGCTAGGGCTGTCTCATACAGGACTGGTGTGTTGGTATTAGCGGGGGTATTTTTACGACATGTCGGCGGGTCTTCTGGTAGATCAGTAAAGCTTGATTTAATGAAATTCAAATCCTTAAACTGTTCCCTGCCCCAGTGGGGATTTGAACCTGGGTCCATTAGAACGGCAGGCCACCTCTCTACCGATTGACTCACGCCTCCCCACGAGGCGAGTGTGAAACTGAGCGTCATATTTTCACAGAGTTACACAGTGGGTGTAGTTTTGATATCACTTCTTTCAACTTACACTATTTCTCAACTTATACATTACTTTCCTGAAAACATTACACCCGTTTCAACTTTATATAAGACTTAGCACATACTGACTGGCCTTACCATTATACTGAGCGTCATATCGCCATCCCACACAGATTCAGTAGTGTAGGATGTTATGGTACTCTCTGGAACATGGCTGAAGGCACAACGCAACATTGCACTCTACACACTGGTACCTTGTGTCTTTTCTCTGAGTGGCTGGTCTGACTGTCGAGTGCTTTCATACATGGCAGTGGCGCTGGGGTTTACGATGGTTTGGTTCGGAAGGGATTGTGCTAGGATAGTGGCGTCCTGCGAGGCGTAGGGGAGTCTGGGCAGCCATGGGGGTGCGGGTGCGGTGTGTGGGTCTGTCCTGGGCATGTCTGGCGATTATTTCACGTGCCAGCTCCCTCACAAACCCCTCAAAGGTCTCTGATACTCCTGTTGTCATGGCGTGCAGGTAGTGTGCGTTCAGGACTGTGATGTCGGGCAAGTGGAAAAAGAGCTTTTTGTACCACTTCATCGTGGTCCTGGCACAGTCAGCACTGGAAATCATCGAGTCTGACTGATCCACTTGCCTCATGTTCAGATTATAGTCCAGTACAGACTCGGGTTTCCAGACGTTGCGCCTCCTCTCGCTACTGTGATCAACGGAGTCTGTGCAGTGCATCAGGGGGCTGTATACAGTTGATAGGAGGCAAACTTCCCTGTTGTGGTTCCACAGGGTGGCAAGGATGTTATTTGCCTGGAAGAAAACCACCTCGTTCTTGTCAAGTTTCCTCCCTATCTTGACCATATGGTGATGGTTTCTCTTGACTGTACCACAGACTCTGGTGTCGTGTTGGTGGAGGAACCTAGCGAGAAGAGGGCTAGTGTACCAGTTGTCCAGGTACAACACATGACCACGATGAAGGTACTCCTCTATCATTGTCTTCATCACGGCCCCTGAGAGTCCTATACAACGATCTTCTGTTATATCTGTCTGTGCGCCCGTGTTCAAGACTATGTCTTGCACATAACCAGTCTTACAGTCACACATAACAAAGATCTTGAACCCGAAACGGTGTCTCTTGCTGGGTATGTACTGGCGAAAGGAAATATTGCCTCTCCACAACACAGGACTCTCGTCTATGACGAGGTCTCAGTAAGGTTAAAATGAGGAGCGGAACATTTCCCATAAATGATCAAATACAAGCCTAATTCTCCTCATTTTATCAGTGTTATTAGCATTAGCTGGATCTTCTGTATCAAAAAAGTGGAGGCGGCCGAGAATCTGCTGAAATCTATTATTACTCATCACCTTTCCAAAGAAAGGTGTGATGGTCATTGGGTCAGTGGTCCAGTAAGCAGGTATTTGATTTTTTCTTACAACACCCATCAAGAGAACCAGGGCAAAAAATATAGAACATCTCAGAAATTGTCACAGGATAGTCATATTGCTGGGAATGCCTGCTCGTTGTTCCCAAACGTTAACTTTCACTGCGCTGTGTTCGTGAAAATATGTTTGTCTGTTCCACTATGTGCCCCACAAACGCCTCCCCAAAGAACAAGTTGAAGAAATCCACTCTAGTGGAACCCTCATGCACACATGGAGCCATGCAACCAGACCGTCACTCCTTAGTGAAAGGGTGAATGATGGGAGTAAAATAACTCCCATCTTCCCAGTTCCACAAGACACCACCATCTCCAGCCACGTCCCCAGATCGTCGCCTTCGTCAGGGTGGGGAGGTGAGGGTGGTGGGGGAGGTTGGGGAGGTGGAGAGCGGCGCCTTTCATCACTCGCACTTCTCTTCCCTCTCCCTTTTCCTTTACCCTTTCCCTTCCCTTTCCTTCTTTTCCCCACATCCTGGGGCTGTGGGGAGGAAGTTTGGGAATATTGTGGGGCAAAAGACGTGCTGGGGAGTGGCTCCACCTCCTCTCCCCTAGGCCTACATGCACCACGTGCTCGTGCTGCCTCCCTCACACCACTTTCCCTTTCACCCCGCACTCCCGCCACACCACTTTCCCTTTCACCCCGCACTCCCACCACACCACTTTCGACTTCCCCAGACAAAACACTAGGACCATACCTTATTTGCCTTCTCGCCCCACCTTCTGATCCTCGGGGTGAGATTTTTTCCTTCCCCAACCACGAGGCGACATCACGTCCTAAGCCGCCGTCATCGTCGTCTTCATCCTCGTCCTCACCAGAATCTCTCTCTAGGGGATGGAGAGAGGTCCGTGCAGGTGGTTTGGGTGCAGGCTGGCCTTCCCTTGCCTTACAATATGTCACATACCGCTTTTTCCGGGGCGAAGGGACCTCCTCATCACTGCTTGTTATTTCCTCCACAGGCTGGACGTAATCTCGATCCACCACATCATTATCAAGTGGAGAATCACTATCTCCAGTGAAGGCATCCAGGGCAGATTGTATTTCGTCGTCTGAGAGACCTTTACGCACTATGTCTGACCTGGGTCACTGCTAACAGGTGAGTGACCGAGACAAGGGCGAGCGCGGGTCACGCAGGGTCTGGGACGCTGCCTGCCTGGCGGCAGGTAGGGGAGGCTTGGGTAGGTGGGCGAATCGAAAATCTCGCGCGAATTTTGAAAATTGTGGAAATTATGAACCTTGCAATTGCAGGACGTTAAAGTACTTCGACGGGATTGGCAGTGACAAAACGTGAGGACGTGGAAGAACGTCGACGGGATGCTGCGGGTTAAACAAGCTTTCATTAATCATGTCAACAATTTGATCTTTAGAATGATAAGAGCGAACATCAATTCCCAATTGTTGAGCAACAAGCTTAAGTTCATTCTTTGTTCTGTTTTCTACATCACACACTCTTTGCACATTTGACAAAAAATCTTTGGCTTCATCAAGCGTAGTAATAGTAGACATCATGAATAAATCACAGTCACAAAATATCAAGCAATATCCTTATGATAATATCCTAAATATCCTGATAAGAGGTCGCCAAATTTATGTTACGGAACAGAGACTAAAATCACTACTGTCCTGCAAAGTTCCAGGTTCAAAACAAAAGAGTTAGGTAAAATTACAAGTTGAAGTTTAATGCTCAAACTAACAATTAAGCATTCAGGACTCATAAGGATAATGTAATGGCAAAAAAACAGGTTAAATATATGGTTAACTGCAATAGCCTCTATTAACACGAAATTAGCAAGAGTAAATTTATCTAAGTCAGCCCTGATAAAATGAGAAAACCGGATAATGCTCAGTTAATGCAAGATATATTATTACAGATACAAAATATTATCAATAATGGCTGACATCGAAAACTCCACATGAATCACAAAAACCTTACCAGGCCTACGAATTAACACCTTATGCTATACAGTACAAGAAAAAATGCAACAACACTTATACTCAAATTACACAGCAGCTAGATGGTTGGAGACTTCCTGAGCACTCACAAAAATAATAACAACTGTACAGGGGAGGACAGAGATGTGAACAAAATGAGGAGTAGATCTAAGTGGCAATAATGCAGAGACTGAGCTCATTATATAGGGGCCGGCAGAGCTTGATACAACTTGTAAGGACGCGCAAATGAAGCCATAGGGGACAAAGAATTGACAATCCTGCTCTGAACAACAGAAAGAACGACTTACTCTTCTATAAGGGGGGGAAGGGGGGACTGAGGTAGAACACGCACTAAGGAAGCCACGAGGCGAATCGTGATCAAACATGCAGCATGCTGTACGTTAGATTTATACAAAGGATGATGAAATCATAGGCTATGTAACAATATATATATATATATATATATATATATATATATATATATATATATATATATATATATATATATATATATATATATCCCATTTAAGCCCAGTGTCTTCAATATACAACGATACTGGGAATTTTCTAAGTTCATAAAGTAAGGAACCCCCGGGTAGGGACCTTTGAGCTTTGGGACTATCAGCCGACAGGCGAAGGGCGGTACGCTTAGTATTTTCCCACCACAGTCCCTCGCCCAGGAACTCTGGGAGCCAATGGGTTAATGACTGGCAAATCTATCAGTTTCTCTCTCTCTCTCTCTCTCTCTCTATACCTGTACATACATACATATATATATATATATATATATATATATATATATATATATATATATATATATATATATATATATATAATTTTTGCTCTTGCCCAAAGATAAATTGACATGTTATTTTATTCTTTCTACCTCGAAATTCTATTACATAGTTTAAGAGAGATCAGGTATAGTAGGTTCCAATTATATTTGCCTTGATTTTTTTCGTTTTGCAGCTTACATCATGTAACTCGTTGACTGAATGAGACAGTGATTTGGTTCTGTATCATTTCCCATAGCACCTCGTTGTGGCTACCATCATACTCTATGTTTATCGATTCGTACAGCTCGGTACTGAAAATGGCGAGATGGCAGTTTAAGGCCATGCTATATATATATATATATATATATATATATATATATATATTTTTTTTTTTTCAAAGAAGAAGGAACCAAAGACTGAGGCCGCAAAACAGTTCCTTCCAAGAAAAAAAAAAAAGTGAGCCAAAATCAAGATCCGTTCATTTCGAGATGCCTGGACACACTGCATTTGAAAGACTGGAGATCATAGAAAGTAGGAAATACAGACAGAGGGAGACAGTTCCAGAGTTGACCTGTTGCATAAATGATGGACTGGCAGTAACGATTAACTCTTGCATTAAAGAGTTGGACAGAAAAGGGACGAGAGTCTGTTGCTAGATGGGAGCTACGCACTCGTCGTGGAGGTGGAGGGATGTAAGCCGACAGTTCAGAGGAGCAGTGACCATTGAAGTAACGATAGAAAAGACATAAAGATGCAACAGTGCGGCGAAGAGACAAAGGTTGAAGGGAGCCAGTAAGACGAGGAGAGTTAACGAGACGAAAAGCCTTTGACTCCATCTTATTGAGAAGAGCTGTATGTGGGGAGGTTCCCCACACATGAGAGTTGTACTCTAAACATGGGCAAATAAAACCCGTGTAGAAAGTCAACAACTGTGCAGGGGTAAAGAAGAAACGGAGTCGGCTTAGCACACCTACTCTCTTGGAAGCAGATTTTACAAGAGATGCAATATGATCTTTCCAGGATAAGTCCCGAGTGAATGAAACCCCAAGCAAGTTCAAGAATGACACAGGATTGAGCTGGATATAATTAAACAGTGGGTACTCCTGTGGAAGATTTTGATGAGTTGATAGGTGTAAAAACTGAGTCTTTGATGCATCAAAAACAACATGATCATTTTTACCCCAGTTAGAGATACAAGCCAAGTCAGACATTCAGTGTGCCATAGCCTCATCCCTTGTTTGTTGAAGTAACTACTGAGATGAACGTTGCAGAAACCGAATGGATAGGTGAAGGGTGGAATCATCAGCTTACGAGTGGATAGGGTTAGATGTACAGCTTAGAAGGTCATTGATGAATGAAAGAGAGTTGGTGATAGGAGAGAGGCCTGAGGAACACCACTGTCGATAGATCCAGGAGAAGAACTGTGGCAGTCTACTGTACAACAGCAACTATGGAACGACCAGAAAGGAAACTATAGATGAAGGCACAGATAGTAGGATAGAAATCGTAAAAGGGTAATTTGGAAATTAAAGATTTATGCCAGACTCGATCGAAAGCCTTTGAGATGTCAAGTGCAACGGCAAAGCTTTCGCCATACTCCAGAAAGGAGGATGACCAGGAGTGTGAAAGGTTGGTGAGAAGATCGCCAGTTGCGCGTCCCTAATGGAACCCATGCTGACGATCAGAAAGAAGGTTGTGATAGGAAAGATGCTTTAAAATGTTACTGTTAAGAACTGACTCCAAAACTTTTGAGATACAGGTTGTTAAAGCAATTGGACGATAGTTAGAGGGTTGGGAATTGTCACCCTTCTTTGAGACTGGCTGAAAAAAAATGCATATTGTGCTTCTTGAGGCAACACGCTTCCCGAGATTAGTTTTCTCCCAAACTTCAACCTACAATAGTTCAAGTCCAACTAATACATTTTTTTTTTTTCTTAGCAGAGGACACATGTAATCTGGTGCGGGAAATTTTTCATTTGATTTGATTTTCCTTCCTCTGTTCATCTTCTGTAAAAAAAAAAAAAAAAAAAAATGTCAATTGGTTCCTGACAATCGACCTTCTGTTCTTGTTACCATACGACGCTTTTATTTAACCTAGAGAGACCGATTTTTTTTCTTCATGTTCTTCTTTTCCCGATTCGTCTCTCCGAACGTTGTGTGTGTGTGTGTGTGTGTGTGTGTGTGTGTGTGTAATTCACCGGGTCGGTCAGGATCACTTGATGGTCTTGATCGTCAGCTTTTACCCTCCCGGAAGGGGGCTGAGAGCTCATATAGTCCGATCTAAGGGCAAGGCTGTGACCGTCACACACGCACACACCCATCCCCTTGCTCAAAGGGGACAGTAACCACCCACTTCGTCAATGAAACTTTTCGCAACCTGAGCGAGGCGCGAACTCCCGTCTACCAGATGGCAAGCGAGAACGTTACCACTGCGCCAGTTGTGTGTGTGTGTGTGTGTGTGTGTGTGTGTGTGTGTGTGTGTGTGTGTGTGTGTGTGTGTGTGTTTGTGTGTGTGTGTGTGTGTGTGTGTGTGTGTGTGTGTGTGTGTGTGTGTGTGTGTGTTCCCTCGATTTTGGGGGGCAAAGATTGTGTTTTGTTCTTAAGTTTCGAAAAGTAAGCATGTGTGTGTGTGTGTGTGTGTGTGTGTGTGTGTGTGTGTGTGTGTGTGTGTGTGTGTTCCCTTGATTTTGGGGGGCAATGATCGTGTTTTGTTCTTAAGCTTCGAAAGGTAAGCATGTGTGTGTGTGTGTGTGTGTGTGTGTGTGTGTGTGTGTGTGTGTTCGTTTTTGTGCGGAAGTAAATATAGTACCAAAACTGTGCATTTTCTGTTTTATAATGGAAAAGATAAATGTAACTTTGTGCATTCCTGCTTATAAAGGAAGGGATAAATTAAAGTACTTTTCCCTTTCATCTGTCTATCTATCTTTAACCAGATGCCATAATCCCCTAAGGGGGGACCGTTTGACTCTGAGTTAGTTGCTTTACGGGGAGGAGCACTAACCCTTCGTCAACCCACCTGTTAACACGTAGGGAGCACATATGGGCTGGTTATATGGTTACCATCCAGCGATGTAACTATTTTCTTCACAGTAAACCATTTGGCTTGCCACTCAGTGTAATACCATCTGAAAAAGGAAGAAGAGAGATAAAAAGTGACAAAAAAGATTGGAAAAAACAGGAAGAGGAGAGGGCAGACACATAAAAAGAATGATAAAGGTAAAGAAAGAAATAGGCACCACTACATCAAGTGAGTGGATGATGGTCGCAACAACGTTTATGTCTTTCTTATGTGAAATAAATAAATGATATTTTCTCATGACATATGCTAAACTATTAATACATAATATTGATTATAATATTGTATACATATAATATTCATAGTAAATTGCAATGATCTAGTAATATTACATTTTAAACAAGTTGTATACATATTTGAATAAATGCAATGGTTGTCGTATGACAGTTTGTAAGATGTGTATGTATAACAGACATATGCATATAATTGTGCAATGGTAATACTGCTAGGTTATACATTACATATTGAGTTATCCCTTTAGTAATGTCTAATATTTCACCTAACTTGTATGATGATTCTGGTAATGCAGAATTGTGGTAAAATTGTATGATTTTACATAATATTGTAGTAACATTGTGGTAATACATAATTGTAACATTGTGAATTGTTACACAATTGTATTGTAATTGTTACATTGTAGTAATACATAATTGTAACATTTTATGAATTATTACATAATATTGTGGTAATGCATAATTGTGTTGGCCTTATAACTGTAGTTACATTTTGTTAATGTAACTGTTACATAACTGTGTTGGCCTTATAATTGTAGTTACAGTTACATAAAAGTTACATCTTGTTAATGCAACTGTTACATAATCGTGTTGGCCTTATCATTGTAGTTACAGTTACATAAAAGTTACATCTTATTAATGCAACTGTTACATAATTGTTAAATATTGTTTGTAGTTACATAATTATAGCAAGTGTAACATAATGCAATCGTTTGTCGTTACATAATTGTTACATATTGTTTGTAGTTTCATAATTGTAGCAAGCATAACATAATGCAATCGTTTGTCGTTACATAATTGTAATAACTGCAGTCCTGACACTAAATCCGGTCATGCTGCGGTCGATGATAGTGATGATGGGCCATGCCAATGGCTCGTGGAGACAACAATTTGCTTTTTGTTTCATTTATAGATGGAGTTTATGTGATGATGTGCCATGCCACTTGCTTGTGGAGAACACTAATTATCTTTTTGTTTCACTTATAGTTTATGTGATGATGTGCCATGCCACTTGCTTGTGGAGAACACTAATTACCTTTTTGTTTCACTTATAGGAGTTTATGTGATGATGTGCCATGCCATTTACTGGTGGTGAACACTAATTATCTTTTTGTTTCACTTATAGGAGTTTATGTGATGATGTGCCATGCCACTTGCTTGTGGAGAACACTAATTTGCTTTTTGTTTCACTTATAGAGGAAGTTTATGTGGTATTTTGGCATTTGTAGTAACACTTACGCTTATTTTCATTTGTTTGTTATGTGATCGTACTCTATTTCTTTTTCTTTCTTTTTTTTTTTTGTATGTATTAATTTTCTATAGTTTGTTTTTCTTCGTTTGTTTACGCTTTTTCGGTGTTGTCCGAGGTTGCATAATTGTTGGCTAATTTCCTTGGGACCCTTTTTTAAGGTTTAGTTTATATTGCACAGATATTACTGAAAATGATATTATATAGCCCCATATTTTGTTATTTTATATAAAGAATATATATATACATTATATACAGTATTAACTCTATACACTGACTTGTTGTTCACTTGTACCTATCGTGGGCAATATATGTCAGCATTGTGTGGAAATCCTTGTCTTCATGATTGTGTTGAAGATGTTCATTCTTGCTAACGTCATTTGTGTTAGCCATTTTCTTTTTCCTTGTAACTTAATTTCTCTGTTTCCACAAGGTAGCTTTAATCAATAAATGTTTAATACAGTTCTTTTAATCGCTCACTGAGTAACTGTGATGGTATATTTTCTTTATTATTTTGTAGATGTAATAATGTATAGCTGTATGTATGAAACACGTATTTTATGTAGGTATAAATGGTAACACTCGTTGGTAGTAAATAAATGCTATAGTAAATGAATTAATATATACAGTGTTGAATATTTATTGTTGGTGCAAGTATTTAATGATTGAATTATGAAGATAACTGAAGTAGGTATATGTATTTAAGTTGCAACTATACAGCACGTTTTATATGTTTGTGCAAAATATGTTGTCTATCACTGTGTATCGTATAAATGAAGTAACTATGTAACTCACTAATTTTTACCGTGGTGGAAATGGTGTGAGTGGTGTTGCACGTGGTGATAGAGTTGTTCTTCACGGGATGATTGACGTGTTGTCGTCTCAGCAACCACTTATGGTGACGTCCACTTCCCACACTGGTAGCTGTGGTGAGTAAATGAGTAGCGATGAGTAACTTGAGTGAAGATGAGTGAGTAAGATGAGTTGTGAATATGGGCTTGGTATGCATCGTCGTCTTGACCTCGTCACTCCTGCGTCAGCGATGGAGGTTGGGGGACGGTAGGAAAGAGAGGAGGGTGAGGTCTGGTGGTTGTGAGTTGTGAGTCGTGTCTCAATCTTCGTTTGTTTGTTTTGTTTTTCTTTCTCAATGTATTCTCGGTCCTTTTCTCTTGTGATTTTCTCGTTATGGGATGAAGACTGCCACTACTTGTAGGTGCGTGTAGAAGATTATACAGACGACTCATAGAGTTGTTACTTGTAGTTGATTGTAGATGGCTGTAGTTCGTTGGTTCGTCATAGAAATTGCAAGATTGTTTGTATCAGTACATTGTTAAAATACTGGCAAGGCGTCCTGTGAACTCTTCACCTCTAAATCAGCGTGATGATCAGGGAGACGGAGGGGGGCTTGGAGAGAATACTGTCAGGAGCTGGTTGTGAGTTGTTGGTTGTGAGGTATTTTTTGTTTTCAATCTTGATAATGCAGAATCAACTGTACACTCGTGGGCTCGTAGGCTTGTAGGTTGTATTTTGTAGGAATTCACTGTAGAACTGAGGCTAATCTTGCAGAGTCTCGCCTGCTTTTGTAAAAATTCACTGTAGATTCATAGACGAGGTTCGTACGTTAACTGCCACCATATCTCACAATAACACTGTAAGTGCTTGTAGTGAAGTTTTGTAGATCAGTTATACATATGTTAAACTCGTGGACGAGCAGTTGTTATACTTGAGTAGTTTTGTAAGTAGATAATCTTCGTTACCTTTTTGTCATGCAATGACAGGCGAGGTAAAGATGAGTATGGGACTATTTTTATTTGTCTTGGAAATATTAACACTCTCACACACATGAGTGAAGTATAGAGTCCTGCGAGCTAACCTCCCTGCCTCGCTCTCTCTCTCTCTCTTCCACCCTCTCGCCCATGTTGCTAGGCTCCTTCTCCCTACTACCTGCCGGTTCTATGGCCAGTCTCCTTCTGAGCTCTGTTTCCTAAATTCTGGTGTAGCAGGGGTCGTGTCACGTGTGTTACACTGTTGTTGGAATATTCTAGGAACCTGTGTGTGAGTATGTGTGTATGTGTGTGTATGGTCACTAGGCGCTGTCGTGTGCCTATAAAGCATTCCTTGAGTTAGAGTGTGTAAGCATGTTTAGCATTGCTCCATTCTCGCAGACACAATACCTCTAACTTGCAGCTTCTATCTGTCTGTCTATCTATCTATCTATCATGTTTTCTATAATTAATTGTATTTATAATATGGAGTCCTAACAGTATGTAGGAAGAAATAAACAATATTGTATGCTTTTCTGTTTTATGTAGGAAAAAATCAAATTGGATTATTCTGTTTTTTACAGGAAAAACCAAGAGAAACTGTGTTTTTCTGTCTTTAATTGTGAGTTTTAATCACTCAGACTCTGGTGACTCATACACAGCAGAATACAAGTGCATGGCGCAAAGCAAAGCAGTATACTAATTTGTCTCATCGAGAAGAAAGGCAATGGTGAATGTATTAACTCTCAGGCGCTTATGATTCATTTTAGTTTAATTGATTTGTTTGACATTACCTAGGCCCTGATTCTTGTCGGCAAGGCTTCTCCCCAGCATTTCTTCCTACTCGATTTACAGGGTGATTCAAAATTAATGCAACCCATAAAAGTGTGTGTCATTTATACAACTGATAAGAGATCTGCTTCATTTTTTCATTCTTGTTAAGCTCAGTTGATAATAAAACAGTCCAGAAAGTTTCGATTCTGCAGTTCAAATAGTCTGTTTATTATGACCTTCCTAAAGTCTATTCCAAACGACCACCTCAGCGTCGCAAGCGTTCCTGAATGCGGTGCGGTTACTTACGCGGACACAGTCCCCTCATGGGATAGCTATGATGTTGGCCATGATTTCTGTTTTCAGGTCTCTGATTGTCTAGCGGTGGTTTTTATCAATATGGTCCTTCAGATAACCCCGTAGATAGATAGGAACCTTGGGGATTTGGGTTGGATGAGTGTGGGGTCCACTCAATGCCACACCTACTGATCAGTCGGTATTGTTGCCACAACCACACCAACGTTGCGTTTGTGTGGTCTGACCCCATCATGCTGGAACCATTGCTCCATACAAGTGATGCCCCTACGTCTTCCTTGTGTTTCGGGTTGCATTCATTTTATGTCACCCTTTATCTTCCAAACGACACATTAATATCTTCATTCATGCTTCTCATACATTTTCAGCATTGACATAGATTGCAGGAATAACACACTAGAACACAGTAACAGCAGAAATAAACCGATAAGGAAGAGCTGTTACAGTAAGCTTCCTAACCGCACCAGAATACTGTCCCTACAACAGGATATCAGCGTTATTCCGACCATGAGTTAGAAACGAGTAGTCCTTTGTTTATAACCGACACAGCTGGGACAATATTACAACTTGAATACAAAGCCGTGGTTGTATGAAATTCTGTGAGCCTTAGTTGTGAGGCTGGGATGAGTCTCCTTGGTTACTAGTCAAATCGTCCCTCTAGTCTGCCTACAATAGGCCATTAGCTGAGCTGAAAGGGGTTTGGGATCATTTGCCAGGTAAGAATAAACGCATTATAGTCAGTTTTAATTTGGAAAAAATTCACAATCCCTTTCAGCTTAGTTCATGGCCAAATGCAGTCAGACTGGAGGTTAAATCTGACCAGTAAGAAGGCTCATCCTACCTCATAACTTAGGCTCACTGAATATCATGCAACCACAACTTTGTATTCAGGTTGTAGGAGTGACCCAGTTCCGTTAGATGAAGAAAAAATCGATACATGCATGCAACGTTGTCCACTCTGACCTATGGGAATTGTCTGGGGTGGAGGGGACATTTTAAGGCCCTTTGTGTTTGAAGAATGTGGTGTGACGGGTAATGGAGTGGAAAATGGTTTGGAGGGAGAGAGAGAGAGAGAGAGAGATTTCCTCGAATCCGAGATTGTGTTTCATCATCATCATCATCATTTACTATAGCATCATCACTGCCACCATCAGTGTCACCATTATCACCTGCAGCGCCACCATGGCAATCATCATCATCATCACCAAAGTTACCGTCCCCTTCACCATTATCATCATCATCATTATCAAGATCACCAACCCATCCCACTCACAAGTAAACTCAACAAAGTTTTTGCTCCTGTCCCAAACCAAGCTTCTCTTATCTGGCAAAAAGCAATTCCCTTCCAACAATAGGCAGTGTAAGGAACGGCTAATGTCTAGAGCTACTATTAAAATGAGAATTAGTTGTCTTTGTGCTGGTGTGATATTGAAGTGACGTAGATTCTGTGTTGGGCTTTTTGGGTTGAGGTAGTTTGTGGTATGGATGGTGGAATGGTGGGGTAGATGGATGGATAAATAGATAGATGGATGAGTGGGTAGATAGATAGATGGATATACAGATGGAAAGGCTGATTCATTTATATATTGACACACACACACACACACACACACACACACACACACACACACACACACACACACACAGAATGAACTGTTACATAGCCTATGATTTCATTATCCTTTGTGTAATTCTAACCTACAGTGTGCTGCCTGTTTGATCACGAGCGTGTTCTACCTCACTCCCCCCCTTCTACCGTTATAGTAGAGTAAGTCGTTCTTTCTGTTGTTCAGAGCGGGATTGTCAACTCTTTGTCTCCATGGCTTCATTTGCGCGTCCTTCTTACAAGTTGTATCAAGCTCTGCCGGCCCCTATATAATGAGCTCAGTCTCTACATTAATTGCCACTTAGATCTACTCCTCATTTTGTTCACATCTCTGTCCTCCCCTGTACAGTTATTATTGTGAGTGCTCAGGAAGTCTCCAACCATCTAGCAGCTGTGTAATTAGAGTATAAGTGTTATTGCATTTTGTTCTTGTACTGTATAGCATAAGTTGTTAATTTGTAGGCCTAGTGAGGTTTTTGTAATTCATGTAAGGTTCTTATTGTCAGCCATCATTAATAATAGTTTGTATCTGTAATAATTTATCTTGCATTAACTGAGCATTACCCAGTGTATTTTCATTTTATCAGGGCTGACTTAGATAAATTTACTCTTGCTAATTTCGTGTTAATAGAGGCTATTGCAGTTAACCATATATTTAACCTGTTTTTTTGCCATTACATTATCCTTATGAGTCCTGAATGTTTTATTGTTAGTTTGAGCATTAAACTTTAACTTGTAATTTTACCTAACTCTTTTGTTTTGAACCTGGAACTTTACGGGACAATAGTGATTTTTAGTATTCTCACTTAAAATGTACATTATCTTTCGCTGTTCCATAACATAAATTTGGCGACCTCTTATCAGGATATTCAGGATATTATCATAAGGATATTGCTTGATATTTTGTGACTGTGATTTATTCATCATGTCTACTATTACTACACTTGATGAAGCCAAAGATTTTTTCTCAAATGTGCAAACAGTGTGTGATGTAGAAAACAGAACAAAGAATGAACTTAAGCTTGTTGCTCAACAATTGGGAATTGCTGTCCGCTCTCATCATTCTAAAGATCAAATTGTTGACATGATTAATGAAAGTTTGTTTAATGTAACTCCTCCAAATGAGCAAACGCAGATTGAAATAGCTAAGTTACAGCTAGCCCTGCAGGAGGCTCGTCTGAAGGAAGCTGAGTTTCAAGCACGTGCTAAGGAGGCTGAGTCTCAGGCTAAGGAGGCGGAGTCTCATGCTAAGGAGGCTGAGTTTCAGGCTCATGCTAAGGAGGCTGAGTTTCAGGCTCGTGCTAAGGAGCCTGAGGCACAAGTTGAAATTGCTAGGATTCAGGCAGACCATGAGTATCGCATGAAACAAGGTGGAACTGGATCATCTAGCTCTGATGATTTTGATGTGGCTAAAAATGTTAAACTTGTCCCTCCTTTTAATGAATCTGATTTAACAAAGTATTTTCAGTTGTTTGAGAGAGTAGCTACAGGTTTTAATTGGCCCAAAAAGTATTGGCCAGTACTCCTTCAAACTGTTCTCACCGGTAAAGCTCAAGTAACTTATGCATCTTTGCCTCAGGATCAATCTGATAATTATGATGTAGTTAAGAGCTTGATTCTTAAGGCCAATGAGCTTGTTCCTGAAGCTTATAGAGTAAAATTTAGGACAACTTACAAGCAAGATAAGCAATCCCATGTTGAGTATGCAAAAATCAAAGAAGATCTGTTAGAGCAGTGGTTAAATTCTAAGGATGTGGATTCTGATTTTGGTAAATTTAAGCAGATGATTTTGCTGGAGGACTTCAAGAGGTGTATTTATAAAGATATAAGCCTATATCTTGATGAGAAAAGAATAGATAATTTGTCTGATGCTGCAGTTTTAGCTGATGAATATGTACTCACTCACAAGAGATATTCTAAAGAAAAAGGGAAAGCTGAGAGTAAGTACGTTGCTTCTACTCAGAGTACAGGTAACAGGAAAGAGAATAAAGATGATGTTTCTCAGAAAGTAAATACCAGCTTCACCTCTAGATTTCAGAAAAGTAAATGTACTTATTGTAGTAAGCTTGGTCATACTACAGAGAAATGTTTCAGGAGACAGCGTGATGTGAACAAAAAGGAGTCTTTAAATATTCAGTCAATTGGTCTAGTGTCCACCCTTGAGAGTTCCCAGAATTCTTTAACCGAGTTAACTGAACCTGTTTTGAGGGGTAAATTAAATCCTCATGAGGAAGCTCCTCTTTTGAGCAGTAACGTGGGTGACACTCTCAAGAGTTCATGTGCTAATTTCCTGTCTGATGGTTTTGTCAGTCCTCTGGACAATAATGACAGGAAATCAGTTAAAATATGTCGTGATACAGGTGCTTGCCAATCCCTTATGCTGACCAGTGTTCTAGGCTCTAATGTTAATTCCTCTGATGAAAGTGTAATCTTACAAGGTGTAGGGAATAATTACTTCTCTGTCCCTCTGTGCAGGGTGAATTTAGAGTCTTGTTTTGTTAATGGTTCCATTATGGTTGGGTTGGTTGAGACACTCCCAATGTCAGGTGTTACTTTCTTACTTGGAAATGTGTGTCCACCTCCTCAGTTGTCTAGTGAGCCAGTGGCTGCGTCCCAGGATTGTGATGTCCCTGATGTGTTCCCTGCATGTGCTGTCACTAGGGCTAAGTCTAAAGTTACTGGTGACTTAGAGGATAATGATGATGATGATGTTATCCTAGCTGACACTTTTCTTGCTAATTTGGACCACTCACCAGATGAGGCAGTACCCCGTAGTGTTGATAATTTGTCTCGTCAAGAGTTGATTGAGTTGCAGTTTGCTGACCCTGAGTTGAAAGGTCTAGCTTACCCTGCTTGCAGTGAGGAAGAGTCAGCTGGTGCTTCTACTTGTTATTATATAAAGTCAGGAGTACTTATGAGGAAGTGGAGACCCCCAACAGTATCAGCCGACTGTGAATGGGAGGTTCTACATCAAGTTGTCATCCCTCGTGTTTGTAGGCAGGATATCATTAGAGTGGCTCATGATTCCAGTTTGGCAGGACACCTTGGAGTGAGGAAGACTGTGGCACGCATTTTGAAACACTTCTAATGGCCAGGTATCTTCAGAGATGTTTCCTGGTATTGTAAGTCTTGTCACACCTGTCAAGTTGTGGGGAAGTGTAATCAGACCGAAAAGGTTGCACCTCTAGTTCCCATTCCTCCTTTTGACGCGCCTTTCACCCGTGTGTAGGTGGATATTGTGGGCCCTCTTCCTAAGACTTCTTCAGGATTTTCGTATATGTTGACCCTGATTGATATGGCTACTCGTTATCCTGAAGCCATTCCACATAGAAATATCTCAGCAAAGAACGTGGTTAAGGAAATGCTAGGGTTCTTCACAAAGTTTGGTCTGCCCAAGGAGGTACAGTCAGACCGGGGAAGTAATTTCATGTCAAACGTTTTCAAGCAGTCTCTGAAAGAGTTGGGCATCACCCAGATGACGTCTTCAGCTTACCATCCCCAGACTCAAGGAGCGTTGGAGAGATATCATCAAACACTCAAATCGATGCTCAAGAAATACTGTTTGGAACATCAGAAAGACTGGGATAAAGGTCTTCCATTCGTTGTGTTTACCGCAAGAAAATCTCCAAATGAATCACTGGGCTTCTCACCTTTTGAACTACTGTTTGGCCATGAAGTAAGAGGACCCCTTAAGCTACTCAAGGAATGCTGGCTGTCGGAGGAAGATGACGTCAACCTGCTGGAGTATGTGATGAAGTTCAAAGAACGGCTGTCCATTGCTTTACAGCTGGCGAGAGAGAATTTAGGAGCTGCTCAGGAGAAGATAAAGACTTGGTATGATAAGAAGTCCAGGTTACGCCACTTTCAGCCAGGAGATCAGGTTTTGATTCTGCTACCGGTTCATGGGCAACCTCTTCAAGCCAAGTTTAGTGGTCCTTATTTCGTGGAGAAGAAACTCAGTGATGTCAACTATGTCATCGCCACACCAGATCGTAGAAAGAACAAGCAACTTTGTCACATCAACATGCTAAATTTATATCACAGGCGGGACGAAAATAATCCAGTCTGCACTGTAGCTGTTCCACCCGAGTCTGCAAGTGAAGCTCTCCCATGCAGCATGAGCCTGAGTGATAGTTTGGGGAAGAATCCTGATATCATGAATGATCTCCAGACTAATCTTTCTCATCTACCTCCCGAGGAAAGGCAGGAGTTTTCGGCATTACTGCAGGAGTACCCGCAAGTGTTCTGTGCCACTCCAGGAAGAACCACTGTGTTGATGCATGATGTCGATGTTGAAGACGCAAAGCCAATTAAACTGCCTCCTTACCGTGTGAACCCAGTGAAAGTTCCTCTCATCCAAAAGGAGCTTGGCTACCTGTTGGACCACAAGATGATTGAGCCCTGTCAGAGCGAGTGGAGTTCTCCTGTCACTCTAGTCTCTGAGCCACGTAGGTCACAGCGGCTTTGCATCGACTACAGACGTGTTAATCAGATAACCAAAACAGACACTTACCCTCTCCCTCGCGTGGAAGATTGCATAGACAAGATCGGAAAGGCTAGGTACATAAGTAAGTTTGATTTGTTAAAGGGATACTGGCAAGTACCTATGACTGAACGTGCTAGGGAGATCTCATGTTTTGTAACACTAGGAAAGACTTTTGCATGTTCTGTAATGCCATATGGTATGAAGAATGCACCAGCCACATTTCAGAAGTTCATGAATGTTGTAACAGAGGGTTTGGCAGGGTGTGTTGTTTATATTGATGATGTATTACTCTTCAGTGACAACTGGAAAGATCACCTATGCCATGTCAGTAAATTTCTTGAGCGTTTAGTTCAGGCTAATCTTGTAGCTAATTTATCAAAGTGTGAGTTTGGTCAAGCTAAAGTTCAGTACCTTGGGTACGTAATTGGTGATGGACACGTTGCACCACCAGCAGCTAAGGTTCTGGTTATAAGTGATCTTCCCAGACCTAAAAGTAGGAAAGAGCAACAAAGATTTTTGGGAATGGTAGGTTATTACCGGAGATTTGTTCTTAACTTTTCAATTCTTGTATCACCACTTACAGACCTACTGAAAAAGGGAGTTAAATTTGTCTGGACCGATAACTGTGAATCCTCTTTCAACAAACTTAAAGCTATCCTATTGAGTCAGCCAGTGCTCGCTACTCCAAATTTTGCTAAGCCTTTTTTAGATGGCTGTTGATGCAAGTGATACAGGAGCTGGGGCTGTTTTGCTGCAAGAGGATGATCAGGGTATTGAACATCCTGTATCTTATTACAGTAAGAAGTTCACTCCACCTCAAAAGAACTACTCAACTATTGAGAAAGAGCTTTTGGCCTTGATTTTGGGTTTACAGCATTTTTCATTTTATTTGTGTTCTGGTTTTGACCCCATAGTCATCTATACCGATCATAACCCACTGAAATTCCTTAGTAAGTTTAAAGATAAAAATCAGAGATTGACAAGATGGAGTCTACTTCTTCAGGAGTATTCATTAGACATACAACATGTCAAGGGGAAAGAAAATGTTATTGCAGATTGCTTATCTAGACTTTAGACAGATTGTTTTAGAGTAATAAGAAATTTCCTTTGTAAATTTCTTTTTTCTTTGTGGGTAGTTGTTACATAGCCTATGATTTCATCATCCTTTGTGTAATTCTAACGTACAATGTGCTGCCTGTTTGATCACGAGCGTGTTCTACCTCACTCCCCCCCTTCTACCGTTATAGTAGAGTAAGTCGTTCTTTCTGTTGTTCAGAGCGGGATTGTCAACTCTTTGTCCCCATGGCTTCATTTGCACGTCCTTCTTACAAGTTGTATCAAGCTCTGCTGGCCCCAATATAATGAGCTCAGTCTCTACATTAATTGCCACTTAGATCTACTCCTCATTTTGTTCACATCTCTGTCCTCCCCTGTACAGTTATTATTGTGAGTGCTCAGGAAGTCTCCAACCATCTAGCAGCTGTGTAATTTGAGTATAAGTGTTATTGCATTTTGTTCTTGTACTGTATAGCATAAGTTGTTAATTTGTAGGCCTAGTGAGGTTTTTGTAATTCATGTAAGGTTCTTATTGTTAGCCATCATTAATAATAGTTTGTATCTGTAATAATTTATCTTGCATTAACTGAGCATTACCCAGTGCATTTTCATTTTATCAGGGCTGACTTAGATAAATTTACTCTTGCTAATTTCGTGTTAATAGAGGCTATTGCAGTTAACCATATATTTAACCTGTTTTTTTGCCATTACATTATCCTTATGAGTCCTGAATGTTTTATTGTTAGTTTGAGCATTAAACTTTAACTTGTAATTTTTCCTAACTCTTTTGTTTTGAACCTGGAACTTTACGGGACAGTAGTGATTTTTAGTATTCTCACTTAAAGTGTACATTATCTTTCGCTGTTCCGTAACAGAACACTAAAACGAACTATTATCCTTACCACTTTGTCCTCGTCCTCCCTCTCCTCCTCCCCCCATCATGCTCTTTCATGCTCTCTTAGTCTTTCATCCGCCTTCAGCCCCTCCCCCCCTTAGAAAAAAGAAAAAGAAAAATCATGTCTTCAGATATGAGCACTAAAAGGGTTTATTCATGTTCATACTGACAGACTGAGAAAACGTTTGTGTGGCATTAAGCTGAAAAAAAAAAAATAATAAGTTAAAGTTGAATAGCAGCAACGAAACTCCTTTGGCGAGATGAAGATTGCAGGTAATGGTCCTCAAGCACAAAAAAATAAATAAAAATAAAAATAATAACTTTCCAACACGTTTCAGAGAAAACCACAAAAGCTTCAAAGATGTAACTTTCTAGATGAATAGCTGTTACCCCGCTTATAATCTGAAAAGAAATATTATGGTTACAGTTAGGCAAACAGTTGGCCAGTTATTTGATACAAACGTAAAATTTACACATGCGTTCTTCGACACCTTTTTCATGAGATCTTGATAATAAGCAGGAAGTTACCTTACGGTCTTCAGATCTTGTTTATATTGTACATACCTATTGTATCACCTTGCGAAATCTCCTTATTGTTGCTAAACAGTAAGAGTGTTAAAAAAAGTCATTATTAATTTCGCTTCGCACCGAGTTTTATGTAAAGAGATTCTTGTTGAAAGACTTGATCATCATTTGTGTTGAAACCTTGTTTATATATTTGCATCTGTGTAATGTATTTTTTGCATATCTTTCTGTCTGTCCATCAGAATCTAGACTATATTTTTGCAAGGAAAAAGGAAGAGAAGGCCAGAAGCCCACATGATTGTTCCAACATATAGGAAAAAAACAATAACAGCCAAATTAAAGATCCGTTCGTTTCAAGATGCCTGGACAAAGCTCTCTCTCTCTCTCTCTCTCTCTCTCTCTCTCTCTCTCTACCCCATCATAAAATTCTGTTCTTCCCTTCTTGCGTACTTGCTTTCACCCCTGGACCTTCATCTTCTTAGTGCTTCTCTCCCACTCTTCTTTTCTCCTTTGCATCTTTTGTGTTGCAAGCATCTCTTACCATTATCAGGTTCTCTTCATCTTACCATTTTCCATGCATTCATTTTATTTTTCTTGTTCCCTATTTCATACATTTCATCTTTCGTCTGTTCCACTCTTCTTTCATTTTATCCCTCCGTTCCCTTGCCTTATCGTTTTATCTTGTTCATATTTCCTACGTTCTTCTTTTCTGTCTTTCTGTGTCTGCCCCAGTCTCGCTAATTCTGTATCTTCTTATTTTTTCTTAAATTTTCCTCTTCCTCCTCACCTCAGTTTTCTTTTCTTTAATCTTCTTCTTCTTTTCCTTTCCCTTCATTTCCTTTTCCTTCCTTTCCCATCCTTTCCTTTCTCTTTCCTGTCTTTTACTTTCCTTTCCCATCCTTTCCTTTCTCTTTCCTGTCTTTTACTTTCCTTTCCCATCCTTTCCTTTCTCTTTCCTGTCTTTTACTTTCCTTTCCTCCTCCCTTCATCATTTTCCTGCTCTCTCTCTCTCTCTCTCTCTCTCTCTCTCTCTCTCTCTCTCTCTTCTTTTCCTCTTGTTTTTTTCTCTTCCCTTTCCCCTCCGTTCCTTCTTAATTCTCTTCCTCTCTTTCTCCCCATCCCCTCCTCCCCCCCTTCCTTCTTCTTTTCTTCCTCTTCCCTGAACTTCTCTCCTCCTCACACAGCTACCAATCGCTTCCCTAAACATATCCCATTTGGGGTAAAATTTGCCCATCTGGTTCAGCCGCGTTGGGTTGGCCTGCTGGTTATGGATATGCAGTTGAAGTAGAGAAGAAGAAGAAGAAAAAGAAAGAGAGAGAGAGAGAGAGAGAGAGAGACAGACAGAGACAGAGACAGAGACAGACAGACAGACAGACAGACAGAGAGTGCAGTGGAGGAAGAGGGGGAAAATTGTGAGAGAGGAAATGAGAAAATTATGACCGGAGGATTTGGAAAGAAAGAAAAAAAGGGTGAGGAAAAATAAAACAGGGAGAGAAGAGGGAAAGAAGAAAGAGAAGGAGTAAGAATGAGTAGGAGGAGAAGGAGAGGAGACAAAGAAAAACGAAGTTGGAAGAGGGACGGAATTTGGAGGCGGTGGAGGGGAGAGGAAAAGAAAGAAACTCAAGAATATACAAGGGAATACACAAAAGAATGCAAACATTGACATACATTATGGTCCTGTCGAGGCTGCTTGTTACAGAGTAGGCTATGACTAAGAGATCTCATTCTACATGCTGAAGGAGAAGGATAGTAAAGCAAGAATGCTCCCCCTCGCCTACAAAGTCTCCAGTTAAAACTAACAGGATAAAAAAGAGAACGACCACCACGCAGCATGGAAAAACTGACATGGGAATTTCATTAGAAAGGCTGAATATGAAAAGCTATACCGGTATTCTATAATACTTTATCTATAAATTACCAGTTTGAATAATCTGAAAGAGAAAATGATAAATTATTATGAATAATCAAAGAAATAAGGCATGCCTTTACGTACGGGTCCGTTGAGTTAACAGGGCGTCTGTAGACACAGTGTGGATGTTCAGGGATGGTGTGAAAATCTTGCCTAGTCCTTTTAAGGTAAGCAACAGTCAATCAAGCCCCAGCTCCTTTCACTCCACTGAGACAAGGGACTTTCCCATGCGAGATAAGTACACAAGTTACCACCTGCAGCAGTAACCCCTGGTACACTAAAAAAAAATCGCGATGGTGGTCATTTAACTAACAGAGAACGTCAGTGTTCCACAGTCCATCACAAGTCGAGAGTACGAGTAGTGAGTGTTAACTCAGGGCTGTCTGTGCAGATCCTAGTTTGTGTTTATATTACTTTATTTGCATTTAACCAGTGGATTGTGAGCCACAGCTCAGGCTGTGCTGGCCGTGCATCACCGCTAACTACTCCACCCCTATGCAAACTTACGCATGGCACTACGTATAGACGGAGAGAGAGAGAGAGAGAGAGAGATTTTTTTTTCTTTTCACCAGATGATGCCCTGGATGTTCATCTTCAAATTTATAATAAAAAAAAACTAATTATTTTTTTGTTGTTTATATTAATTTTTCACTACTCTCCTACGTAAACTAACGTATGGTCTTACGCAAAGACGAATAGAGATATTATTTTTTTGTTTTTTCACCAGATGATGGCCTGGATGTTCATCTTCAAGTTCATAATAAACAACTAAAAAAAATATATATACTTTTTCGTTATTTTGGGCGCACCACGGGGTGGGATAAAAAAAAGGTAATTGCACAATCCACGGGTTAATAAACTGATAAATATACAATGCCTTAACCCGACGCTATGTACGAGTACGTTAAATTTACAGGGTGTCGTGTCGACAGGACGAGAATGAACTTGCGCGTACCTGGTAAAAGTAAGTTCTTCGGACATAAATAGGGTTGGATGAGGATTCTCGTGCAAGTACTTGTCTATTTTGTTTTTAAATGTCTTAACATAGATACTGTTCATGGTATCTGAGGGTAATCTGTTCCAGATATTTACGACTCTGTTGGAGAAGTATTTTGCTTCATGGGACTGGAAACGCATTCCCATAATTTTGCAGCCATTACTCCTGGTTTGACTCGATCGGTCTATTTCAAAATATTTATTAATGTCATATCCTTTTATGATTTTGAAAACTTCAGTAAGGTCACCTCTTAACCAGCGTTTTGTCAGCCTAACAAATTAAAGTTCAAGGCATTCCTCATATGGTTTGTTTCTCAGTCGTGGTATCATTTTGCGATTCTTTGCTGTATTTTCTCTAATTTTTCTAAGTCCATTCTAGTGTACGGACACTAGACCTGCACACAATTCTGGAGATTGGGGTGCACTAGCGAGTGGTACAAGGCAAGTATGACTTTTTCTGATTTAAACTCGTAAGTACTTCCAATAAAACCCACCAACATGTTTCCAGTTTTAACCATCCCTAGGCAGTGCTTACTCTGTTTTATGTATTTGAGTTTACCACACCAAGATCTTTTTCATTCTGTGTATTTGGTAACTGGATATTGTTCATTATGTAATTCACATGGACATTGCTATTTCCAGTATGAAGTACTTTGCATTATTCTATGTTAAATTTTATTTACCATTTTTCTGCCCAGCATGCCAAAGTACTAAGGTCAATATGTAACTTCTGCCACTGTAACTTTGAAGTTACTTTATTGGTTAATTTAGTGTAGTCTGCAAATTTCGATATTTTACAACTTAAACCCTCATCTATGTCGTTTATGTAGATAAAAAAAAAAATATATATCAGTTCAAATATTGAACTCTGGGGCATACCACTAATCACATTACCTCATTTGGATTCCTTTCTGTTTATCACAGTTCGCTGTTTTTGGTCCGAAAGCCAGTCTTGCAACCATTTCTGCGTATTTCCTTTTATTCCATAGGCTTCTATTTTGCTTATGAGACGCTTGTGAAGGACAGTATAAAATGTTATCCTTGAGTTGTCATATTATGAACTGTAAACATCAGGAAAGAAGTCCAGTAAGTTAAGTATGAATGTCTATGTTTAAATCCATGCTGCGAGTCTTTGATTATATTATTTTTCTAGATAAATAAATATTTCATCTCTTATGACTGTTTCCATTAATTTGCACATTACTGATGTTAGGCTGACTGGTCCGTAATTTTCTAAGAGAGACTTGTTTCCTTTTTTGAAAATGGTGACATATTTGCAGGTTTTCATCCGTATTGGGTTTTCCCAATACTGTACTTATCGATTTATTAATTAAGACAGAAAGTGGCAGCAATATCTCATTTTTTCTTCTTTAAGAATTCTCTGTGAAATTTTATCAGGGCCATGGGGTTTGTACTATTCATTGCTGAAAGGATATCACTATTGTGACAGTATATTTCCTGAGGACGGTGCTATTTGCTTGGTTTATGGGTGGCAGTAAGATTCTGGTGGTGTTTTCTACTGTAAAAACAGATGCAAAGTAATCGTTAAGAATATTCGCCACTTCGACCTCATTTTCTGTGTTTACCATTGTTTGTTTCTTAACGGTCAATTAATGTACCGTAGCCATTACCTTTTTATATCTAATGTAACTTTAAAATTCTTTAGGAAGTAGTAGTAGTAGCATTAGTAGTAGTAGTAGTAGTAGGAGGAGGAGGAGGAGGAGGAGGAGGAGGAGAGGGAAAGAAGAAAGAGGAGGAAATACGAAGAGGAGTGGAAAAAGAAATGAAATGAAAGATATATGAAAAAGCTCACAAGACGAGGAAGGGGGAGATGGAAGGAGGGAAAGAAAAGAGGAAATGAAAGGAAGTCTGAATTGAGTTTGGTAGAGAAAAAATCGGAGGAGGGAAATGGAGAGGCGAGGAGAGAGAGAGAGAGAGAGAGAGAGAGAAAGAAAGAGAGAGAGAGAGAGAGAGAGAGAGAGAGAGAGAGAACTGGGGGGAGGGAACTGTTAAGAACTGGTGGTTGAGAAAGGAAGATAAAATATATGTACTTATATGCATTATACATGAATACTGTATATATGTATATATATATATATATATATATATATATATATATATATATATATATATATATATATATACTCTCTCCCTCTAATCATCCGGACCTCGTTTACACCTGAGCGTAGCCAAGTTTGCCCAGTCCACTAGCCAAAATCACTCATCATTCATCATTCCCGGAAGCCCCGGAATCCTTACTCTATCTGATACGCCAAAAACTTTCAACATATTCTTTAGCTTCACACAAACGTACCCGATAGAGTCAAACCGAAGGCTGTCACGTTATAAAAGGGTGCCAAATCCCTGACAATGCGGTTCTTCTCACAACATACATCCAGCCAGCTTGACCTCTGGTTATTCACCTAGCCTCACCGACTTCCATACCTCTCTTCCACACACACTCATCCATATCGCTCCACCTTCTCCTTGGCCTACCTCGCCTCCTCCCTCCTTCAAATTCGCTCAGATATACTTTTTTCATCACTGTATTGTTATCCAGTCTTTCCACATGATCATACCATCCCAGTACACTCTCTTCGATTCTGGTGTCCACAGACTTCCTTACTCCACATCTTTCACGAATCACATTATTTCGTATACTATCCACTCTCTGTACTCCACATACATTCCTCAGCAGTCCCATCTCCATTGCTGTCACTCTTGACTTTTCATTATCATGCCACACCATAGTTTCACATCCATATGTTAAGGCTGGCACTAACACTCCTTCATGTAAGCCTCGCGCAGCTGTTACTTATCACGGCCTCAATTGCAACAGCTACTTTCCTTCTTTGTGTCACTCAACTTTCCACTTCTTCTGCCCATTTTACTCTCTTTTCTATCACTTTACTCAGGTATTTGAACTCTCTCACCAATTTCAATCTCTCTTCATTCACTAACATCACACTGAGAGTCACATTCTCTCTCGACTACCATCACTTTACCCTTTTCTACATTTTCTCTCAAGGCACGACGCTCAGAGACGTCACCAAAACTCTTCACTAGTCTACCAAGTTCTTGTCCGGTATTTGCAAGTTGCATTGCATCACCAGCGTACAACAAATTTAAGATATTCCGTCCATCACCATTCACTACCAACGTTATCCCTCTCTCCATTACTCGTGTTTTTACGTCTCTCATCACCCCATCCATATTTATATTGAACAACCTTTGGGACATCAAAGAACCTTGTCGCACGCCCTCAATGACCGTGAACCAGTCACTTAGATGCCCATTTATCCTTACACATGCCTCACTATCATCATTAAATCTCTTGACGGCACCTCGCAGCTTACCATCTACATTGTACATGCGCAAATCCTTCCACACTCCGTCCCTGTCTATGTTGATGTATGAATTTTCCAGATCCAAAAATGTCATAAACATCTTAAGGTCCTTCTCACAAGCCTTCCCACTATCTGTCTCACTACAAATATTTGATCCACATATCCTCTGCCGCTCCTAAAACCACCCTGTTCATCACTCAGTTGGAATTCTGAGATCTGTTACTTTGTAATAATTTTTCCATTTACCTTCCCTACAACACACAGTAAACTTATGGAACGATAATTCTTGCACTCACTTCGCTTATCTTTAATTCTGTACAGGGGGTACGATCACAGCCTTTATCCTCTCTGCTGACAGTTTCACTCACCCAGAATTATCTCCAAAAGCACCTCATTCCGCTCTCTCCACTGCACTTAATTATCTCTGCACACACACACACACACACACACACACACACACACACACACACACACACACACACACACATATATAGATATAGATATATATATCTATATATATATATATATATCTATATATATATCCCAGTACTAACCAGACCCAACGTTGCTTAACTTCGCTGATCGGACGAGAAGCGGTGTACTCAACGTGGTATGGCCGTTATTTATTTATTTATTTATTTATTTATATATATACATACATACAGAAAGAGAGAGAGAGAGAGAGAGAGAGAGAGAGAGAGAGAGAGAGAGAGAGAGAAAATATGAAATATGTCAGCAAGGGAAGGAGCGGAAGAGGAACCGGAAAAAATGTATAATATATTCTTTACATCAAAGAACCATCATCATCATCATCATCATCATCATTATCATTATTATTATTAGTTGTTGTAGTAGTAGTAATAGTGTAGTAGTAGTAGTAGTGCTAGTAGTAGTAGTACTAGTACTTTTTTTTTTTTTAATCACCTCCATCCATTAGGGAATTATATTGTGAAGATCAAAACCTAATACAGTTCACCATTTGGAGTTGTAATGTGAAGGTTAACACTAACCCTCATATTACAATCCGTTGACCCCAAGCACTCCAACGGCTGTGGTTACCAACCATCTACTATTACTATTATTATTTTATTTTATATTTATTTATATTACAGTGTAAATAAAGACATTAAACTATTGGTGCCGCTGGTCTATGCTACTCTCGACCACTGTAGCTTCGTAATCCATACCCGCCAGAGAGACAGACCTGAGGGCTGATGATCTTGTGCCCCTGAGACACAGCAGAGCGGCCCTCACGAGGGAGAATGAGAGTCGACATCTCATCCAGGCCATAACAGAACTCTGCGGTTGACGTTTCTTTTCAGAAAGAACCTCTGCCAGTCTCGATTAGAATCTCACTGCCTCTGGACCCATCCCACCTGATGTTGTGAACACAAGGGGAGTGAATTGACCACGGTCCACATGTTGGATCCTTTCTTGATAATTTCTGTTTTTTTCTTGTTCATTCCTTTTGTGTGCAGCTTCGAGAGACAGTTCACGATGGCATGCTGCCATGGGATCGAATAACCTGATGTCGAAGAACGCCCTCTGCCCACGTGTCCAGAAACCTCGAGCACTGACATCCACTCTTGCATCATTTGATGTGTTTGCTGTTCTGTGGGTGAAGTGCTCGCCGTCCAGGGGTAGCAGAGGTGGCTCAATCGTGACATCATGGTATACTTCCTGCAGCATTTTGGCAGTGAGGTCGCGTACTTCATCGTGTCGGATGCAAACAAAGCCTCCCTTCTTGCACACCATTGCATGGTTTGCATCAAAGGCAGTGCCACAGACACAGTGTTGAGGTAGGTTCTCTATTGGCCACCCATATCTCAAGGCTATGGCGTCAATAAATTCTTGTTTGTTGAAGTGGAAGCCTTTTGCCTTGAGAGGCAGGGTTGTGAGCCAGTTCGATGCCCCAATTTCCTGTGTAATTTCAACTCTTCTGCACTGGTCTGGTGTTGGATGTTCGATTATGTGCTGCAGCTGGTCTTTTTGTCTAGCTTCACGCTCCTTGCTTATCTGTGTCTTTATGTCTTTCTGCCTTTGGTGGTCGATTTCACTCGTCTCAACCTGGGCGCAGATTTTCTGTGACAAGGATTCAGTGAGCCTGAGAGAATTTCTGTGTTCGTAGCTTGCCACGGCTACTGGATTTATAATGCCAAGGCCTCCCATCCTGGGTGGTAGTGCTAGAAGGTCCCTATCTTCTGGTGTGAGGATGTGGCCATTGGTTAGAGATGGGAGGAATGAATCCCTGATTGCATCCTCCAGTGGTTGTAGCAGCAACTCGATGTCTGGTATGGTCATCACGAAAGTCCACTTGTGCTTTACACCATAGGTAAATGCACTGTATGCTGCATGGGGTTCTGTTTTCGCGTGGCTGGATAGTGTATGAATTTCTTCTACCTATGTCTTTACCTTATCACTCACATATTTGTCTTTGAATTCCTTGGTTCCAATCACAGCCCCTAGATGCCTCTGACCTTCCTTGGTCACTATCACGTTTGTGCCTTTAAAGGCTTCCTGTGCATCTTGATAGTAAGCTGGTTTCACGATCAAGATCGACTTACTTGGATTAGGGTAGTAACCAATTTCAGGGCCATGAGATGTTACAAGGTCCCAGCATTTTCTCACATCCTCAACCCTGCCAGCACCCGTGAGATCATCTGCATAGGCTACCTGTTTTACATTAGTGGCCTCGTATTTGATCTATTGTTGCAGCACTGTCATCGCCAGGGCTTACATAGCCATGGCAACGGGGTCCCCCTGGGTAGTTCCTTCTGTGGACTGGATTACACCGACATTGTGAGCAGCTGTCTTACCCACAATGTAGAGGTCTGCTGGTTCTTTATAGGTGTTTTTCACATATTGGGCAAATGCTGGGCATTTAACCTTGATATTGTGAAGCATTGCCACCCGTTTGATGGAATTAAATGCATTTGAGGCATCAACTAATAATACTGCCTGACAGTCCTCTTCCTCATATATTTTCCTCATGGAGTGAACTGCTGCCTCACCTCCTGCCTGCTGGCCTGCACACACTTGGAGGTTGCCAACTGCTTGCTTCACATCATATTTCACCACCTCCATGATGCATTTTTCTATAATCCGTCTTAAGACTTCACCCACCCCGATGGGCCTGCATCCAGGATTCTTATCAAGGGGGATTAGTCTGTAAGCCGTCAGTGCTTCTGTGTTACTGCACTGACTTAAAGCCAGCTTCCTTGCCAGTGAGGCAATGGTGTTACACAGGTCTGTTGCTGCCTCCCCAAACTTGATGTTACTGAGGATTACTCGCCAAGATTTTGCATCCAGGCCTGACGGTCCTGCCCCTCCCTGTGTGAGCATTGCCTTCCGCCATACCGTCTCTCCAGTTATCCTGTCATATATGATGGGATTAGGAGGAGTGTAGTTGAAGTCAAGCTTTGACTGGGCACTTGCTTGTCGTGCAGTCAGGTGTTTTTCCTTTAGTTGTTGCATTGTCTCATCTGTCAGGTCAAGTACTCCGTTTGGTGATTCAGCTGACAGGGATCTTGTTGCCATAGAGATCTTCCCCTGTCTCATCTTGCTGCCAAAAATCTTTGCCACATCGTTGGTATTCTGATTTCTTCTGCCTCTGTTGTTTATTCTCATCTGCAAGGCCCTTGCTTCCTCAAGTAGATTGTCGATTTCACCTCTTTTCCATGTTTCAACCCACCTTTGGATGGCCTTAATATTTTCTGCAATGCTAGCTCTTGGGCGGGTCATGTTGAGGAAGAGATGTGGTATTAGTGCAAGGACCTTAAGAGAGAATGAGGCAATGGGTGTGTTATTGTTGTAGCTGGCTATCAGGCGAGTGATTTCCTTGATCATGTCGGTTGTAGCATTGCATTTGAGAGGTTCAAAAAGGTTACTTGACGACCATCCAACTATTTCATTATATGTACTGCATTTTCTCGGGATTTGCCCATCCAGTATGTGGAACGACCCTCTCGCACAGACCTGTGAAACTGTTCTGCTTCCTCATTGTTTGTGTCACTACCGTTTTGAGGAGGTATAATACCTGGATGATTCACTCTTTCATGCACTCTTCTATGGTGGTCTTCATCCTGAGTTTCATTTCTATTATAAACCTCATGATGTTCCTCAACCCAAACTTCACTACTATTCACTTCCCCATGGTGATTTAACCCACCCAGCGCTTCCATATCTCTTGCATCTTGGCGTCCATCCCTATCCCTCACTTCACCACGGGGTCTTTCACCACCACGCATGTCCGTGTGATCGTGCATATTGTCAGTGACCGCCCCGTCAATTTCCATGTCACCAATCTGTCGCCTGCCATGTTGGAAACGGTCAAGTGCCGCTTCCGGTGGGCTGTGATTCCCTAACAAATTCATACAGAAAGGTCCCATCCTACAGTATGTACACGGTGACCTGTTTGTTGCACATGCGCACCTGATACATTTATGCTGCCTACTGGAGCACTGACAACAATACTGTGGCATGGCCATGATGTTAAAGTTTTTATACTGTGGTACAGTATTGATAATAATAATTATGGCTACTTTTTGTAGTACTAGTACTAGTACTAGTACAGTAGTATCAAAATCATTATCCTAACCCTAGTCATACTACTGAAATATATGGTTATATTCCAAAAACCTTAAAAACGAACACAAACAAATAGAAGTATCACAAGAACTTGAAGGAACAGTGGACTGATTACCCGTCGATGCCTACTACATATTACTTTTCTTGTGCTTGAAGACTTTAAATACAAAATAGATAAAGGTGTTTTACGTCAACGCTTTTACTTATGCAATGTACGCACACACACACACACACACACACACACACACACACACACACACACACACACACACACACACACACACACACCATAAGCTCTGTCTCTGTCTGTCTGTCTGTCTGTCTCTCTCTCTCTCTCTCTCTCTCTCTCTCTCTCTCATCCGCAAAACTTCGGTATTTTTCGTTGTTCTTACTCTTCCTTCCATTGGTCTTATTTCCTTTATCTACTTGTATTTCTAATCTTGTTCTTCATGCCATCTTATTACCCTTTTTCTTCAGATATCACTTCTTTGCCTTCAATTTTTTTTTCTTTCATAATTTTTCATTTTATCCTTCTGTTTATTTTCCTCCTCTTTCACATCAATTTCTTCGTTTTTCTTTATCTCACTTTTTTTTTTCTATTTTTTCATATATTTTACATTGTAATGTTTTACATTCTTCGTCTTACCCCACGCCATCATTATCACATCTTTCTTTTTCATCTTGGCATCTATTTCTCACCATCTTTTTCTTTGCATTTTTCATCTCTCTTTCCTCCTTGTCCACATTGTTGTGTTTCTTACTCTCCACTTCCTCATACTTAATATTCTCCCTTGTTTACGTTTCGTTAGTTTTTACCTTTTATTGCATCATCTACAAATTTCTTTGCTCTTGTCAATTATTTATTTTCTAAGCATATATTTTTTCGCAGTTCATTTGTTATATACAATTTTCCATCCGTTTTCTGCTAGCGATTTAATTTTCCTCCCATTTCCATTTGCTTTTTATAGCTTTCGTTGTAACTCATATTTCTTTTACTCTGTTTCTTTCTTAATTCCTGAACCCAGTAGGGTTTCTGCTCTCCATAATAATATATTTAGCTTGTGAGAGATGTTTCGGGCTGTAGTGGTCTGATATAGTGCTGTGTGCTTAAGCCAACAATCGCAAAGTGAAATGCAAACAAATAATAATTTATTGTGTAGTAGTTGTAGTAGTAGTAGTAGTAGTAGTAATAGCAACAGTATTAGTATTAGTATTATTATTGGTAGCAGAAGTTGTTGTTGTTGGTGTTGTTGTTGTTGTTGAAGGAAAGTAACAGAAAGACTAGGAGTAGTAGTGGTGGTGGTGGTGGTGGTGGTGGTAATGGTATGGGGTGCATAGTAGTAGTAATAGTAGTAGTAGTAGTAGTAGTAGGCAGTTTCAATCCCAGGGTCATCTGAAAGTGAACCCAGTGGATTGCAGGCTGAAGTTACGCATCTCCTGCGGTCCATCGTCTCCCTTTACGGGTGATAGAGAGGGGAATGAGAGATGTTTGTATAACCAGGCATCGGAGCCATCCAACCAAATTGGTGCCACTGCGTGAAGGCGTCCCTCTCCAACATTTCTAAAAGAAGTTGTGGTTCTTGTTGCATAACCCGTTTGTTTAGCCAAGCAAACCCATCGTCCACAGGTAAACAACAATCTACAAATACATTCATATGCTTGAGTTTGTTCGCCTCCCTTGCCTCTTTCTCACGGCGGGATTACTAACTTGCATTAGATGTAATGAACAAAGCTACGTGTCATCGCCCTGGATTCATTATATGCACCTTAGTCCACTATGTCACATTCAAGCGTATATGAATCCATCCATGAAACTGACTGTACAGTAAAGCAAATACACCGTGTAGGGATTCGGGTTCCCCTGGTGATAGAGCCTCGCAAGGTTGGGTCAGGGTCTTTCGCACGACGAGGTGCAGGGAAATATGAGGAGGTTTGGCTCCCGGGTGAACGCCTCAGCTGCTCCTCCCAGGGTGCACAGTGCCACCACGTGCAGGCTTCTCGTGAGCGTCCGCATTGTAATGTAGGGATTAAACTTGGGGGAGGCGGTGGCTCAATCGGTAGAGAGATGGCTTGCAGTCCTTACGGACCCAGGTTCGAATCCCGGCTGGGGCAGGGAACAGTTTAAGGATTTGAATTTCATTAAATCAGGCTTTACTGATCTACCAGAAGACCCGCCGACATGTCGTAAAAATACCCCCGCTAATACCAATACACCAGTCCTGTATGAGACAGCCCTAGCATGTATTCAATATGGACGGTGGGTGTTAGCGCCGAAGTGGTGACATGTAGAGGTGTATGGTATGTAGGAGGACTGCTGGGCCTTGATAGCAGGCTGTGAAGCCTATGCCCAGAGTCGGACACATAAAAAAAAAAAAAAAAAAAAAAAAAAAAACTGAATGTAATCGCCTGAGGAGACCAGAATCAACGATTCGTATGCAATGGGTTAAAAACTTACGAACGAATTTCTGATAACACGATTTTCGAGCCTTTAAGAAAGGTTTGAGCTCCTTCCGAAAACTTGATATTTATAGGCCAAGGTGCCTCGTAATGGACATTTTTCACCAGCCAAAGTAGGATGTAAGTCATAAGTAAATCCCGTAATTGAGGTTTTCGGGGTTTGGCGCCTTTCATAAAGTTCAAGGTAAATGGGTATTGAATCAATAGCAGTGTTTATGTGGCCTTACAAGGCTGCTTAGCTTCGTTCCTCTCATAAGGTCGAGTCCATACCAAGTGCATGGTTCAGATGAGCCCGAGGTTGCAGCTACCACCACTGTTATTCACTCGCAATTTAATTTCCACCCACGGAAGGTTGAACTAGATATGATGACTGTGTGCTGCTTCATTGCCACTCCATAACAAGAGGTTCCCAAACATGCAAACAGTTTAAACTGGTAACTAAATAACTTTCACGTTGTGGTAATATTCTCTGGCTGAGTGCATAAAGGGCCGGTGTACAAAAAGGCCAATTTCTAAGTTCGTTGCTTAAAAATTCATTAAAAGCGACATACTATTCAGTCGTAAAATCGCAATACTAATCGGGGAGGGTTTCATTTTTGCTCCTCTTATATACATGCAATAAAAATCTGAATTTCTAAGATGTTCCATCTTCTTTTGCTTATCTCTGTCTGTCTGTCTGTCTGTCTGTCTGTCTCTGTCAGTCTGTCTGTCTGTCTCTGTTTCTCTCTCTCTCTCTCTCTCTCTCAAACAAACAAACAAACAAAATTTCTTAGGCACAGGCATTTCTTGGACTCATCCTGATATTTGTGTTCATTCTTGATCGATATAATTTTTAACTTGTGCTTTCAGAGATCCCATATATGAAAATGTCTTGTACTAAAAATTAGCGCAGGGAAAGTGTACACATCTTTCAAATCACTGTATTCAACCTATTTCTAATATTAATGTCAATTAATACATGCATCCCCTTTGTACTTCAGTTAAGGAATTCATCTATGTATATACTAAAATAGTCAAAGTAACTACTGCAGAAATGTACTGTAAAACTTGTCTGGACATTTCACTCGGCAGTTAAAACGGGCATAAGAGTGCTGCCATACTTGCCCTCGAACATTGTCGGAAACACTGCTTGTGACATGTTAGATTCATGCCTTGAGCATGTTAGCAGCATGTCACAGACATGTTACGGACAATGTCACGTGCATGGTTTTCGAAGAAGTCATTGACATGTTCGAAACAAAGGTGAAGTAGTCGTATGGTTCAGACTTGCAAAAGACAGTACCCAGCAACATGGCGATGAGGGAGGACGCCTTACTTGTCGCAGCTGCAAAGGTTGTATTATGTGCACAGCAGGGACAAAAAATACGTGCTTGTCGGCGATTTTGTGTGCGTCCATCACGTAAGGCAAACCCCTATGGTGATGGACATAATTTTGTAAATGACCTCGTTATAGATGACACTGGACTGCTACAGGTGCAAGTGGGGGATATTTCAGAATTTCGTAAGTTCCTCAGGATGTCAAAGACAGATTTTGAAATGGTACCAAGGTCACAGGTAATGGTCTGATGCTGTGTTAGATTCATGTCCGCAGCTCAAAACCTCATCTACACCGGTGCTACCAACATTATTCCAGCAGAGTTGCCAACATGTTCGAGACATTTGTGTTTCAACACTGTTGCGGGCACAGTTTGAAACATATTGCCAACACATGTTTTGGGCAAGTGTGGCCGCACTCTAAAGTATCTGCCGAATGCTGCAAGTTATACGGCGGGTATAATTTGCAATATCAGTGAAACTTAATAACTTCAAGAGCCTGTTGCTATGAGGTGCTCCTATCTGGTGTGGTGTGGCCCGTTGGTATGAGTTGGAACACGAGGTGTGAACTAATGTAGGCCGGTGAGAAGTATCTGGTAACCATAGGGGTATTTGCCTACTTAGTGTGACTGGTAAAATATATGGTAGAATACTCATTGATAGGGTTAGGCATATGACAGAGGAGCTAGTTGGAGAAGAACAAGGGGGATTTAGGAAGGGAAAAGGGTGTGTAGATCAGATATTTGTTCTAAGATGTTTAGTGGAGAAGTATCTAGAGAAGGGAAGGAAAGTGTATGCTGCCTTCATGGACTTGGAGAAAGCTTATGACAGAATAGATAGGCAAGGTATGTGGAAGGTATTAAGAATATATGGAGTGGAGGGGAAATTGTTGAGTGCTGTGAAGAGTATGTACGAGGGAGCTAGGGTTAAGGTGCGAGTGGATGGTGAGCCGAGTGAGTTCTTTGATCTCAATGTGGGACTGAAACAGGGTTGTGTGATGTCTCCATGGTTGTTTAATATATACATGGATGGGGTTGTAAAGGAGGTGCAGGGAAGGGCAGTGGATGTGGGGGTGGCTCTAATGAATGAGGGTGAGATTTGGAAGCTTCTGGTGTTGCTGTTTGCTGATGATACAGTACTTTTGAGTGAAGATGAATGGGAATTGCAAGGTTTGGTGAATGAATTTGGGACAGTGTGTAGGAGGAGGAATCTGAAAGTTAATGTAAACAAAAGTAAAGTTATGGTGTTTGAGAGGAATGAAGTCACAGAGTGTGCAGTGAGGTTGGATGGTGAGGATATGGAGAATGTGAGTGCATTCAAGTACTTGGGTAGTGTGATGAGTAAGGATGGAACTTTGGGGGATGAAGTACGTGAAAGGGTGCAGCAGGGAAGGAAGGTCGTTGGTACACTGAAAGCAGTGATGAGAAATAGGGAGGTGAGTATGGAAGTTAAGAAGTCACTGCATGATAGTATTGTGATCCCTACCCTGACGTATGGAAGCGAGGCATGGACCTTGCAAGAGGGGAACAAGTCAAGAGTGAGAGCAGTGGAAATGAGTTACTTGACAGGAGCATGTGGAGTGACGTGGAGGGACAGGTTGACGAATGAAGAAGTGAAGGAACGATGGGGGGTGGATGTGGATGTGGTTGAGAAGATTAGGAGAAATACACTGAGGTGGTTTGGACATGTGAAGAGAATGGAGAATGAAAGACTGACTAAGAGGGTGTATGTAGGTGAGATGGAGGGAGGGAGATGGATAGGTAGACCGAGAATGAGGTGGAGGGATGGAGTTGAGAGGTATATGAGGGAGGGGGGGTGAGTTGGGGGGAGGGTAGTCAAATGGTGGGTGACAGAGCGACTTGGAGGCGTTTTGTCTGCAGCCACCCTTTGCGGGATTAGGGCGTCGGGCTATAGATAGATAGATAGACAGTAGTGGTTGCCAAACGTTCCGACTGATGTATACTCAGTAACAGAAGACCTGCGAAGCTCACAAGCCTACTTTGTCCCTGAAGCTCTGAGGTTCGAAAACTGAAGCAGTTGATAGCAGTTCATTCTCCAGCCAACAGGTTTCGCATTGAGGGGTTTATGAGGGAAGTGATAGGGGAGGGTGAGGAGCGGTGAAGTGATACAAAGATCCTGAGTGATGGTGATGGCCATGCCGAGATAATAAAACGACAGTCGGCTTTTGGTTTTATTAATAAACACACACACACACACACACACACACACACACACACACACACACAGAAATAGAAAAACTAGGAAGGGAGGCCAATAAGAAAGACACAACCATCAGTGAACTAACAGTGGAAATGAGTACACTTAGGAAGAAAATGAGTGAAATAGCAAGTACAGTAGTCAATCATGAGAGTGTTATGGAATAGTTCAAAAATGACAGAGACAATTAGGCAAGTTAGTGGTTTTATTGACCAGAGCAATGATATTGAGGAGAAGATAATACAAGTGAATGAAGCTGTGCAAAGCTACAAAAATGACGTAGAAACCACATATGCTGAAATTGTGAAATTAAAGAAAGACTTAGAAACAAGGGTGGAGGAAAAAAACATTAAAAAGGAGGTGAAAAGAATAATCCAAAACAATCCAAAGTTAGTCAGAGATTCAGTAGAGATAAACAAATCAATTGTAATCACTGGTATAGAAGAGGAAGAAGTTAAAAACAAGATCACAAGAGACAAAAAGGAGATGGCAAATGTAATGAGCTTACTGAAAGAAGTATCAGAGGAAATCTGTAGTAAAGACATAGAGGAACACAAAAGGTTAGGGAAATACGAGAAAAGCAAGACAAGACCTCTAAAGGTGACTTTCCAGAGCGTAAACACTGTGGAAGAGATACTAAAAAATGCAAAGAATCTTAAGGAAAAAGAGGAGTACAAAAATGTATGGATAAAAAGATGCCTAACACAAGAGGAACTGGAATTACTAAAAGAGAACAGAGAGGAAGCAAAAACAAAAAATGAGGGAAGATCAGAAGAGGAGAAGAAGAAATTTTTTAACAAAGTAATAGGATTGCAGGTACGAAAGTGGTACACAAACAGGATGGAAGAAAAAGGAGGAAGGTAGTAGAACCATGTCATGACAAGTATATAAACAAGATGATAAAGTTGATGTACTCAAATGTGGATGGAATGGTATCTAAATTACTAGAGATGAATGATTATGTCAGAGAAAATGAACCACAAATAATATGCCTAACTGAAACAAAATTAATACCTAGGATATCCAATGACATACTAAACTTAGAGGAATACAATATATGGAGAAGAGACAGATATTTAAAAAAAGGAGGAGGAATTATAATATTAACTAAGAAAAATCTAAAAGTCAAGGAAATAAAACTAGATATACCATCACAAGTAGAACTGATTGCAGTAGAGATCGACACATCTGAAGGTAAAGTAATTGTAGCCAATTTGTACATGCCACCCAGATCAAACACATGGGAAAAAGACGAATATGAGGACCTGGCAGAGAGTACAATTCAGAGTGTAAGATCATTGCTACATAAAATGGAAGAGAAATCGGAAAGAATTATACTAACTGGGGACTTCAATACAAATAAAAATTGGAATACTCTAGATATAAATAGCCAAGAAAGCTGTTGGGACCAAAAGCTCCTGGATCTCGTACAAGAGTTTTTCTTAACGCAGCATGTGAGGGAAACCACCAGAAAAAGAGGACTTGATGTACCTTCAGTGCTAGACCTAATATTTACAAGGCAAGAAAATGATATTGACAGTTTAATATATCACCCTCCACTCGGCAAAAGCGATCATGCAGTACTAAATTATAACTTCAGGATAGCATATGACATAGTAAACAGCAATGAGAGTTACAAAAAGAGCCTAAACTATAAAAAGGGAAATTATCAAGACCTAAAGAAGTATTTCTTAGAAGTTGATTGGGAAAATGAGCTTAGAGGACAAGATTTAAATGCTGTATATAAAAATTTTTGTGAATTTTATGAAATAGGAGTCCAGAAGTACATCCCACAGCACAGAGAAGCAGATAAGAAAATACAGAAATAGTTCAATACAGAATGTAAAAAATCAAAAGAAAGAAGAGATTTGTTGTGGAATAGATACAGAAGACACAATAGTGAAAGGGCGTATAATAATTACAAACAGGCAAGAAACGACTGTACAAGAATAAGGAGGGAAGCCCAAAACAGTTTGAGGAGGATATAATAAAAGTAGTGATCAACCAAAGCTGTTTTACAGCTATATCAGAAGCAAAACTAAAGTAAAAGATATAATACAACCCATTACAGACGAGGGAATCACTTATACACAAGAGAAAGATATTTGTGAAGCACTAAATAAGAATTTCCAATTAGTTTTTACAGAAGAAAAAAATTTTGAGAGGGACTATGTGGAACACGCATGTCCACACATACTACCAGATATACAAATAGCAGAAAAAGTAATACAGGAGGAGTTAAGTAGATTAGACAGAGGAAAAGCAAGTGGTCCTGATGAAATTTCATGTTGGGTATTACGAGAATGTGCAAAGGAGTTAAGTAAACCATTATTTTTAATTTTCAAGAAATCCTTGAGTCAAGGTAAACTACCTGATATTTGGAAAAAAGCAAAATATTGTCCCCTTATTCAAGAAAGGAAATAGACAAAATCCACTCAACTACCGACCAGTATCACTGACCAGTGTTGTAAGCAAGGTATTAGAAAAACTTATAAGAAAAGCTTGGGTAAATCATCTAGAAGAACACAGTATGATAACAGAAAGACAGTTTGGTTTCAGAAAAGGAAAACCATGTGTTACTAATCTGTTGAGCTACTATGACAGAGTAACAAACACAATACAGGAAAGGGAAGGATGGGTGGACAGTATCTATTTAGATTTCAAGAAAGCTTTTGACACAGTACCACACCAAAGACTTTTATGGAAACTGTACCATCAAGGAGGAATTCGAGGCAAACTGTTTTGTTGGATGCAAGACTTTCTCATAAAAAGAGAAATGAGGACAGTACTAAGAGGAAACTACTCATCATGGAAAGAAGTGACTAGTGGAGTACCACAGGGTTCAGTGCTGGCACCAATCATGTTTTTAGTGTATATAAATGATATAAACAGTAACACTGGAAATGAGAGCTATCTGAATATGTTTGCAGATGATGCAAAAATACAAAGGAGAATTACTAACACAGACTCTTGTAAAGAGCTACAAGAAGAATTAAATAAATTTCATGAATGGAGTAGTACATGGCAAATGGAATTCAATGTGGACAAGTGTCATGTAATCAAGTTTGGTAAAAGTGGAAAAAGACCTGATTGGGATTATAAGTTAGGAAATAAAACCCTATACACATCAGAAAGAGAGAAAGACCTAGGTGTGATTATCAATAACAGACTATCTCCGGCTGACCACATCAGCGAGAAGGTACGGAACATGTATACACTGCTTGCAAATATGAGAATAGCATTCACATACATAAATGAAGACATGCTAAGAAGGATAATAACATCATTCATTAGACCAACCCTGGAATATGCATGAGTAGTTTGGAGTCCTCATCTCAAAAAGCACATAGACAAGATTGAAAAAATTCAAAGGGCCGCTACAAGATGGATACCAAGCTTAAGGGACCTAAGCTACGAAGAAAGACTAAATAAACTGAATCTACCAACACTACAGGAGAGAAGGAAAAGAGGTAACATGATAATGCTATATAAATGCATATCAGGAAAGGAGAAAATAGACTTAAATGATTACTTAACATATGGAGAAGCATCAGCAAGAGGACACTGCAAAAAATTGCATAAGAAGAGAGGTGATAAAGACGTAAGGAAATTCAGTTTCCCAAACAGAGCAATTGATCAATGGAATGCACTACCGAATGAAACAGTGTGTGCCAAAACAATTCACAAATTTAAGGATATGTACGACAAATATGGTTTAAGACACGGGACAGTACGAGCTTGACTCATTCCTGTAAAGATACATGTAATGCTGGGTAGAATTAGGCTCGACTTCTCGTACCTATTTTACCCAACGTGGAGCGGGGTCCTCTTTCGAGACCGGAGCTAGTGCAATAAAGAGAGGTAGGACATAAAAACCTTCGGCAACACCATACACGTATATTACCACAGTCAGACACAGGACACTTCAGCAGACATTACAACACAATATAGAGCAATACAAAAACCTTATCTAAAATATTGTGTATCTCGCAGGATACTAGCTTTCTAGATACTAATGACAATACAACAAATCTTAGTACTAGGAGTGCAGTAAATACAAGTGCGCGCGGAGCGCGTGGGGAGGGGGGGGGTTGTGATCCGCCAGGAGGAGGTAGGGGAGACACGGAGAGTGACTTAAAACGGCGAGGAGACAGTTATGGTAATATTGAAGGATGCCCTATATTAGCAAGGGAGTTTAGTTGTTTTCTGTTGGCGAAGATTCTTTGACAAATAACTCTGATTCTTACTTTGGCTTTAAGAGCGGGAGTGAGGAATGGAGAGAGTTTTTAGGAATAGTGTGCGGAGGAGGGGAATATCGTTAATACTCGCCTTCCTTGATATTTTGGTGGAAATAGGTTTCTGTAGGCACAAACTTATTCATTACACATTTTCTAGGTATGATATGTAGACTCTCGCTTCACAATGCGTAACAAAGTCGGAATACTCGTAAATACTATTCCACCATATTACTTAGAGACTAGCCAATAGAACTCCAATAATATTTTAGTCTTTCTTCGGGTTCTAGAGATATGTCTTTAGAAAGATTCGGGGTGACACTCGCACGTATTATCACTTTAGGTCTCAACCCACATTCTCGTCCTTCAACTGGATATTGTGTTCTGATTTACCCCAATGGAGATTACATAAAGTCACTGCACAATACTTATTCTAAGAGAAAGGGAGTCACACTTAACCTACTTCACGATTGTTACAGGGTCACTCGTATTTCCTCATGGAGAGAAACAAGGACACGTCATCGGCGATCCGGTCGGACTGAGGGCGTCGTCAGGGCGGGGCGAGCCGGGAGGGCATGGGGCGGCTCGCGAGGGCGTCCTCTCGCGTCCGGGGGTTTCCGGACTGGGCTCCGGCGTAAGGCCCATAGGACTGGGGCCGAAGAGGTCTAGGAACCTCTGGGTCAGGTCCCGGTGTCGTGGGGGGGTGGTGAGGTCTCGCCCGGGTGTCCTAGGGCGGGCCGGAAGAGGCGACAGACTGCGGTTTCCCACGACCAGGGGTGCCGTCAGGGGAGGGCTGCGGCAGCGGCTGTCACGGGGGCCCAACAGGTGTGTCTGCTCGAAGGCCACGTGTAGGGAACAGAGGCCGGGGGAAACAGGGAGGTCTCTCCGGGATATTCTGGAGTGAGACCCCTGAAGTTCAGCCTCCGGTTGTGGAGACGTCCTTTTCCTCACTACACCCTGGGAGCGACCATCGATCGTCTACCTGGACACTGAGGGAGTGACCATTGATCGTCTCTACCCGAATATTGTGGGAGCGACCATTGATCGTCTCGACCGGAGTGCTGAGGGAGCGACCGTTGATCGTCTCTACCTGAGCTTTGGGGGAGCAACCATTGATCGTCTCTACCTGGATTTTGGGGGAGCGACCATTGATCGTCTCTACCCGAGCACTGTGGGAGCGACCGTTGATCGTCTCAACCGGAGGGCCAAGGGAGCGACCATTGATCGTCTCTACCTGGATGTTATGGGAGCAACCATTGATCGTCTCTACCGGGGTTTTATGGGAGCGACCATTGATCGTCTCTACCTGGATGTTGTGGGAGCGACCATAGATCGTCTCTACCAATTCACTGTGGGAGCGACCATAGATCGTCTCTACCAATTCACTGTGGGAGCGACCATAGATCGTCTCTACCAGAGGGGCGCTGCCTGGAGTGTTGTTTCTGACTCCACCCCTAGCTAACTTGGTGATTCCGCCACGCGAAGGTAGTGTCTTTCGCCTACGGTGGCGGCAGCGTGGTGGTTGAATGTCACAGGGGCGCACGGCCCGGGCTGACATATGTCGTTGTTGCCCGGAGTGGTGGTGGCTGGTGGCGGCTACCCCGTGGGGTCCGAGTGGGGGTGTCGGCATTCTTGAGGGCGAACTCCGTTGTTTCTGGTTCGCCTCGTTGTCGGGGATACTATGGTATTCTCCGGAATATTCCGGAGTACCGTATGTGTGTCCGTCAAAGCCACGCATTTCAATACAATTAGGTAAGAACAATTAGGTAAGAACACACACACACACACACACACACGCTCGCCTGCACGCCCACCAGCCCGCGCGCGCCCGCGCAATGATCGTCTGTCAACCTTATGAGCCGGAAGTTCCACCATAAACAGACTTAAGCAATCTCGTGTTTGCTGCATAATATAAATATTTTTGTCGGGCTACAAACGACCACCAGGGGCAGCAGCAACACTAGCCAAACTAATAGCATAATTATCATTTAACAGTTATACGATACAAAGCATGAATTAATTTTACAATTATTAATATTATAGGCATCACTTTAGGCCGTCGTTCCCCGTCAGGTCAAACGCCAGCAAGACCATAAGCCTACATTATAGACGGTAAAGGTCATATGAGCCAGAAGGTAATAAACACGACCTAATATTTCTGCACCGAATCCTAGATGTAGAGAATGTATGGCTCTGAGAAAATTAACATAATTGCCCTATTCTATTCATGCACTGCAGTTTCGTTAACTTAAAAGTAATACATGCTGTGTCATAATTATGAGGATGTGATTATCCTATACATTGATTATCGTCACAATTAAAATGCAACGTTAACTATATCAGTATGAGACCTTTCGTATCACTTTTTCGCCCCGCAGCCGCCCTTCCCCTCTCCCCTCATCCATAGCTCCATTACGACATCTGTTGGCTGGGGAATGAACTTCTGTCAAGTGCTTCAGTCTTCGAACCTTATATACCCCAGGGTCCAGCTACGATTCCGAGCTGCACAGGACTTTTGTTGTTGACTGTAAAGTATACAAACAACAACACTATATAAATATTCATCCTGTCATTCTCATGTAAACACATGTCTTTATTATGTGTTCATTCAAATGTATACAAATGTGTTTTTTATCTCTTCATTCAAATGTATACAAATTGTTTACTGTCTGTTCATTCAGATGTATACAAATGTGTTTATTATCTGTTCATACATTATTTCATCACACTTTGTGGCAACCCAATCTGTGACTCAAGTTGATTACAGATGTTACTTAGCATTTTAGGATCTTCAGTCATTCTACTGTATAAAATTATTTTATTATCTGTTCATCCAAATGTATACAAATTTGTTTATTATTCTGTTCTTTCAAATGTATACAAATGTGTTTATCATCTGTTCATGCGTTATTTCATCATACTTTGTAGCAACCCTATCTGCTGACTCTATTTGATTACAGATTTTACTTAGCTCAGCGTTTAGGGTGCCCTGATTTCATCACGATCCGAGGCAGGGCAGACTAGCACAAATTCTCACCATGTCAGGCTGTGCCACTACACCGTCTGGCCGAGTCCTGTCTTCCTAAAGATCTGTATATAATTCAAGAACATAATGTACAAAAACCTTACTACAATTTACTTCAAACCTCAGGACCAAGTGAACCTGCACAACTAAACACCAACCAGCACATACTGGTGGTAGTGTCCGGATTCGAACCCATGCTTCCGAAGAGACTGATGCACTGATTGCTCGGACTGGTGACCTACTTATTGTGGAAGATCCAGTTCGTGTGAATTATCAGCTACGAGACTTTCTGACGGTCCAAGGGGAAACTGGATTTGTCTTCACTTGCATGCAGGATCTTCGTTCCATGTTAAATAGCCTTTCCAATTCAGATTTGTCAGATGATCTTCATCACGTTATTAGTCTTCAACTAGCCAGAATATACAAGTTGCCGAATTCCAGTCATCATGCTCATACAAGATTGTCTTTAGACCTTGATGATCTTCAAACTCACTCTAGGCATCGAGAGAAATGTGGTCTGTTTTACTTTATACGAATTTACTCGAAACACATGTTTGGTACGGCTGTGGTATGACGTGTCTGAGCTAAGTAAACACAGCTGTGAACTAACCCTTCCTGCTGAAATCTACCAGAGGATGCCCACTCAGAATTATAAGGCCATAAGCACTTTGCCTGATTCCATTAATAGTATTATGACACGCCCAGTTATTTATCACGAGTTCTGCTGACTTCCTGACAAATGTTCCTACAATTAGGAAGGTAGCCTTTTTCACTGACTATTTACTGGTTGCCGATAAGTCCATTGTCTCAGTAACCAACCTGATTTACATAATAATTGTTAAACTCCCTTAGACGTCAGTTATAGATGAATTCAAAGTCCAGGAGTGGTTTTCTGATAATGTATTAAGCATCACTGGTTAACCTCCACCCTCACTCGTGCCCACACTGTTTCCAACTGGCTAGAGAGCCGGCACACTACCTTGAACTGAGTGTATCAACAAAATTAGAATCAGGCCAGACCTTAGTAAGGGATTTAGGTCATGGCGCCCTTCTTAGAATACATTTACAATACACTTACATGCTAAACTTACATACTACGTATTACAAATGGTTACATAATAGATGACCTCACAGAAGCCAATGTCGGTCGTGATAGTTCCTTTTTGCTACCAATTAATTAACATATTAGTGCTCTAGACACTGCTATTGTTAGGCATTTTTTAATCTCTAAGTCTGACCACCAGCGTATTGAGTTTTATTATTCATTGCTTGAGGCTACCCTCACTCACCATTTTTTTTTTTTTTTTTTTTTTTTTTTTTTTGACACAAACCCATGAAACCTTCCTCCCTTTGCAGAGCATGAGATTTAATTACTTTTACTTTTCTGACTAAAGGATCCTTGCTTGTTGTAGCTCAGCAGCCTGAAATTATTGTAGTCTGTGATCTGGCTAACAGATCCTTGCTTGTTGTAGCTCAGCAACCTGAAATTATTGTAGTCTGTGATAATAAACATATTGCCGTCTCAAGCCCTGATATTCTGTTTCAATGTAAAACGTGTTACCTAGATCACTATTTTCGTTCAGCTTTTCTTTTTGCATTTGTTCCAGCCTGATTGGGTCCCTTATGTTGTCCTCAAAAACTGTGCTTCTGTGCTTACACCCTGCCTGGTAAACTCTTTCGCCTTTGTCTGTCGACTTGTACCGTTTCTTCTTGCTGGGAGTTTGCTCTCATTCAGCCTGTCATAAAGAAGGGTGACCATTCTCAGCCCTCAGACTATCGGCCAATTAATTTAGCATCCTGTATTTTTAAGGTTTTTGATTTGATAATAATAAAAAAAAAAAAAACATTTAAGGCACTTTCCTCTCATAACCTTCTTTCCCATTGCCAGTGCGAGTTCCACCAGGGATATTCCACTGGCAATCTTCATACCTTCCTTTTAGACGCCTGTTCCTTTTTTTTTTGGGGGGGGGGACTTTGGAGAAAACTGTCATTGTGCTTGACATCTCAAAGGCTTTCGATCGAGTCTGGCATAAACCATTAATTTACTACCTGCCTTCTGATGGTTCTATCCTTCTATTTGTGTCTTCACCTCAAGCTTTTTTTCTGGTCGTTCTATAGATGCTGTTGTAGATGGCCACTGTTCATCTCCTGGAGCTATTAATACAGAGTGGTGGTGCTCTGCAGGGTGGTATTCCTATCACCAACTTCTTTCTATTCATCACTGACCTTCTTAGCTGTAAATCTAACCCTATCCACTCATGTTCTGACGACTCCACCTTTCACCTTTTCATTCACTTCCTGCAGCGTTCATCTCAGCATTACTTCAACAAAGACGCGATGAGGTTATGTCATACCTAATGTCAGACTTGGCTCGTATCTCTTCTTTTCAATGCATCAGAAACTTGGTTCTCATATCTTTGACCCATCAAAATCTTCTATAGGAATATTCCCTGATTTTTAAAAATATCTAACTCAGTCATGCATTATCGTTAAATCTTCATGGGGTTTCATTCTTTCAGGATTTATCTTGAAAATATCATATTATCTCCATCATAAAATCTGCTTCAAACAGGTTTAGATGAGTTAAGCTGACTTCACCCTTTTTTTTTACCTTCATAAAGTTGTTGACCTTATGCTGGGATTTTATTTGTCCCTGTGTAGAGAATAACGTTCAGGCATGGGGAGACTCCCCACATACAGCTCCTCTCAACAAGGTGAAGTCACATAGTCTAGCAGTTAAGAGAAACAATCGTGCACTTGGGTAGAAAAGCACCAAATCTGGGACAGTGGCACTGCAAGGGATATTTAAGTATTTAAGATCTGGTACTCTGTGATTTCAGTCCTGGAACATCCACTTTTTCAAGATGGTTGCCAATATGGTTGCCGATTATATGAAGCAGCCAAAACTTTTTGTAACTAAATGACCAAGACAGATGATTCTGGTGTCCTTTGCCAGGTTTTTGGGGTCAAGGAATTCATTTATGAAATTAAGTCAATGTTCATATGCGTCACCACATGATACTCAAAATGGCTGCTGATAGAACCATAAAAAATACAAAATCATAATATTGTTAATAAGCGAGATATGCCAGTTAGGTAGCCAAGATGGTTCTCGACGTTTCCCGTACCGTAGCTATTCCCGGTACAAGTCAGAGTTGCCAGTTTGCCTGCTGTTTGTGAGTGTAGTTGTTTCGTAAGTTATGCATTAATTTTTGTGCTCTTTTTCTCTATAATGTTTTAGATATGTGATTGTTTGTTAAATTACGTAATTTAATTAAAGTTTGTATGCTAAATAATCTAGAGTGTAGTGCAGTGTGGGAGAGCTCTGGCATGTTTTGGTTGTCTCCGAGTTGGTAACTGTGCTCTCTCTCTCTCTCTCTCTCTGGAATACACCAGAACTGTGGAAAAATGTAGATCATTCTCAAACAATGCAAGCTTATATAACGATGGAGAAGAGACTAGAACAAGTTCAGTTGGTTTTCAGTTGAGTTTGAGTGTAGTGCAGTGTCAGTGCTGTATGTGTGTCATCGGTACTTGTGAAAATAGTGAAGTGTTGTTGTCAAGCTCTGTGACTGCAGTTAGTAAAGTTTGTATAGCTCCAGTGCTTAAGTTGGGAAGCATGCAATGTAATTATTTGGAAAATGAAGACAGTGAACTTAAGAAGCCAGTGTTTACTAACCACACCTCAGCTGATCTTGTGTACTGTACACCTAAAGGCTGACCATAGGAAGAGCAACTCACTGGGCAACGTCCTCCCTGTACTGAACTACTGCTGTTGGAGCCTGTGGCAATGTGGGATGGGGACGTAACACTGGTGTCAGGAGAGGGATTATTTAGGGCTGCAGTGAGTCTAACTTTCGACATGGAAGCAGAAGGTGTGCAGACTAGGTCTCTAGCTGGGCAGGAGGAAGAAATGTCTCTCGAGACAATTGTGAAGCTATTACAGGGACTGAATGAAGGACAGAAAGAACTTAAAGGACGATTACAGACACAAACTAAAAAACTCAAAGAACAATTACAGGCACAAACTAAAGAACTTAAAGAACAGTTACAGGCACTAAGTGTACAACTGAAGCCATAGAGTGAACAACTACAGGCACAAAATGAAGAACAAAAAGAATTATATGAACAAATTCAAGAGGCATCAGAAGAAGAGCAACAGAGGGAATTACAACTGAGGATGCAAGGACAGCTAGATGCTTTAATGGGGGAAATGATGGAAGAATAGGAACAGCTTAAGGAGGAAGTAGATGCCAAGCTTGAGCAGCAGAAGTATGAGTTGGCAGTGCTACTGTACTAGCCTCAAGGGTGCTGCAATGGAAATTCTACGCCAGATGTCAGCAGAGGAGATGATGTAAATGGAGGATGCAGATTTGCAGCCAGTGCTAGAGTGGCTGCAGTGGAGTACGGTGAGATCATTTTGGGAAGAAGTTTCCAGGTTAAGCCCTGCGACCAAGAGTTACTGGAGTCAGTGGGACCTTCTTCATTTAAACAATGGACTACTGGAGCGTCAGTGGGAGACACCCGATGGCCTCAGCAATATTGGCAACTGGTGGTTCCGAAGAAAATGAAGTCCGAGATCTTGGATGAGTCCCATAACCAGATCATTAATGGGGACCTGGGAGAGAAGAAAACTCTAAGCCAGCTGCGACAGAGGTTCTACTGGATTGGCATGTGTCAGGATTTTGAAGAGCAGTGTCGGGCCTGTGATGTGTGTTGTGCCAAGAAGGGACCCAAGAAACGTGGTTGCGCCCCTCCTCAGCTGTACCAAGTGGGTGCACCAATGGAAAGAATCATGGCGGACATTGCTGGACCTCTGGCCAGAAGCCTATGCCATCCCCGATCAAGAGGCTGCAACTGTTGCTCAGGTGTTGATTGACCAGTTTTTCTGTCATTTTGGGATGCCACAACAGCTACATTCAGACCAGGGTAGAAACTTCGAGTCTGCTGTGTTCCATGACTGCTGCAAGTTTTGGGGATCAAAAAGACCAGGACGACCTCTCTAAGGCCACAGTCAGATGGGATGGTGGAGAAATTCAACTGGACCCTAGGACAAGGACTGGCCAAGTACTGCATAGATGGACAAACAGAATGGGACCAGAAATTACCTGCGTTGCTGATGGCATATTGGTCTGCATTCCATGAGTCTACCAGCTACTCCCCTGCAAAACTGATGTTCGGCAATGAGTTACACTTACCTGTTGACTTGCTAATGGCAAGACCACCTGGTGAAGAGCTGCCTACAGACACCACTGGCTATGCGATGCACTTTTAGGAAAGGCTGGCTGAGGTACAGCTGGCCGCACTCCCACGAGGGCCACAGCATTGTCAACGCTGGCCAAGATATTTACTCTGAAACACTAGTAGAGAGATGAGTTCGAAGCATCCACAGCCACTAAGAGAGAGTCGTACAGAGAGAGTTTGGGGGGAGGAAGGGGTTTGAGGAGAGTGGGGGATACCTATGCACGAGAGGTGAGGGATGACGTCTGAAACAGATGAGTGGAAGGCTGGAAGCTATATATAATATAATTCTACAATACCTGGTAACAAATCATATATATTTTAATACCTTTATTGTCAAGTTATTACCGCTGTGAAAAGTGGCACAGTTAATGCTTGGAAACCATAAAGTATAATGCTATTGAATATAGCAAATGTAAATCCTTAATACTGCATGCGGTAATTGCTGACACCCCTAGCACACACCTCCGTATCCTCCTTATCAAGTGTTTCCTAACACCCGACAACATTGGCTCGCTTATCTCTCGCATGATAACAGGAGTGTCATATTCTAGATACCGTACAGTAGAGTAGCTTGTTTACAACTTAGTACTATTTCTTTAGCACCTAATTGACTGTAATGTATCCGAATGTGTTAACTTTCATACAGTACAATACATTGTTCAGGGCTAAGACACCGTACCCTTGAGTATTGTCTGTAGCGTATAGGATGAAACTTAAGTTTGTCATTTTTCTTTTTCCCTTCTCTTCTGTTTTTATTGTCATTTCCATGTCCCCTCGATCCCTGACTGCGTAAGGCGTCCGACTCCTATGTCTGCGATCATATCTGTGTGATACACGAAACACCAAAATAAATGCGAGCAACATTTATATCATTTAATACAATTACAACAAACTCTGAGATTATATGATTTTTTTCCCCAGTGTCAGGAGTATCAATACTACCGACACATATTTATAACATCCATCATATTTTCATCAGGGTGTTACCCAATAATGCCACACAAACCAGTAGTTTCATAATTATAAGGATTCAATTAAACCTAATAGAAAGGAATTTATATGAGTATATCTAAGTTGTAGGTTATGATACCACCATAGAAAACCCATTTATATGGATTTAATCTAACAGAGGAAGCACTATCAAAATGTCTCATGGCAACTGGTTTTCAAGTGTGTGCTGGACAACTACCAGTTCAGGTTTGCTGATGCTTATCTGTTCATTGATAAGTGAGGTTTGCTCTCTCTCTCTCTCTCTCTCTCTCTCTCTCTCTCTCTCTCTCTCTATATATATATATATATATATATATATATATATATATATATATATATATAATCTGCTATCATGTGAAGGTGAATGGGAGGCCTGATAACTCCACGATGCGATGACGCAACGATGCGATTTTAAACTGCTTGTTAGGTAACGCTAGATATGGGCGATGTTGATATGTGCCAGTGGTGTCAGCAGCTGCCACATTCTGGATGAAGTTACTTACATTTGTTACATGTGATTAATAAACAGCATTCTGATTCATTATTTTCAGGCAGTTTTTGTCTGTATTTTACAGCGTCCATTGCTTGGAAACGACAATAAAATAAAATACGATTAAAGTCTACAATTATGAATCTTGATCGGTTGTCTTTGTTTTGCAGTATAATATTTAAAGTTGATCTTTTTACTTTTCATGATGGCAAAAGTAACACCGAAAAAAAAAATTTCTTTTAATAAATATTACACTTTTATGTCGCCTCAACAATCGTCATATCTCGCCTCTCGTGTACAGGCACCCACCTACCCACCTCAAACCAGCTCCCTCCCTCAGTCCTGTGAATGCTTCGATCAGAGCTCACTACTAATGATTCGCGGTTACTATCTCGGCCAGCGTTGACAACACTAAGGTGGCCCTCGCGGGAGTGCGGCCAACTGTACATCATCAAGTGTGAGAAGCCCTTAAGTTTTCAGGAGAGGTGATGAAGTGCAACTATGATGCCAAGGCAAGTGAGGTGAGCTTCAAGGATTATAACCAAGTTTGGTTATATAATCCTCAGCAGAAGAAGGGAAACTCACCGAAGCTGCAGAGTCCATGAGATGGGCCTTACACTGTGTTAGACAGCCTATCAGATGTAACGTATCAGATTCAGGGAGGCAGAAAGTCTCTCCCAAAGGTAGTACATGTGAATCGTCTGTGGCAGTACCATGGGCCAGGACAGTACAGCTGGGACATCTCCAAGGATTCGTGTTCTCCCGCTGCCGAGGATGTTGAGGAGGACCACGAAGCTGAAGTGCAAGAGGATGGTGACAGTTTCTTGAGGGAAGAAGTGAATCAGGAAGAGGACCAAGACCTTCCTTGAGGAGTGGACGGGGTGGAGGAGCAAGGACGTCGTTGGAAGTGGCATAGAAGAAGACTTGATAAGTTGAAGGATTATTTTTTGTATAGTTAGATGTTTCATTAGGATTAAGGTTTATGTTGTATATATTGTGTAGTTTTGTCGGGACAACAAAGAACTAGGGAGGGTAGTGTTAAGAAGCGAGATTTGCCAGTTACGTAGCCGAATTGGTTCTCGACGTTTCCTGTACCGTAGCTAGTTCCAATACAAGTCAGAGTTGCCAGTTTTCCTGTTGTTTGTGAGTGTAGTTATTTCGTAAGTTATGCATTAATTTTTGTGCTCTTTTTCTCTATAATGTTTTAGATATGTGATTGTTTGTTAAATTACGTAATTTAATTAAAGTTTGTATGCTAAATAATCTAGAGTGTAGCGCAGTGTGGGAGAGCTCTGGCATGTTTTGGTTGTCTCCGAGTTGGTAACTGTGCTCTCTCTCTCTCTCTCTCTCTCTCTCTGGAATACACCAGAACTGTGGAAAAATGTAGATCATTCTCAAACAATGCAAGCTTATATAACGTTGGAGAAGAGACTAGAACAAGTTCAGTTGGTTTTCAGTTGAGTTTGAGTGTAGTGCAGTGTCAGTGCTGTATGTGTGTCATCGGTACTTGTGAAAATAGTGAAGTGTTGTTGTCAAGCTCTGTGACTGCAGTTAGTAAAGTTTGTATAGCTCCAGTGCTTAAGTTGGGAAGCATGCAATGTAATTATTTGGAAAATAAAGACAGTGAACTTAAGAAGCCAGTGTTTACTAACCACACCTCAGCTGATCTTGTGTACTGTACACCTAAAGGCTGACCATAGGAAGAGCAACTCACTGGGCAACGTCCTCCCTGTACTGAACTACTGCTGTTGGAGCCTGTGGCAGTGTGGGATGGGGACGTAACACTGGTGTCAGGAGAGGGATTATTTAGGGCTGCAGTGAGTCTAACTTTCGACATGGAAGCAGAAGGTGTGCAGACTAGGTCTCTAGCTGGGCAGGAGGAAGAAATGTCTCTCGAGACAGTTGTGAAGCTATTACAGGGACTGAATGAAGGACAGAAAGAACTTAAAGGACGATTACAGACACAAACTAAAAAACTCAAAGAACAATTACAGGCACAAACTAAAGAACTTAAAGAACAGTTACAGGCACTAAGTGTACAACTGAAGCCATAGAGTGAACAACTACAGGCACAAAATGAAGAACAAAAAGAATTATATGAACAAATTCAAGAGGCATCAGAAGAGCAACAGAGGGAATTACAACTGAGGATGCAAGGACAGCTAGATGCTTTAATGGGGGAAATGATGGAAGAATAGGAACAGCTTAAGGAGGAAGTAGATGCCAAGCTTGAGCAGCAGAAGTATGAGTTGGCAGTGCTACTGTATTAGCCTCAAGGGTGCTGCAATGGAAATTCTACGCCAGATGTCAGCAGAGGAGATGATGTAAATGGAGGATGCAGATTTGCAGCCAGTGCTAGAGTGGCTGCAGTGGAGTACGGTGAGATCATTTTGGGAAGAAGTTTCCAGGTTAAGCCCTGCGACCAAGAGTTACTGGAGTCAGTGGGACCTTCTTCATTTAAACAATGGACTACTGGAGCGTCAGTGGGAGACACCCGATGGCCTCAGCAATATTGGCAACTGGTGGTTCCGAAGAAAATGAAGTCCGAGATCTTGGATGAGTCCCATAACCAGATCATTAATGGGGACCTGGGAGAGAAGAAAACTCTAAGCCAGCTGCGACAGAGGTTCTACTGGATTGGCATGTGTCAGGATTTTGAAGAGCAGTGTCGGGCCTGTGATGTGTGTTGTGCCAAGAAGGGACCCAAGAAACGTGGTTGCGCCCCTCCTCAGCTGTACCAAGTGGGTGCACCAATGGAAAGAATCATGGCGGACATTGCTGGACCTCTGGCCAGAAGCCTATGCCATCCCCGATCAAGAGGCTGCAACTGTTGCTCAGGTGTTGATTGACCAGTTTTTCTGTCGTTTTGGGATGCCACAACAGCTACATTCAGACCAGGGTAGAAACTTCGAGTCTGCTGTGTTCCGTGACTGCTGCAAGTTTTGGGGGATCAAGAAGACCAGGACGACCTCTCTAAGGCCACAGTCAGATGGGATGGTGGAGAAATTCAACTGGACCCTAGGACAAGGACTGGCCAAGTACTGCATAGATGGACAAACAGAATGGGACCAGAAATTACCTGCGTTGCTGATGGCATATTGGTCTGCATTCCATGAGTCTACCAGCTACTCCCCTGCAAAACTGATGTTCGGCCATGAGTTACACTTACCTGTTGACTTGCTAATGGCAAGACCACCTGGTGAAGAGCTGCCTATAGACACCACTGGCTATGCGATGCACTTTTAGGAAAGGCTGGCTGAGGTACAGCTGGCCGCACTCCCGCGAGGGCCACAGCGTTGTCAACGCTGGCCAAGATATTTACTCTGAAACACTAGTAGAGAGATGCGTTCGAAGCATCCACAGCCAGTAAGAGAGAGTCGTACAGAGAGAGTTTGGGGGGGAGGAAGGGGGTTTGAGGAGAGTGGGGGGATACCTATGCACGAGAGGTGAGGGATGACGTCTGAAACAGATGAGTGGAAGGCTGGAAGCTATATATAATATAATTCTACAATACCTGGTAACAAATCATATATATTTTAATACCTTTATTGTCAAGTTATTACCGCTGTGAAAAGTGGCACAGTTAATGCTTGGAAACCATAAAGCATAATGCTATTGAATATAGCAAATGTAAATCCTGGGGGTAGGGGGGTTTTTCAAGAATACTCCCCCAGTATCCCTGCTTGTCGTAAAAGGCGACTAAAAGGGTTGGCGGAGGGTTAGTGCCCCTCCCCAGAAAAGAACTAACTAAAAAAAAAAAACAATAAGCCTCGGACAAGGACTGACCAAACGTTGACGACCAAGGACTGGACAAAGGACATTGCAATTGGAACGTGGAATGTAAGGGGAGCGAATCATGAGGTGAAAGAGAGAGATTGTCCAGGTGCTTGAGGATGCGAAAGTGGATGTATGTGGAATAACTGAAACAAAATGGAGAGGAGAAAGTGTGAGAGAATGGGAGTATGGATGGGGTATATGTGCAGGAGTAGGTGAGAATGAGAGGGCAAAGGAAGGAGTTTGTATAGTTGTGAGTAAACGATGGAAGAGGAGCATAAGACAGTATGGATCAGTTGGATCAAGGATTGTGTGGGTAAAGTTGAAAGTTGGAATACAAATGTGGGCGATTGTGTGTGTGTATGCACCAACGCAAGATCGTGCTAGAAGAGTGAGAGAAGAGTTCTGGACAAATGTAGAAGTGTGCATGGAAAAGTTTGGAAGGAATGAGAGAGTGTTTTTGATTGGTGATATGAATGGTAAAGTTGGGAATGTGAAGGTGGATGGAATAGTTGGTGAGTGGGGTGTGCCTGCTGAGATAGATGAGAATGGCAGTGCGTTAGTGGACATTTGTGCTCAGGCATAAAATGATCCACAGGTATACATGGCGAGTGATGAGAAGGGTGGGTGGTGAACTGAATGAAAGGAAGGCAATGATTGATTATGTGTGTGTGGATGAAAGGATGCGAAGATGTATATTGGATGCAAGAGTTTATAGAGGTTGGGGGAGTGGACTTTCTGACCACTACTTGGTGGTGGCCAGAATTAAAGTCCAAGTAAGATGGAGGAACAGAAGAAGGGAAAGACGAGAGGAGGGAGTAGTTGCAAGAGGAGAGTGGAAAGGTTACAAGAGGATGAGAAAAAGGCAGAGTATAAGAGAGAAGTGGAGGAACGATTGGGCAAATATGAACTGGAGCAGATGGGGGACGTGGAAGGTGTGTGTAGAATATTTACAGAAGAAATATGTGCAGCATGTGATGTGGTGTGTGGAAGGAAGAGAAGACGGAGGGGTGCAAGGAACGGCGTGGTGGACTGAAGAGGTGAAACAGGCTGTGGCACAAAAGAAGAAAGCATACAATGAATGGATGAGGAATAGGGGCGTGGAAGAGGTTGAGAGGCGGAAGAGAGAGTTATATGTAGAAAGAAAGAGAGAGGTGAAAAGATTAGTAAGAGAGAGTAAGAAGAGAGTGGATGAGGAATTTGGAAGGAATTTGAGTGTAAAGTGGAGGGACTGTAAGAAAATGTTCTGGAGAGAGGTGAAAAGAGTAAGACAGGGTGGAAGTGAAGTTAGCAGGGGAGTGAAAGATAAAAATGGTAGATTACTAGTGGAGAAGGGAGAAAAAGTGAGCAGATGGAGAGAACACTTTAAGGAATTGTTGAATGTGGAGGATGGAAGTAATGCGAGTATAAGTGGCTGGGGAATGGCTGGGAGAAGGAGGGAGGTGAGAAGACAGGAAGAAATCAGTAGGATAGAAGTTGTGGAAGCAATGAAGAAAGTTAAATCAGGGAAAGCCCCAGGAATTGATGGAGTGTGTGGTGAAATGCTGAAGCATGGGGGAGAGATAGTAGTAGAATGGATGTGGAAGATGTGCAGATTGGCCTGGGAGGAAGGTAGAGTCCCGGAGGATTGGAAGTCAGGTATAATTATTCCCTTGTACAAAGGAAAAGGGGAAAAAGAAGTGTGTGGTAATCATAGGGGCATTTGTCTTCTTAGTATAATAGGAAAAGTGTATGGTAGGATACTTATTGACAGAGTTAGAGAAAGAACAGAGGAATTAGTTGGAGAAGAACAGGGAGGCTTTAGGAAGGGAAAAGGTTGTGTAGATCAGATATTCATTCTCAGATCTTTAGTGGAAAAGTTTCTAGAGAAGGGAAAGAAGTTGTATGCAGCTTTCATGGATTTGGAGAAAGCATATGACAGGGTGGATAGACTAGGATTGTGGAAAGTGTTAAGAATATATGGAGTAGATGGGAAGTTGTTGAATGCTGTGAAGAGTATGTACGATGGTGCGAAGGCTGCAGTGCGTGTGGATGGTGAACTAAGTGAATTTTTCTCTTTGAAAGTTGGGTTGAAACAGGGATGTGTCATGTCTCCATGGTTGTTCAATCTGTACATGGATGGGGTAATAAAAGAGGTACAAGGTAGGGTAGTGGATGTTGGAGTGGCCCTGGTGAGAGAGGATAGTGTTTGGAAACTCCCTGTGCTGTTGTTTGCAGATGATACTGTGTTGTTGAGTGAAGACGAAGGGGAGCTGCAAGGCTTGGTGGATGAGTTTGGGAGAGTGTGTAAGAAACGGAATCTAAAGGTGAATGTAGGGAAGAGTAAAGTGATGGTCTTTGAGAGAGGTGAAGTCAGTGAATGTACAGCGAGGTTGGATGGTGAGGAATTGGAAAATGTGAGTACGTTTAAGTACTTGGGTAGTGTGATGAGTAAGGATGGAGGTTTGGAGGGTGAAGTGCTTGAAAAGGGTACAGCAGGGAAGAAAGGTTGCTGGTTCTTTGAAAGCAGTGATAAGAAACAGGGAAGTGAGCATGGAAGTGAAAAAGTTACTACATGACAGTATTGTGATACCAACTCTAACTTACGGAAGTGAAGCTTGGACGTTGTTGGAAGGACACAAGTCAAGAGTGAGAGCAGTGGAAATGAGTTATTTAAGAGGAGCCTGTGGAGTCACATGGAGAGACAGGCTGACGAATGAGGATATAAAGGAGCGTTGTGGTGTTGATTTGGATGTGATAGGAAGCGTTATGAGGAACATACTGAGGTGGTTTGGCCATGTGGAGAGAATGGAGGGTGAAAGACTGACGAAGAGAGTGTATGTGAGTGAGGTGGAGGGGGAAAGAGGGAGGGGGAGGCCGAGGATGAGATGGAGGGATGGGGTGGAGAGGTATATGAGAGAGGGGGGTGTGAGTTGGGAGCAGGGAAGTGAAATGGCGGGGGACAGGGCGACTTGGAGGCGATTTGTTTGTGGCCACCCCAAACGGGACTGAGGCGTCTGGCAATAGATAGAGATAGATAAATCCTTAATACTGCATGCGGTAATTGCTGACACCCCTAGCACACACCTCCGTATCCTCCTTATCAAGCGTTTCCTAACACCCGCAACATTGGCTCGCTTATCTCTCGCATGATAACAGGAGTGTCATATTCTAGATACCGTACAGTAGAGTAGCTTGTTTACAACTTAGTACTATTTCTTTAGCACCTAATTGACTGTAATGTATCCGAATGTGTTAACTTTCATACAGTACAATACATTGTTCAGGGCTAAGACACCGTACCCTTGAGTATTGTCTGTAGCGTATAGGATGAAACTTAAGTTTGTCATTTTTCTTTTTCCCTTCTCTTCTGTTTTTATTGTCATTTCCATGTCCCCTCGATCCCTGACTGCGTAAGGCGTCCGACTCCTATGTCTGCGATCATATCTGTGTGATACACGAAACACCAAAATAAATGCGAGCAACATTTATATCATTTAATACAATTCCAACAAACTCTGAGATTATATGATTTTTTTCCCCAGTGTCAGGAGTATCAATACTACCGACACATATTTATAACATCCATCATATTTTCATCAGGGTGTTACCCAATAATGCCACACAAACCAGTAGTTTCATAATTATAAGGATTCAATTAAACCTAATAGAAAGGAATTTATATGAGTATATCTAAGTTGTAGGTTATGATACCACCATAGAAAACCCATTTATATGGATTTAATCTAACAGAGGAAGCACTATCAAAATGTCTCATGGCAACTGGTTTTCAAGTGTGTGCTGGACAACTACCAGTTCAGGTTTGCTGATGCTTATCTGTTCATTGATAAGTGAGGTTTGCTCTCTCTCTCTGTCTCTCTCTCTCTCTCTCTCTCTCTCTCTCTCTCTCTCTCTCTCTCTCTCTCTCTCTCTCTCTATATATATATATATATATATATATATATATAATCTGCTATCATGTGAAGGTGAATGGGAGGCCTGATAACTCCACGATGCGATGACGCAACGATGCGATTTTAAACTGCTTGTTACGTAACGCTAGATATGGGCGATGTTGATATGTGCCAGTGGTGTCAGCAGCTGCCACATTCTGAATGAAGTTACTTACATTTGTTACATGTGATTAATAAACAGCATTCTGATTCATTATTTTCAGGCAGTTTTCGTCTGTATTTTACAGCGTCCATTGCTTGGAAACGACAATAAAATAAAATACGATTAAAGTCTACAATTATGAATCTTGATCGGTTGTCTTTGTTTTGCAGTATAATATTTAAAGTTGATCTTTTTACTTTTCATGACGGCAAAAGTAACACCGAAAAAAAAAATTTCTTTTAATAAATATTACACTTTTATGTCGCCTCAACAATCGTCATATCTCGCCTCTCGTGTACAGGCACCCACCTACCCACCTCAAACCCGCTCCCTCCCTCAGTCCTGTGAATGCTTCGATCAGAGCTCACTACTAATGATTCGCGGTTACTATCTCGGCCAGCGTTGACAACACTAAGGTGGCCCTCGCGGGAGTGCGGCCAACTGTACATCATCAAGTGTGAGAAGCCCTTAAGTTTTCAGGAGAGGTGATGAAGTGCAACTATGATGCCAAGGCAAGTGAGGTGAGCTTCAAGGATTATAACCAAGTTTGGTTATATAATCCTCAGCAGAAGAAGGGAAACTCACCGAAGCTGCAGAGTCCATGAGATGGGCCTTACACTGTGTTAGACAGCCTATCAGATGTAACGTATCAGATTCAGGGAGGCAGAAAGTCTCTCCCAAAGGTAGTACATGTGAATCGTCTGTGGCAGTACCATGGGCCAGGACAGTACAGCTGGGACATCTCCAAGGATTCGTGTTCTCCCGCTGCCGAGGATGTTGAGGAGGACCACGAAGCTGAAGTGCAAGAGGATGGTGACAGTTTCTTGAGGGAAGAAGTGAATCAGGAAGAGGACCAAGACCTTCCTTGAGGAGTGGACGGGGTGGAGGAGCAAGGACGTCGTTGGAAGTGGCATAGAAGAAGACTTGATAAGTTGAAGGATTATTTTTTTGTATAGTTAGATGTTTCATTAGGATTAAGGTTTATGTTGTATATATTGTGTAGTTTTGTCGGGACAACAAAGAACTAGGGAGGGGGTAGTGTTAAGAAGCGAGATTTGCCAGTTACGTAGCCGAATTGGTTCTCGACGTTTCCTGTACCGTAGCTAGTTCCAATACAAGTCAGAGTTGCCAGTTTTCCTGTTGTTTGTGAGTGTAGTTATTTCGTAAGTTATGCATTAATTTTTGTGCTCTTTTTCTCTATAATGTTTTAGATATGTGATTGTTTGTTAAATTACGTAATTTAATTAAAGTTTGTATGCTAAATAATCTAGAGTGTAGTGCAGTGTGGGAGAGCTCTGGCATGTTTTGGTTGTCTCCGAGTTGGTAACTGTGCTCTCTCTCTCTCTCTCTCTCTCTCTCTCTCTCTGGAATACACCAGAACTGTGGAAAAATGTAGATCATTCTCAAACAATGCAAGCTTATATAACGTTGGAGAAGAGACTAGAACAAGTTCAGTTGGTTTTCAGTTGAGTTTGAGTGTAGTGCAGTGTCAGTGCTGTATGTGTGTCATCGGTACTTGTGAAAATAGTGAAGTGTTGTTGTCAAGCTCTGTGACTGCAGTTAGTAAAGTTTGTATAGCTCCAGTGCTTAAGTTGGGAAGCATGCAATGTAATTATTTGGAAAATAAAGACAGTGAACTTAAGAAGCCAGTGTTTACTAACCACACCTCAGCTGATCTTGTGTACTGTACACCTAAAGGCTGACCATAGGAAGAGCAACTCACTGGGCAACGTCCTCCCTGTACTGAACTACTGCTGTTGGAGCCTGTGGCAGTGTGGGATGGGGACGTAACACTGGTGTCAGGAGAGGGATTATTTAGGGCTGCAGTGAGTCTAACTTTCGACATGGAAGCAGAAGGTGTGCAGACTAGGTCTCTAGCTGGGCAGGAGGAAGAAATGTCTCTCGAGACAGTTGTGAAGCTATTACAGGGACTGAATGAAGGACAGAAAGAACTTAAAGGACGATTACAGACACAAACTAAAAAACTCAAAGAACAATTACAGGCACAAACTAAAGAACTTAAAGAACAGTTACAGGCACTAAGTGTACAACTGAAGCCATAGAGTGAACAACTACAGGCACAAAATGAAGAACAAAAAGAATTATATGAACAAATTCAAGAGGCATCAGAAGAGCAACAGAGGGAATTACAACTGAGGATGCAAGGACAGCTAGATGCTTTAATGGGGGAAATGATGGAAGAATAGGAACAGCTTAAGGAGGAAGTAGATGCCAAGCTTGAGCAGCAGAAGTATGAGTTGGCAGTGCTACTGTATTAGCCTCAAGGGTGCTGCAATGGAAATTCTACGCCAGATGTCAGCAGAGGAGATGATGTAAATGGAGGATGCAGATTTGCAGCCAGTGCTAGAGTGGCTGCAGTGGAGTACGGTGAGATCATTTTGGGAAGAAGTTTCCAGGTTAAGCCCTGCGACCAAGAGTTACTGGAGTCAGTGGGACCTTCTTCATTTAAACAATGGACTACTGGAGCGTCAGTGGGAGACACCCGATGGCCTCAGCAATATTGGCAACTGGTGGTTCGAAGAAAATGAAGTCCGAGATCTTGGATGAGTCCCATAACCAGATCATTAATGGGGACCTGGGAGAGAAGAAAACTCTAAGCCAGCTGCGACAGAGGTTCTACTGGATTGGCATGTGTCAGGATTTTGAAGAGCAGTGTCGGGCCTGTGATGTGTGTTGTGCCAAGAAGGGACCCAAGAAACGTGGTTGCGCCCCTCCTCAGCTGTACCAAGTGGGTGCACCAATGGAAAGAATCATGGCGGACATTGCTGGACCTCTGGCCAGAAGCCTATGCCATCCCCGATCAAGAGGCTGCAACTGTTGCTCAGGTGTTGATTGACCAGTTTTTCTGTCGTTTTGGGATGCCACAACAGCTACATTCAGACCAGGGTAGAAACTTCGAGTCTGCTGTGTTCCGTGACTGCTGCAAGTTTTGGGGGATCAAGAAGACCAGGACGACCTCTCTAAGGCCACAGTCAGATGGGATGGTGGAGAAATTCAACTGGACCCTAGGACAAGGACTGGCCAAGTACTGCATAGATGGACAAACAGAATGGGACCAGAAATTACCTGCGTTGCTGATGGCATATTGGTCTGCATTCCATGAGTCTACCAGCTACTCCCCTGCAAAACTGATGTTCGGCCATGAGTTACACTTACCTGTTGACTTGCTAATGGCAAGACCACCTGGTGAAGAGCTGCCTATAGACACCACTGGCTATGCGATGCACTTTTAGGAAAGGCTGGCTGAGGTACAGCTGGCCGCACTCCCTGAGGGCCACTGCGTTGTCAACTCTTGGCAAGATATTTACTCTGAAACAGTAGTAGAGTGTTGCGTTCGAATCATCCACAGCCATTAAGAGAGAGTCGTCCAGAGTGAGTTTGGGGGGGAGGCAGGGGTTTGAGGAGAGTGGGGGGATACCTATGCACGAGAGGTGAGGGATGACGTCTGAAACAGATGAGTGGAAGGCTGGAAGCTATATATAATATAATTCTACAATACCTGGTAACAAATCATATATATTTTAATACCTTTATTGTCAAGTTATTACCGCTGTGAAAAGTGGCACAGTTAATGCTTGGAAACCATAAAGCATAATGCTATTGAATATAGCAAATGTAAATCCTGGGGGTAGGGGGGTTTTTCAAGAATACTCCCCCAGTATCCCTGCTTGTCGTAAAAGGCGACTAAAAGGGTTGGCGGAGGGTTAGTGCCCCTCCCCAGAAAAGAACTAACTAAAAAAAAAAAACAATAAGCCTCGGACAAGGACTGACCAAACGTTGACGACCAAGGACTGGACAAAGGACATTGCAATTGGAACGTGGAATGTAAGGGGAGCGAATCATGAGGTGAAAGAGAGAGAGATTGTCCAGGTGCTTGAGGATGCGAAAGTGGATGTATGTGGAATAACTGAAACAAAATGGAGAGGAGAAAGTGTGAGAGAATGGGAGTATGGATGGGGTATATGTGCAGGAGTAGGTGAGAATGAGAGGGCAAAGGAAGGAGTTTGTATAGTTGTGAGTAAACGATGGAAGAGGAGCATAAGACAGTATGGATCAGTTGGATCAAGGATTGTGTGGGTAAAGTTGAAAGTTGGAATACAAATGTGGGCGATTGTGTGTGTGTATGCACCAACGCAAGATCGTGCTAGAAGAGTGAGAGAAGAGTTCTGGACAAATGTAGAAGTGTGCATGGAAAAGTTTGGAAGGAATGAGAGAGTGTTTTTGATTGGTGATATGAATGGTAAAGTTGGGAATGTGAAGGTGGATGGAATAGTTGGTGAGTGGGGTGTGCCTGCTGAGATAGATGAGAATGGCAGTGCGTTAGTGGACATTTGTGCTGGGAGGGGGTTGGTGATAGCCAATACCCTCTTCAGGCATAAAATGATCCACAGGTATACATGGCGAGTGATGAGAAGGGTGGGTGGTGAACTGAATGAAAGGAAGGCAATGATTGATTATGTGTGTGTGGATGAAAGGATGCGAAGATGTATATTGGATGCAAGAGTTTATAGAGGTTGGGGGAGTGGACTTTCTGACCACTACTTGGTGGTGGCCAGAATTAAAGTCCAAGTAAGATGGAGGAATAGAAGAAGGGAAAGACGAGAGGAAGGAGTAGTTGCAAGGAGAGTGGAAAGGTTACAAGAGGATGAGAAAAAGGCAGAGTATAAGAGAGAAGTGGAGGAACGATTGGGCAAATATGAACTGGAGCAGATGGGGGACGTGGAAGGTGTGTGTAGAATATTTACAGAAGAAATATGTGCAGCATGTGATGTGGTGTGTGGAAGGAAGAGAAGACGGAGGGGGGTGCAAGGAACGGCGTGGTGGACTGAAGAGGTGAAACAGGCTGTGGCACAAAAGAAGAAAGCATACAATGAATGGATGAGGAATAGGGGCGTGGAAGAGGTTGAGAGGCGGAAGAGAGAGTTATATGTAGAAAGAAAGAGAGAGGTGAAAAGATTAGTAAGAGAGAGTAAGAAGAGAGTGGATGAGGAATTTGGAAGGAATTTGAGTGTAAAGTGGAGGGACTGTAAGAAAATGTTCTGGAGAGAGGTGAAAAGAGTAAGACAGGGTGGAAGTGAAGTTAGCAGGGGAGTGAAAGATAAAAATGGTAGATTACTAGTGGAGAAGGGAGAAAAAGTGAGCAGATGGAGAGAACACTTTAAGGAATTGTTGAATGTGGAGGATGGAAGTAATGCGAGTATAAGTGGCTGGGGAATGGCTGGGAGAAGGAGGGAGGTGAGAAGACAGGAAGAAATCAGTAGGATAGAAGTTGTGGAAGCAATGAAGAAAGTTAAATCAGGGAAAGCCCCAGGAATTGATGGAGTGTGTGGTGAAATGCTGAAGCATGGGGGAGAGATAGTAGTAGAATGGATGTGGAAGATGTGCAGATTGGCCTGGGAGGAAGGTAGAGTCCCGGAGGATTGGAAGTCAGGTATAATTATTCCCTTGTACAAAGGAAAAGGGGAAAAAGAAGTGTGTGGTAATCATAGGGGCATTTGTCTTCTTAGTATAATAGGAAAAGTGTATGGTAGGATACTTATTGACAGAGTTAGAGAAAGAACAGAGGAATTAGTTGGAGAAGAACAGGGAGGCTTTAGGAAGGGAAAAGGTTGTGTAGATCAGATATTCATTCTCAGATCTTTAGTGGAAAAGTTTCTAGAGAAGGGAAAGAAGTTGTATGCAGCTTTCATGGATTTGGAGAAAGCATATGACAGGGTGGATAGACTAGGATTGTGGAAAGTGTTAAGAATATATGGAGTAGATGGGAAGTTGTTGAATGCTGTGAAGAGTATGTACGATGGTGCGAAGGCTGCAGTGCGTGTGGATGGTGAACTAAGTGAATTTTTCTCTTTGAAAGTTGGGTTGAAACAGGGATGTGTCATGTCTCCATGGTTGTTCAATCTGTACATGGATGGGGTAATAAAAGAGGTACAAGGTAGGGTAGTGGATGTTGGAGTGGCCCTGGTGAGAGAGGATAGTGTTTGGAAACTCCCTGTGCTGTTGTTTGCAGATGATACTGTGTTGTTGAGTGAAGACGAAGGGGAGCTGCAAGGCTTGGTGGATGAGTTTGGGAGAGTGTGTAAGAAACGGAATCTAAAGGTGAATGTAGGGAAGAGTAAAGTGATGGTCTTTGAGAGAGGTGAAGTCAGTGAATGTACAGCGAGGTTGGATGGTGAGGAATTGGAAAATGTGAGTACGTTTAAGTACTTGGGTAGTGTGATGAGTAAGGATGGAGGTTTGGAGGGTGAAGTGCTTGAAAGGGTACAGCAGGGAAGAAAGGTTGCTGGTTCTTTGAAAGCAGTGATAAGAAACAGGGAAGTGAGCATGGAAGTGAAAAAGTTACTACATGACAGTATTGTGATACCAACTCTAACTTACGGAAGTGAAGCTTGGACGTTGTTGGAAGGACACAAGTCAAGAGTGAGAGCAGTGGAAATGAGTTATTTAAGAGGAGCCTGTGGAGTCACATGGAGAGACAGGCTGACGAATGAGGATATAAAGGAGCGTTGTGGTGTTGATTTGGATGTGATAGGAAGCGTTATGAGGAACATACTGAGGTGGTTTGGCCATGTGGAGAGAATGGAGGGTGAAAGACTGACGAAGAGAGTGTATGTGAGTGAGGTGGAGGGGGAAAGAGGGAGGGGGAGGCCGAGGATGAGATGGAGGGATGGGGTGGAGAGGTATATGAGAGAGGGGGTGTGAGTTGGGAGCAGGGAAGTGAAATGGCGGGGGACAGGGCGACTTGGAGGCGATTTGTTTGTGGCCACCCCAAACGGGACTGAGGCGTCTGGCAATAGATAGAGATAGATAAATCCTTAATACTGCATGCGGTAATTGCTGACACCCCTAGCACACACCTCCGTATCCTCCTTATCAAGCGTTTCCTAACACCCGCAACATTGGCTCGCTTATCTCTCGCATGATAACAGGAGTGTCATATTCTAGATACCGTACAGTAGAGTAGCTTGTTTACAACTTAGTACTATTTCTTTAGCACCTAATTGACTGTAATGTATCCGAATGTGTTAACTTTCATACAGTACAATACATTGTTCAGGGCTAAGACACCGTACCCTTGAGTATTGTCTGTAGCGTATAGGATGAAACTTAAGTTTGTCATTTTTCTTTTTCCCTTCTCTTCTGTTTTTATTGTCATTTCCATGTCCCCTCGATCCCTGACTGCGTAAGGCGTCCGACTCCTATGTCTGCGATCATATCTGTGTGATACACGAAACACCAAAATAAATGCGAGCAACATTTATATCATTTAATACAATTCCAACAAACTCTGAGATTATATGATTTTTTTTTCCCCAGTGTCAGGAGTATCAATACTACCGACACATATTTATAACATCCATCATATTTTCATCAGGGTGTTACCCAATAATGCCACACAAACCAGTAGTTTCATAATTATAAGGATTCAATTAAACCTAATAGAAAGGAATTTATATGAGTATATCTAAGTTGTAGGTTATGATACCACCATAGAAAACCCATTTATATGGATTTAATCTAACAGAGGAAGCACTATCAAAATGTCTCATGGCAACTGGTTTTCAAGTGTGTGCTGGACAACTACCAGTTCAGGTTTGCTGATGCTTATCTGTTCATTGATAAGTGAGGTTTGCTCTCTCTCTCTGTCTCTCTCTCTCTCTCTCTCTCTCTCTCTCTCTCTCTCTCTCTCTCTCTCTATATATATATATATATATATATATATATATATATATATATATATAATCTGCTATCATGTGAAGGTGAATGGGAGGCCTGATAACTCCACGATGCGATGACGCAACGATGCGATTTTAAACTGCTTGTTACGTAACGCTAGATATGGGCGATGTTGATATGTGCCAGTGGTGTCAGCAGCTGCCACATTCTGAATGAAGTTACTTACATTTGTTACATGTGATTAATAAACAGCATTCTGATTCATTATTTTCAGGCAGTTTTCGTCTGTATTTTACAGCGTCCATTGCTTGGAAACGACAATAAAATAAAATACGATTAAAGTCTACAATTATGAATCTTGATCGGTTGTCTTTGTTTTGCAGTATAATATTTAAAGTTGATCTTTTTACTTTTCATGACGGCAAAAGTAACACCGAAAAAAAAAATTTCTTTTAATAAATATTACACTTTTATGTCGCCTCAACAATCGTCATATCTCGCCTCTCGTGTACAGGCACCCACCTACCCACCTCAAACCCGCTCCCTCCCTCAGTCCTGTGAATGCTTCGATCAGAGCTCACTACTAATGATTCGCGGTTACTATCTCGGCCAGCGTTGACAACACTAAGGTGGCCCTCGCGGGGAGGGCGGCCAACTGTACATCATCAAGTGTGAGAAGCCCTTAAGTTTTCAGGAGAGGTGATGAAGTGCAACTATGATGCCAAGGCAAGTGAGGTGAGCTTCAAGGATTATAACCAAGTTTGGTTATATAATCCTCAGCAGAAGAAGGGAAACTCACCGAAGCTGCAGAGTCCATGAGATGGGCCTTACACTGTGTTAGACAGCCTATCAGATGTAACGTATCAGATTCAGGGAGGCAGAAAGTCTCTCCCAAAGGTAGTACATGTGAATCGTCTGTGGCAGTACCATGGGCCAGGACAGTACAGCTGGGACATCTCCAAGGATTCGTGTTCTCCGCGCTGCCGAGGATGTTGAGGAGGACCACGAAGCTGAAGTGCAAGAGGATGGTGACAGTTTCTTGAGGGAAGAAGTGAATCAGGAAGAGGACCAAGACCTTCCTTGAGGAGTGGACGGGGTGGAGGAGCAAGGACGTCGTTGGAAGTGGCATAGAAGAAGACTTGATAAGTTGAAGGATTATTTTTTTGTATAGTTAGATGTTTCATTAGGATTAAGGTTTATGTTGTATATATTGTGTAGTTTTGTCGGGACAACAAAGAACTAGGGAGGGGTAGTGTTAAGAAGCGAGATTTGCCAGTTACGTAGCCGAATTGGTTCTCGACGTTTCCTGTACCGTAGCTAGTTCCAATACAAGTCAGAGTTGCCAGTTTTCCTGTTGTTTGTGAGTGTAGTTATTTCGTAAGTTATGCATTAATTTTTGTGCTCTTTTTCTCTATAATGTTTTAGATATGTGATTGTTTGTTAAATTACGTAATTTAATTAAAGTTTGTATGCTAAATAATCTAGAGTGTAGTGCAGTGTGGGAGAGCTCTGGCATGTTTTGGTTGTCTCCGAGTTGGTAACTGTGCTCTCTCTCTCTCTCTCTCTCTCTCTCTCTCTGGAATACACCAGAACTGTGGAAAAATGTAGATCATTCTCAAACAATGCAAGCTTATATAACGTTGGAGAAGAGACTAGAACAAGTTCAGTTGGTTTTCAGTTGAGTTTGAGTGTAGTGCAGTGTCAGTGCTGTATGTGTGTCATCGGTACTTGTGAAAATAGTGAAGTGTTGTTGTCAAGCTCTGTGACTGCAGTTAGTAAAGTTTGTATAGCTCCAGTGCTTAAGTTGGGAAGCATGCAATGTAATTATTTGGAAAATAAAGACAGTGGACTTAAGAAGCCAGTGTTTACTAACCACACCTCAGCTGATCTTGTGTACTGTACACCTAAAGGCTGACCATAGGAAGAGCAACTTACTGGGCAACGTCCTCCCTGTACTGAACTACTGCTGTTGGAGCCTGTGGCAGTGTGGGATGGGGACGTAACACTGGTGTCAGGAGAGGGATTATTTAGGGCTGCAGTGAGTCTAACTTTCGACATGGAAGCAGAAGGTGTGCAGACTAGGTCTCTAGCTGGGCAGGAGGAAGAAATGTCTCTCGAGACAATTGTGAAGCTATTACAGGGACTGAATGAAGGACAGAAAGAACTTAAAGGACGATTACAGACACAAACTAAAAAACTCAAAGAACAATTACAGGCACAAACTAAAGAACTTAAAGAACAGTTACAGGCACTAAGTGTACAACTGAAGCCATAGAGTGAACAACTACAGGCACAAAATGAAGAACAAAAAGAATTATATGAACAAATTCAAGAGGCATCAGAAGAGCAACAGAGGGAATTACAACTGAGGATGCAAGGACAGCTAGATGCTTTAATGGGGGAAATGATGGAAGAATAGGAACAGCTTAAGGAGGAAGTAGATGCCAAGCTTGAGCAGCAGAAGTATGAGTTGGCAGTGCTACTGTACTAGCCTCAAGGGTGCTGCAATGGAAATTCTACGCCAGATGTCAGAAGAGGAGATGATGTAAATGGAGGATGCAGATTTGCAGCCAGTGCTAGAGTGGCTGCAGTGGAGTACGGTGAGATCATTTTGGGAAGAAGTTTCCAGGTTAAGCCCTGCGACCAAGAGTTACTGGAGTCAGTGGGACCTTCTTCATTTAAACAATGGACTACTGGAGCGTCAGTGGGAGACACCCGATGGCCTCAGCAATATTGGCAACTGGTGGTTCCGAAGAAAATGAAGTCCGAGATCTTGGATGAGTCCCATAACCAGATCATTAATGGGGACCTGGGAGACAAGAAAACTCTAAGCCAGCTGCGACAGAGGTTCTACTGGATTGGCATGTGTCAGGATTTTGAAGAGCAGTGTCGGGCCTGTGATGTGTGTTGTGCCAAGAAGGGACCCAAGAAACGTGGTTGCGCCCCTCCTCAGCTGTACCAAGTGGGTGCACCAATGGAAAGAATCATGGCGGACATTGCTGGACCTCTGGCCAGAAGCCTATGCCATCCCCGATCAAGAGGCTGCAACTGTTGCTCAGGTGTTGATTGACCAGTTTTTCTGTCATTTTGGGATGCCACAACAGCTACATTCAGACCAGGGTAGAAACTTCGAGTCTGCTGTGTTCCATGACTGCTGCAAGTTTTGGGGGATCAAAAAGACCAGGACGACCTCTCTAAGGCCACAGTCAGATGGGATGGTGGAGAAATTCAACTGGACCCTAGGACAAGGACTGGCCAAGTACTGCATAGATGGACAAACAGAATGGGACCAGAAATTACCTGCGTTGCTGATGGCATATTGGTCTGCATTCCATGAGTCTACCAGCTACTCCCCTGCAAAACTGATGTTCGGCAATGAGTTACACTTACCTGTTGACTTGCTAATGGCAAGACCACCTGGTGAAGAGCTGCCTACAGACACCACTGGCTATGCGATGCACTTTTAGGAAAGGCTGGCTGAGGTACAGCTGGCCCCACTCCCGCGAGGGCCACAGCATTGTCAACGCTGGCCAAGATATTTACTCTGAAACACTAGTAGAGAGATGCGTTCGAAGCATCCACAGCCAGTAAGAGAGAGTCGTACAGAGAGAGTTTGGGGGGGAGGAAGGGGGTTTGAGGAGAGTGGGGGATACCTATGCACGAGAGGTGAGGGATGACGTCTGAAACAGATGAGTGGAAGGCTGGAAGCTATATATAATATAATTCTACAATACCTGGTAACAAATCATATATATTTTAATACCTTTATTGTCAAGTTATTACCGCTGTGAAAAGTGGCACAGTTAATGCTTGGAAACCATAAAGTATAATGCTATTGAATATAGCAAATGTAAATCCTTAATACTGCATGCGGTAATTGCTGACACCCCTAGCACACACCTCCGTATCCTCCTTATCAAGCGTTTCCTAACACCCGACAACATTGGCTCGCTTATCTCTCGCATGATAACAGGAGTGTCATATTCTAGATACCGTACAGTAGAGTAGCTTGTTTACAACTTAGTACTATTTCTTTAGCACCTAATTGACTGTAATGTATCCGAATGTGTTAACTTTCATACAGTACAATACATTGTTCAGGGCTAAGACACCGTACCCTTGAGTATTGTCTGTAGCGTATAGGATGAAACTTAAGTTTGTCATTTTTCTTTTTCCCTTCTCTTCTGTTTTTATTGTCATTTCCATGTCCCCTCGATCCCTGACTGCGTAAGGCGTCCGACTCCTATGTCTGCGATCATATCTGTGTGATACACGAAACACCAAAATAAATGCGAGCAACATTTATATCATTTAATACAATTCCAACAAACTCTGAGATTATATGATTTTTTTTTCCCCAGTGTCAGGAGTATCAATACTACCGACACATATTTATAACATCCATCATATTTTCATCAGGGTGTTACCCAATAATGCCACACAAACCAGTAGTTTCATAATTATAAGGATTCAATTAAACCTAATAGAAAGGAATTTATATGAGTATATCTAAGTTGTAGGTTATGATACCACCATAGAAAACCCATTTATATGGATTTAATCTAACAGAGGAAGCACTATCAAAATGTCTCATGGCAACTGGTTTTCAAGTGTGTGCTGGACAACTACCAGTTCAGGTTTGCTGATGCTTATCTGTTCATTGATAAGTGAGGTTTGCTCTCTCTCTCTGTCTCTCTCTCTCTCTCTCTCTCTCTCTCTCTCTCTCTATATATATATATATATATATATATATATATAATCTGCTATCATGTGAAGGTGAATGGGAGGCCTGATAACTCCACGATGCGATGACGCAACGATGCGATTTTAAACTGCTTGTTACGTAACGCTAGATATGGGCGATGTTGATATGTGCCAGTGGTGTCAGCAGCTGCCACATTCTGAATGAAGTTACTTACATTTGTTACATGTGATTAATAAACAGCATTCTGATTCATTATTTTCAGGCAGTTTTCGTCTGTATTTTACAGCGTCCATTGCTTGGAAACGACAATAAAATAAAATACGATTAAAGTCTACAATTATGAATCTTGATCGGTTGTCTTTGTTTTGCAGTATAATATTTAAAGTTGATCTTTTTACTTTTCATGACGGCAAAAGTAACACCGAAAAAAAAAATTTCTTTTAATAAATATTACACTTTTATGTCGCCTCAACAATCGTCATATCTCGCCTCTCGTGTACAGGCACCCACCTACCCACCTCAAACCCGCTCCCTCCCTCAGTCCTGTGAATGCTTCGATCAGAGCTCACTACTAATGATTCGCGGTTACTATCTCGGCCAGCGTTGACAACACTAAGGTGGCCCTCGCGGGAGTGCGGCCAACTGTACATCATCAAGTGTGAGAAGCCCTTAAGTTTTCAGGAGAGGTGATGAAGTGCAACTATGATGCCAAGGCAAGTGAGGTGAGCTTCAAGGATTATAACCAAGTTTGGTTATATAATCCTCAGCAGAAGAAGGAAACTCACCGAAGCTGCAGAGTCCATGAGATGGGCCTTACACTGTGTTAGACAGCCTATCAGATGTAACGTATCAGATTCAGGGAGGCAGAAAGTCTCTCCCAAAGGTAGTACATGTGAATCGTCTGTGGCAGTACCATGGGCCAGGACAGTACAGCTGGGACATCTCCAAGGATTCGTGTTCTCCCGCTGCCGAGGATGTTGAGGAGGACCACGAAGCTGAAGTGCAAGAGGATGGTGACAGTTTCTTGAGGGAAGAAGTGAATCAGGAAGAGGACCAAGACCTTCCTTGAGGAGTGGACAGGGGTGGAGGAGCAAGGACGTCGTTGGAAGTGGCATAGAAGAAGACTTGATAAGTTGAAGGATTATTTTTTGTATAGTTAGATGTTTCATTAGGATTAAGGTTTATGTTGTATATATTGTGTAGTTTTGTCGGGACAACAAAGAACTAGGGAGGGGGTAGTGTTAAGAAGCGAGATTTGCCAGTTACGTAGCCGAATTGGTTCTCGACGTTTCCTGTACCGTAGCTAGTTCCAATACAAGTCAGAGTTGCCAGTTTTCCTGTTGTTTGTGAGTGTAGTTATTTCGTAAGTTATGCATTAATTTTTGTGCTCTTTTTCTCTATAATGTTTTAGATATGTGATTGTTTGTTAAATTACGTAATTTAATTAAAGTTTGTATGCTAAATAATCTAGAGTGTAGTGCAGTGTGGGAGAGCTCTGGCATGTTTTGGTTGTCTCCGAGTTGGTAACTGTGCTCTCTCTCTCTCTGTCTCTCTCTCTCTGGAATACACCAGAACTGTGGAAAAATGTAGATCATTCTCAAACAATGCAAGCTTATATAACGTTGGAGAAGAGACTAGAACAAGTTCAGTTGGTTTTCAGTTGAGTTTGAGTGTAGTGCAGTGTCAGTGCTGTATGTGTGTCATCGGTACTTGTGAAAATAGTGAAGTGTTGTTGTCAAGCTCTGTGACTGCAGTTAGTAAAGTTTGTATAGCTCCAGTGCTTAAGTTGGGAAGCATGCAATGTAATTATTTGGAAAATAAAGACAGTGAACTTAAGAAGCCAGTGTTTACTAACCACACCTCAGCTGATCTTGTGTACTGTACACCTAAAGGCTGACCATAGGAAGAGCAACTCACTGGGCAACGTCCTCCCTGTACTGAACTACTGCTGTTGGAGCCTGTGGCAGTGTGGGATGGGGACGTAACACTGGTGTCAGGAGAGGGATTATTTAGGGCTGCAGTGAGTCTAACTTTCGACATGGAAGCAGAAGGTGTGCAGACTAGGTCTCTAGCTGGGCAGGAGGAAGAAATGTCTCTCGAGACAATTGTGAAGCTATTACAGGGACTGAATGAAGGACAGAAAGAACTTAAAGGACGATTACAGACACAAACTAAAAAACTCAAAGAACAATTACAGGCACAAACTAAAGAACTTAAAGAACAGTTACAGGCACTAAGTGTACAACTGAAGCCATAGAGTGAACAACTACAGGCACAAAATGAAGAACAAAAAGAATTATATGAACAAATTCAAGAGGCATCAGAAGAGCAACAGAGGGAATTACAACTGAGGATGCAAGGACAGCTAGATGCTTTAATGGGGGAAATGATGGAAGAATAGGAACAGCTTAAGGAGGAAGTAGATGCCAAGCTTGAGCAGCAGAAGTATGAGTTGGCAGTGCTACTGTACTAGCCTCAAGGGTGCTGCAATGGAAATTCTACGCCAGATGTCAGCAGAGGAGATGATGTAAATGGAGGATGCAGATTTGCAGCCAGTGCTAGAGTGGCTGCAGTGGAGTACGGTGAGATCATTTTGGGAAGAAGTTTCCAGGTTAAGCCCTGCGACCAAGAGTTACTGGAGTCAGTGGGACCTTCTTCATTTAAACAATGGACTACTGGAGCGTCAGTGGGAGACACCCGATGGCCTCAGCAATATTGGCAACTGGTGGTTCGAAGAAAATGAAGTCCGAGATCTTGGATGAGTCCCATAACCAGATCATTAATGGGGACCTGGGAGACAAAGAAAACTCGAAGCCAGCTGCGACAGAGGTTCCACTGGATTGGCATGTGTCAGGATGCTGAAGAGTGGTGTTGGGCCTGTGATGTGTGTTGTGCTGAGAAGGGACCCAAGAAACGTGGTTGCGCCCTCTTCAGCTGTACCAAGTGGGTGCACCAATGGAAAGAATCATGGCGGACATTGCTGGACCTCTGGCCAGAAGCCTATGCCATCCCCGATCAAGAGGCTGCAACTGTTGCTCAGGTGTTGATTGACCAGTTTTTCTGTCATTTTGGGATGCCACAACAGCTACATTCAGACCAGGGTAGAAACTTCGAGTCTGCTGTGTTCCATGACTGCTGCAAGTTTTGGGGGATCAAAAAGACCAGGACGACCTCTCTAAGGCCACAGTCAGATGGGATGGTGGAGAAATTCAACTGGACCCTAGGACAAGGACTGGCCAAGTACTGCATAGATGGACAAACAGAATGGGACCAGAAATTACCTGCGTTGCTGATGGCATATTGGTCTGCATTCCATGAGTCTACCAGCTACTCCCCTGCAAAACTGATGTTCGGCAATGAGTTACACTTACCTGTTGACTTGCTAATGGCAAGACCACCTGGTGAAGAGCTGCCTACAGACACCACTGGCTATGCGATGCACTTTTAGGAAAGGCTGGCTGAGGTACAGCTGGCCCCACTCCCGCGAGGGCCACAGCATTGTCAACGCTGGCCAAGATATTTACTCTGAAACACTAGTAGAGAGATGCGTTCGAAGCATCCACAGCCAGTAAGAGAGAGTCGTACAGAGAGAGTTTGGGGGGGAGGAAGGGGGTTTGAGGAGAGTGGGGGGATACCTATGCACGAGAGGTGAGGGATGACGTCTGAAACAGATGAGTGGAAGGCTGGAAGCTATATATAATATAATTCTACAATACCTGGTAACAAATCATATATATTTTAATACCTTTATTGTCAAGTTATTACCGCTGTGAAAAGTGGCACAGTTAATGCTTGGAAACCATAAAGTATAATGCTATTGAATATAGCAAATGTAAATCCTTAATACTGCATGCGGTAATTGCTGACACCCCTAGCACACACCTCCGTATCCTCCTTATCAAGCGTTTCCTAACACCCGACAACATTGGCTCGCTTATCTCTCGCATGATAACAGGAGTGTCATATTCTAGATACCGTACAGTAGAGTAGCTTGTTTACAACTTAGTACTATTTCTTTAGCACCTAATTGACTGTAATGTATCCGAATGTGTTAACTTTCATACAGTACAATACATTGTTCAGGGCTAAGACACCGTACCCTTGAGTATTGTCTGTAGCGTATAGGATGAAACTTAAGTTTGTCATTTTTCTTTTTCCCTTCTCTTCTGTTTTTATTGTCATTTCCATGTCCCCTCGATCCCTGACTGCGTAAGGCGTCCGACTCCTATGTCTGCGATCATATCTGTGTGATACACGAAACACCAAAATAAATGCGAGCAACATTTATATCATTTAATACAATTACAACAAACTCTGAGATTATATGATTTTTTTCCCCAGTGTCAGGAGTATCAATACTACCGACACATATTTATAACATCCATCATATTTTCATCAGGGTGTTACCCAATAATGCCACACAAACCAGTAGTTTCATAATTATAAGGATTCAATTAAACCTAATAGAAAGGAATTTATATGAGTATATCTAAGTTGTAGGTTATGATACCACCATAGAAAACCCATTTATATGGATTTAATCTAACAGAGGAAGCACTATCAAAATGTCTCATGGCAACTGGTTTTCAAGTGTGTGCTGGACAACTACCAGTTCAGGTTTGCTGATGCTTATCTGTTCATTGATAAGTGAGGTTTGCTCTCTCTCTCTCTCTCTCTCTCTCTCTCTCTCTCTATATATATATATATATATATATATATATATATATATATAATCTGCTATCATGTGAAGGTGAATGGGAGGCCTGATAACTCCACGATGCGATGACGCAACGATGCGATTTTAAACTGCTTGTTAGGTAACGCTAGATATGGGCGATGTTGATATGTGCCAGTGGTGTCAGCAGCTGCCACATTCTGGATGAAGTTACTTACATTTGTTACATGTGATTAATAAACAGCATTCTGATTCATTATTTTCAGGCAGTTTTTGTCTGTATTTTACAGCGTCCATTGCTTGGAAACGACAATAAAATAAAATACGATTAAAGTCTACAATTATGAATCTTGATCGGTTGTCTTTGTTTTGCAGTATAATATTTAAAGTTGATCTTTTTACTTTTCATGATGGCAAAAGTAACACCGAAAAAAAAAATTTCTTTTAATAAATATTACACTTTTATGTCGCCTCAACAATCGTCATATCTCGCCTCTCGTGTACAGGCACCCACCTACCCACCTCAAACCAGCTCCCTCCCTCAGTCCTGTGAATGCTTCGATCAGAGCTCACTACTAATGATTCGCGGTTACTATCTCGGCCAGCGTTGACAACACTAAGGTGGCCCTCGCGGGAGTGCGGCCAACTGTACATCATCAAGTGTGAGAAGCCCTTAAGTTTTCAGGAGAGGTGATGAAGTGCAACTATGATGCCAAGGCAAGTGAGGTGAGCTTCAAGGATTATAACCAAGTTTGGTTATATAATCCTCAGCAGAAGAAGGAAACTCACCGAAGCTGCAGAGTCCATGAGATGGGCCTTACACTGTGTTAGACAGCCTATCAGATGTAACGTATCAGATTCAGGGAGGCAGAAAGTCTCTCCCAAAGGTAGTACATGTGAATCGTCTGTGGCAGTACCATGGGCCAGGACAGTACAGCTGGGACATCTCCAAGGATTCGTGTTCTCCCGCTGCCGAGGATGTTGAGGAGGACCACGAAGCTGAAGTGCAAGAGGATGGTGACAGTTTCTTGAGGGAAGAAGTGAATCAGGAAGAGGACCAAGACCTTCCTTGAGGAGTGGACGGGGTGGAGGAGCAAGGACGTCGTTGGAAGTGGCATAGAAGAAGACTTGATAAGTTGAAGGATTATTTTTTGTATAGTTAGATGTTTCATTAGGATTAAGGTTTATGTTGTATATATTGTGTAGTTTTGTCGGGACAACAAAGAACTAGGGAGGGGTAGTGTTAAGAAGCGAGATTTGCCAGTTACGTAGCCGAATTGGTTCTCGACGTTTCCTGTACCGTAGCTAGTTCCAATACAAGTCAGAGTTGCCAGTTTTCCTGTTGTTTGTGAGTGTAGTTATTTCGTAAGTTATGCATTAATTTTTGTGCTCTTTTTCTCTATAATGTTTTAGATATGTGATTGTTTGTTAAATTACGTAATTTAATTAAAGTTTGTATGCTAAATAATCTAGAGTGTAGTGCAGTGTGGGAGAGCTCTGGCATGTTTTGGTTGTCTCCGAGTTGGTAACTGTGCTCTCTCTCTCTCTCTCTCTCTCTCTCTCTCTGGAATACACCAGAACTGTGGAAAAATGTAGATCATTCTCAAACAATGCAAGCTTATATAACGTTGGAGAAGAGACTAGAACAAGTTCAGTTGGTTTTCAGTTGAGTTTGAGTGTAGTGCAGTGTCAGTGCTGTATGTGTGTCATCGGTACTTGTGAAAATAGTGAAGTGTTGTTGTCAAGCTCTGTGACTGCAGTTAGTAAAGTTTGTATAGCTCCAGTGCTTAAGTTGGGAAGCATGCAATGTAATTATTTGGAAAATAAAGACAGTGAACTTAAGAAGCCAGTGTTTACTAACCACACCTCAGCTGATCTTGTGTACTGTACACCTAAAGGCTGACCATAGGAAGAGCAACTCACTGGGCAACGTCCTCCCTGTACTGAACTACTGCTGTTGGAGCCTGTGGCAGTGTGGGATGGGGACGTAACACTGGTGTCAGGAGAGGGATTATTTAGGGCTGCAGTGAGTCTAACTTTCGACATGGAAGCAGAAGGTGTGCAGACTAGGTCTCTAGCTGGGCAGGAGGAAGAAATGTCTCTCGAGACAATTGTGAAGCTATTACAGGGACTGAATGAAGGACAGAAAGAACTTAAAGGACGATTACAGACACAAACTAAAAAACTCAAAGAACAATTACAGGCACAAACTAAAGAACTTAAAGAACAGTTACAGGCACTAAGTGTACAACTGAAGCCATAGAGTGAACAACTACAGGCACAAAATGAAGAACAAAAAGAATTATATGAACAAATTCAAGAGGCATCAGAAGAGCAACAGAGGGAATTACAACTGAGGATGCAAGGACAGCTAGATGCTTTAATGGGGGAAATGATGGAAGAATAGGAACAGCTTAAGGAGGAAGTAGATGCCAAGCTTGAGCAGCAGAAGTATGAGTTGGCAGTGCTACTGTACTAGCCTCAAGGGTGCTGCAATGGAAATTCTACGCCAGATGTCAGCAGAGGAGATGATGTAAATGGAGGATGCAGATTTGCAGCCAGTGCTAGAGTGGCTGCAGTGGAGTACGGTGAGATCATTTTGGGAAGAAGTTTCCAGGTTAAGCCCTGTGACCAAGAGTTACTGGAGTCAGTGGGACCTTCTTCATTTAAACAATGGACTACTGGAGCGTCAGTGGGAGACACCCGATGGCCTCAGCAATATTGGCAACTGGTGGTTCGAAGAAAATGAAGTCCGAGATCTTGGATGAGTCCCATAACCAGATCATTAATGGGGACCTGGGAGAGAAGAAAACTCTAAGCCAGCTGCGACAGAGGTTCTACTGGATTGGCATGTGTCAGGATTTTGAAGAGCAGTGTCGGGCCTGTGATGTGTGTTGTGCCAAGAAGGGACCCAAGAAACGTGGTTGCGCCCCTCCTCAGCTGTACCAAGTGGGTGCACCAATGGAAAGAATCATGGCGGACATTGCTGGACCTCTGGCCAGAAGCCTATGCCATCCCCGATCAAGAGGCTGCAACTGTTGCTCAGGTGTTGATTGACCAGTTTTTCTGTCGTTTTGGGATGCCACAACAGCTACATTCAGACCAGGGTAGAAACTTCGAGTCTGCTGTGTTCCGTGACTGCTGCAAGTTTTGGGGGATCAAGAAGACCAGGACGACCTCTCTAAGGCCACAGTCAGATGGGATGGTGGAGAAATTCAACTGGACCCTAGGACAAGGACTGGCCAAGTACTGCATAGATGGACAAACAGAATGGGACCAGAAATTACCTGCGTTGCTGATGGCATATTGGTCTGCATTCCATGAGTCTACCAGCTACTCCCCTGCAAAACTGATGTTCGGCCATGAGTTACACTTACCTGTTGACTTGCTAATGGCAAGACCACCTGGTGAAGAGCTGCCTACAGACACCACTGGCTATGCGATGCACTTTTAGGAAAGGCTGGCTGAGGTACAGCTGGCCCCACTCCCGCGAGGGCCACAGCATTGTCAACGCTGGCCAAGATATTTACTCTGAAACACTAGTAGAGAGATGCGTTCGAAGCATCCACAGCCAGTAAGAGAGAGTCGTACAGAGAGAGTTTGGGGGGGAGGAAGGGGGTTTGAGAAGAGTGGGGGGATACCTATGCACGAGAGGTGAGGGATGACGTCTGAAACAGATGAGTGGAAGGCTGGAAGCTATATATAATATAATTCTACAATACCTGGTAACAAATCATATATATTTTAATACCTTTATTGTCAAGTTATTACCGCTGTGAAAAGTGGCACAGTTAATGCTTGGAAACCATAAAGTATAATGCTATTGAATATAGCAAATGTAAATCCTTAATACTGCATGCGGTAATTGCTGACACCCTAGCACACACCTCCGTATCCTCCTTATCAAGCGTTTCCTAACACCCGACAACATTGGCTCGCTTATCTCTCGCATGATAACAGGAGTGTCATATTCTAGATACCGTACAGTAGAGTAGCTTGTTTACAACTTAGTACTATTTCTTTAGCACCTAATTGACTGTAATGTATCCGAATGTGTTAACTTTCATACAGTACAATACATTGTTCAGGGCTAAGACACCGTACCCTTGAGTATTGTCTGTAGCGTATAGGATGAAACTTAAGTTTGTCATTTTTCTTTTTCCCTTCTCTTCTGTTTTTATTGTCATTTCCATGTCCCCTCGATCCCTGACTGCGTAAGGCGTCCGACTCCTATGTCTGCGATCATATCTGTGTGATACACGAAACACCAAAATAAATGCGAGCAACATTTATATCATTTAATACAATTACAACAAACTCTGAGATTATATGATTTTTTTTTTCCCCAGTGTCAGGAGTATCAATACTACCGACACATATTTATAACATCCATCATATTTTCATCAGGGTGTTACCCAATAATGCCACACAAACCAGTAGTTTCATAATTATAAGGATTCAATTAAACCTAATAGAAAGGAATTTATATGAGTATATCTAAGTTGTAGGTTATGATACCACCATAGAAAACCCATTTATATGGATTTAATCTAACAGAGGAAGCACTATCAAAATGTCTCATGGCAACTGGTTTTCAAGTGTGTGCTGGACAACTACCAGTTCAGGTTTGCTGATGCTTATCTGTTCATTGATAAGTGAGGTTTGCTCTCTCTCTCTCTCTCTCTCTCTCTCTCTCTCTCTCTCTCTCTCTATATATATATATATATATATATATATATATATAATCTGCTATCATGTGAAGGTGAATGGGAGGCCTGATAACTCCACGATGCGATGACGCAACGATGCGATTTTAAACTGCTTGTTAGGTAACGCTAGATATGGGCGATGTTGATATGTGCCAGTGGTGTCAGCAGCTGCCACATTCTGGATGAAGTTACTTACATTTGTTACATGTGATTAATAAACAGCATTCTGATTCATTATTTTCAGGCAGTTTTTGTCTGTATTTTACAGCGTCCATTGCTTGGAAACGACAATAAAATAAAATACGATTAAAGTCTACAATTATGAATCTTGATCGGTTGTCTTTGTTTTGCAGTATAATATTTAAAGTTGATCTTTTTACTTTTCATGATGGCAAAAGTAACACCGAAAAAAAAATTTCTTTTAATAAATATTACACTTTTATGTCGCCTCAACAATCGTCATATCTCGCCTCTCGTGTACAGGCACCCACCTACCCACCTCAAACCAGCTCCCTCCCTCAGTCCTGTGAATGCTTCGATCAGAGCTCACTACTAATGATTCGCGGTTACTATCTCGGCCAGCGTTGACAACACTAAGGTGGCCCTCGCGAGTGCGGCCAACTGTACATCATCAAGTGTGAGAAGCCCTTAAGTTTTCAGGAGAGGTGATGAAGTGCAACTATGATGCCAAGGCAAGTGAGGTGAGCTTCAAGGATTATAACCAAGTTTGGTTATATAATCCTCAGCAGAAGAAGGGAAACTCACCGAAGCTGCAGAGTCCATGAGATGGGCCTTACACTGTGTTAGACAGCCTATCAGATGTAACGTATCAGATTCAGGGAGGCAGAAAGTCTCTCCCAAAGGTAGTACATGTGAATCGTCTGTGGCAGTACCATGGGCCAGGACAGTACAGCTGGGACATCTCCAAGGATTCGTGTTCTCCCGCTGCCGAGGATGTTGAGGAGGACCACGAAGCTGAAGTGCAAGAGGATGGTGACAGTTTCTTGAGGGAAGAAGTGAATCAGGAAGAGGACCAAGACCTTCCTTGAGGAGTGGACGGGGTGGAGGAGCAAGGACGTCGTTGGAAGTGGCATAGAAGAAGACTTGATAAGTTGAAGGATTATTTTTTTGTATAGTTAGATGTTTCATTAGGATTAAGGTTTATGTTGTATATATTGTGTAGTTTTGTCGGGACAACAAAGAACTAGGGAGGGGGTAGTGTTAAGAAGCGAGATTTGCCAGTTACGTAGCCGAATTGGTTCTCGACGTTTCCTGTACCGTAGCTAGTTCCAATACAAGTCAGAGTTGCCAGTTTTCCTGTTGTTTGTGAGTGTAGTTATTTCGTAAGTTATGCATTAATTTTTGTGCTCTTTTTTCTCTATAATGTTTTAGATATGTGATTGTTTGTTAAATTACGTAATTTAATTAAAGTTTGTATGCTAAATAATCTAGAGTGTAGTGCAGTGTGGGAGAGCTCTGGCATGTTTTGGTTGTCTCCGAGTTGGTAACTGTGCTCTCTCTCTCTCTCTCTCTCTCTCTCTGGAATACACCAGAACTGTGGAAAAATGTAGATCATTCTCAAACAATGTAAGCTTATATAACGTTGGAGAAGAGACTAGAACAAGTTCAGTTGGTTTTCAGTTGAGTTTGAGTGTAGTGCAGTGTCAGTGCTGTATGTGTGTCATCGGTACTTGTGAAAATAGTGAAGTGTTGTTGTCAAGCTCTGTGACTGCAGTTAGTAAAGTTTGTATAGCTCCAGTGCTTAAGTTGGGAAGCATGCAATGTAATTATTTGGAAAATAAAGACAGTGAACTTAAGAAGCCAGTGTTTACTAACCACACCTCAGCTGATCTTGTGTACTGTACACCTAAAGGCTGACCATAGGAAGAGCAACTCACTGGGCAACGTCCTCCCTGTACTGAACTACTGCTGTTGGAGCCTGTGGCAGTGTGGGATGGGGACGTAACACTGGTGTCAGGAGAGGGATTATTTAGGGCTGCAGTGAGTCTAACTTTCGACATGGAAGCAGAAGGTGTGCAGACTAGGTCTCTAGCTGGGCAGGAGGAAGAAATGTCTCTCGAGACAATTGTGAAGCTATTACAGGGACTGAATGAAGGACAGAAAGAACTTAAAGGACGATTACAGACACAAACTAAAAAACTCAAAGAACAATTACAGGCACAAACTAAAGAACTTAAAGAACAGTTACAGGCACTAAGTGTACAACTGAAGCCATAGAGTGAACAACTACAGGCACAAAATGAAGAACAAAAAGAATTATATGAACAAATTCAAGAGGCATCAGAAGAGCAACAGAGGGAATTACAACTGAGGATGCAAGGACAGCTAGATGCTTTAATGGGGGAAATGATGGAAGAATAGGAACAGCTTAAGGAGGAAGTAGATGCCAAGCTTGAGCAGCAGAAGTATGAGTTGGCAGTGCTACTGTACTAGCCTCAAGGGTGCTGCAATGGAAATTCTACGCCAGATGTCAGCAGAGGAGATGATGTAAATGGAGGATGCAGATTTGCAGCCAGTGCTAGAGTGGCTGCAGTGGAGTACGGTGAGATCATTTTGGGAAGAAGTTTCCAGGTTAAGCCCTGCGACCAAGAGTTACTGGAGTCAGTGGGACCTTCTTCATTTAAACAATGGACTACTGGAGCGTCAGTGGGAGACACCCGATGGCCTCAGCAATATTGGCAACTGGTGGTTCCGAAGAAAATGAAGTCCGAGATCTTGGATGAGTCCCATAACCAGATCATTAATGGGGACCTGGGAGAGAAGAAAACTCTAAGCCAGCTGCGACAGAGGTTCTACTGGATTGGCATGTGTCAGGATTTTGAAGAGCAGTGTCGGGCCTGTGATGTGTGTTGTGCCAAGAAGGGACCCAAGAAACGTGGTTGCGCCCCTCCTCAGCTGTACCAAGTGGGTGCACCAATGGAAAGAATCATGGCGGACATTGCTGGACCTCTGGCCAGAAGCCTATGCCATCCCCGATCAAGAGGCTGCAACTGTTGCTCAGGTGTTGATTGACCAGTTTTTCTGTCGTTTTGGGATGCCACAACAGCTACATTCAGACCAGGGTAGAAACTTCGAGTCTGCTGTGTTCCGTGACTGCTGCAAGTTTTGGGGGATCAAGAAGACCAGGACGACCTCTCTAAGGCCACAGTCAGATGGGATGGTGGAGAAATTCAACTGGACCCTAGGACAAGGACTGGCCAAGTACTGCATAGATGGACAAACAGAATGGGACCAGAAATTACCTGCGTTGCTGATGGCATATTGGTCTGCATTCCATGAGTCTACCAGCTACTCCCCTGCAAAACTGATGTTCGGCCATGAGTTACACTTACCTGTTGACTTGCTAATGGCAAGACCACCTGGTGAAGAGCTGCCTACAGACACCACTGGCTATGCGATGCACTTTTAGGAAAGGCTGGCTGAGGTACAGCTGGCCCCACTCCCGCGAGGGCCACAGCATTGTCAACGCTGGCCAAGATATTTACTCTGAAACACTAGTAGAGAGATGCGTTCGAAGCATCCACAGCCAGTAAGAGAGAGTCGTACAGAGAGAGTTTGGGGGGGAGGAAGGGGGTTTGAGAAGAGTGGGGGGATACCTATGCACGAGAGGTGAGGGATGACGTCTGAAACAGATGAGTGGAAGGCTGGAAGCTATATATAATATAATTCTACAATACCTGGTAACAAATCATATATATTTTAATACCTTTATTGTCAAGTTATTACCGCTGTGAAAAGTGGCACAGTTAATGCTTGGAAACCATAAAGTATAATGCTATTGAATATAGCAAATGTAAATCCTTAATACTGCATGCGGTAATTGCTGACACCCCTAGCACACACCTCCGTATCCTCCTTATCAAGCGTTTCCTAACACCCGACAACATTGGCTCGCTTATCTCTCGCATGATAACAGGAGTGTCATATTCTAGATACCGTACAGTAGAGTAGCTTGTTTACAACTTAGTACTATTTCTTTAGCACCTAATTGACTGTAATGTATCCGAATGTGTTAACTTTCATACAGTACAATACATTGTTCAGGGCTAAGACACCGTACCCTTGAGTATTGTCTGTAGCGTATAGGATGAAACTTAAGTTTGTCATTTTTCTTTTTCCCTTCTCTTCTGTTTTTATTGTCATTTCCATGTCCCCTCGATCCCTGACTGCGTAAGGCGTCCGACTCCTATGTCTGCGATCATATCTGTGTGATACACGAAACACCAAAATAAATGCGAGCAACATTTATATCATTTAATACAATTACAACAAACTCTGAGATTATATGATTTTTTTCCCCAGTGTCAGGAGTATCAATACTACCGACACATATTTATAACATCCATCATATTTTCATCAGGGTGTTACCCAATAATGCCACACAAACCAGTAGTTTCATAATTATAAGGATTCAATTAAACCTAATAGAAAGGAATTTATATGAGTATATCTAAGTTGTAGGTTATGATACCACCATAGAAAACCCATTTATATGGATTTAATCTAACAGAGGAAGCACTATCAAAATGTCTCATGGCAACTGGTTTTCAAGTGTGTGCTGGACAACTACCAGTTCAGGTTTGCTGATGCTTATCTGTTCATTGATAAGTGAGGTTTGCTCTCTCTCTCTCTCTCTCTCTCTCTCTCTCTCTCTCTATATATATATATATATATATATATATATATATATATATATATATATATATATATATAATCTGCTATCATGTGAAGGTGAATGGGAGGCCTGATAACTCCACGATGCGATGACGCAACGATGCGATTTTAAACTGCTTGTTAGGTAACGCTAGATATGGGCGATGTTGATATGTGCCAGTGGTGTCAGCAGCTGCCACATTCTGGATGAAGTTACTTACATTTGTTACATGTGATTAATAAACAGCATTCTGATTCATTATTTTCAGGCAGTTTTTGTCTGTATTTTACAGCGTCCATTGCTTGGAAACGACAATAAAATAAAATACGATTAAAGTCTACAATTATGAATCTTGATCGGTTGTCTTTGTTTTGCAGTATAATATTTAAAGTTGATCTTTTTACTTTTCATGATGGCAAAAGTAACACCGAAAAAAATTTTCCTTTTAATAAATATTACACTTTTCTGTCGCCTCAACAATCGTCATATCTCGCCTCTCGTGTACAGGCACCCACCTACCCACCTCAAACCAGCTCCCTCCCTCAGTCCTGTGAATGCTTCGATCAGAGCTCACTACTAATGATTCGCGGTTACTATCTCGGCCAGCGTTGACAACACTAAGGTGGCCCTCGCGGAGTGCGGCCAACTGTACATCATCAAGTGTGAGAAGCCCTTAAGTTTTCAGGAGAGGTGATGAAGTGCAACTATGATGCCAAGGCAAGTGAGGTGAGCTTCAAGGATTATAACCAAGTTTGGTTATATAATCCTCAGCAGAAGAAGGAAACTCACCGAAGCTGCAGAGTCCATGAGATGGGCCTTACACTGTGTTAGACAGCCTATCAGATGTAACGTATCAGATTCAGGGAGGCAGAAAGTCTCTCCCAAAGGTAGTACATGTGAATCGTCTGTGGCAGTACCATGGGCCAGGACAGTACAGCTGGGACATCTCCAAGGATTCGTGTTCTCCCGCTGCCGAGGATGTTGAGGAGGACCACGAAGCTGAAGTGCAAGAGGATGGTGACAGTTTCTTGAGGGAAGAAGTGAATCAGGAAGAGGACCAAGACCTTCCTTGAGGGAGTGGACGGGGTGGAGGAGCAAGGACGTCGTTGGAAGTGGCATAGAAGAAGACTTGATAAGTTGAAGGATTATTTTTGTATAGTTAGATGTTTCATTAGGATTAAGGTTTATGTTGTATATATTGTGTAGTTTTGTCAGGACAACAAAGAACTAGGGAGGGGTAGTGTTAAGAAGCGAGATTTGCCAGTTACGTAGCCGAATTGGTTCTCGACGTTTCCTGTACCGTAGCTAGTTCCAATACAAGTCAGAGTTGCCAGTTTTCCTGTTGTTTGTGAGTGTAGTTATTTCGTAAGTTATGCATTAATTTTTGTGCTCTTTTTCTCTATAATGTTTTAGATATGTGATTGTTTGTTAAATTACGTAATTTAATTAAAGTTTGTATGCTAAATAATCTAGAGTGTAGTGCAGTGTGGGAGAGCTCTGGCATGTTTTGGTTGTCTCCGAGTTGGTAACTGTGCTCTCTCTCTCTCTCTCTCTCTCTCTCTGGAATACACCAGAACTGTGGAAAAATGTAGATCATTCTCAAACAATGTAAGCTTATATAACGTTGGAGAAGAGACTAGAACAAGTTCAGTTGGTTTTCAGTTGAGTTTGAGTGTAGTGCAGTGTCAGTGCTGTATGTGTGTCATCGGTACTTGTGAAAATAGTGAAGTGTTGTTGTCAAGCTCTGTGACTGCAGTTAGTAAAGTTTGTATAGCTCCAGTGCTTAAGTTGGGAAGCATGCAATGTAATTATTTGGAAAATAAAGACAGTGAACTTAAGAAGCCAGTGTTTACTAACCACACCTCAGCTGATCTTGTGTACTGTACACCTAAAGGCTGACCATAGGAAGAGCAACTCACTGGGCAACGTCCTCCCTGTACTGAACTACTGCTGTTGGAGCCTGTGGCAGTGTGGGATGGGGACGTAACACTGGTGTCAGGAGAGGGATTATTTAGGGCTGCAGTGAGTCTAACTTTCGACATGGAAGCAGAAGGTGTGCAGACTAGGTCTCTAGCTGGGCAGGAGGAAGAAATGTCTCTCGAGACAATTGTGAAGCTACTACAGGGACTGAATGAAGGACAGAAAGAACTTAAAGGACGATTACAGACACAAACTAAAAAACTCAAAGAACAATTACAGGCACAAACTAAAGAACTTAAAGAACAGTTACAGGCACTAAGTGTACAACTGAAGCCATAGAGTGAACAACTACAGGCACAAAATGAAGAACAAAAAGAATTATATGAACAAATTCAAGAGGCATCAGAAGAGCAACAGAGGGAATTACAACTGAGGATGCAAGGACAGCTAGATGCTTTAATTGTGGAAATGATGGAAGAATAGGAACAGCTTAAGGAGGAAGTAGATGCCAAGCTTGAGCAGCAGAAGTATGAGTTGGCAGTGCTACTGTACTAGCCTCAAGGGTGCTGCAATGGAAATTCTACGCCAGATGTCAGCAGAGGAGATGATGTAAATGGAGGATGCAGATTTGCAGCCAGTGCTAGAGTGGCTGCAGTGGAGTACGGTGAGATCATTTTGGGAAGAAGTTTCCAGGTTAAGCCCTGCGACCAAGAGTTACTGGAGTCAGTGGGACCTTCTTCATTTAAACAATGGACTACTGGAGCGTCAGTGGGAGACACCCGATGGCCTCAGCAATATTGGCAACTGGTGGTTCCGAAGAAAATGAAGTCCGAGATCTTGGATGAGTCCCATAACCAGATCATTAATGGGGACCTGGGAGAGAAGAAAACTCTAAGCCAGCTGCGACAGAGGTTCTACTGGATTGGCATGTGTCAGGATTTTGAAGAGCAGTGTCGGGCCTGTGATGTGTGTTGTGCCAAGAAGGGACCCAAGAAACGTGGTTGCGCCCCTCCTCAGCTGTACCAAGTGGGTGCACCAATGGAAAGAATCATGGCGGACATTGCTGGACCTCTGGCCAGAAGCCTATGCCATCCCCGATCAAGAGGCTGCAACTGTTGCTCAGGTGTTGATTGACCAGTTTTTCTGTCGTTTTGGGATGCCACAACAGCTACATTCAGACCAGGGTAGAAACTTCGAGTCTGCTGTGTTCCGTGACTGCTGCAAGTTTTGGGGGATCAAGAAGACCAGGACGACCTCTCTAAGGCCACAGTCAGATGGGATGGTGGAGAAATTCAACTGGACCCTAGGACAAGGACTGGCCAAGTACTGCATAGATGGACAAACAGAATGGGACCAGAAATTACCTGCGTTGCTGATGGCATATTGGTCTGCATTCCATGAGTCTACCAGCTACTCCCCTGCAAAACTGATGTTCGGCCATGAGTTACACTTACCTGTTGACTTGCTAATGGCAAGACCACCTGGTGAAGAGCTGCCTACAGACACCACTGGCTATGCGATGCACTTTTAGGAAAGGCTGGCTGAGGTACAGCTGGCCGCACTCCCGCGAGGGCCACAGCGTTGTCAACGCTGGCCAAGATATTTACTCTGAAACACTAGTAGAGAGATGCGTTCGAAGCATCCACAGCCAGTAAGAGAGAGTCGTACAGAGAGAGTTTGGGGGGGAGGAAGGGGGTTTGAGAAGAGTGGGGGCATACCTATGCACGAGAGGTGAGGGATGACGTCTGAAACAGATGAGTGGAAGGCTGGAAGCTATATATAATATAATTCTACAATACCTGGTAACAAATCATATATATTTTAATACCTTTATTGTCAAGTTATTACCGCTGTGAAAAGTGGCACAGTTAATGCTTGGAAACCATAAAGCATAATGCTATTGAATATAGCAAATGTAAATCATGGGTGTAGGGGTTTTTTCTAGAATACTCCCCCAGTATCACTGCTTGTCGTAAAAGGCTACTTAAAGGGTTGGCGGAGGTTTAGTGCCCCTCCCCAGAAAATAACTAACTAAAAATACAAACAATAAGCCTCGGACAAGGACTGACCAAACGTTGACGACCAAGGACTGGACAAAGGACATTGCAATTGGAACGTGGAATGTAAGGGGAGCGAATCATGAGGTGAAAAGAGAGAGAGATTGTCCAGGTGCTTGAGGATGCGAAAGTGGATGTATGTGGAATAACTGAAACAAAATGGAGAGGAGAAAGTGTGAGAGAATGGGAGTATGGATGGGGTATATGTGCAGGAGTAGGTGAGAATGAGAGGGCAAAGGAAGGAGTTTGTATAGTTGTGAGTAAACGATGGAAGAGGAGCATAAGACAGTATGGATCAGTTGGATCAAGGATTGTGTGGGTAAAGTTGAAAGTTGGAATACAAATGTGGGCGATTGTGTGTGTGTATGCACCAACGCAAGATCGTGCTAGAAGAGTGAGAGAAGAGTTCTGGACAAATGTAGAAGTGTGCATGGAAAAGTTTGGAAGGAATGAGAGAGTGTTTTTGATTGGTGATATGAATGGTAAAGTTGGGAATGTGAAGGTGGATGGAATAGTTGGTGAGTGGGGTGTGCCTGCTGAGATAGATGAGAATGGCAGTGCGTTAGTGGACATTTGTGCTGGGAGGGGGTTGGTGATAGCCAATACCCTCTTCAGGCATAAAATGATCCACAGGTATACATGGCGAGTGATGAGAAGGGTGGGTGGTGAACTGAATGAAAGGAAGGCAATGATTGATTATGTGTGTGTGGATGAAAGGATGCGAAGATGTATATTGGATGCAAGAGTTTATAGAGGTTGGGGGAGTGGACTTTCTGACCACTACTTGGTGGTGGCCAGAATTAAAGTCCAAGTAAGATGGAGGAATAGAAGAAGGGAAAGATGAGAGGAAGGAGTAGTTGCAAGGAGAGTGGAAAGGTTACAAGAGGATGAGAAAAAGGCAGAGTATAAGAGAGAAGTGGAGGAACGATTGGGCAAATATGAACTGGAGCAGATGGGGGACGTGGAAGGTGTGTGTAGAATATTTACAGAAGAAATATGTGCAGCATGTGATGTGGTGTGTGGAAGGAAGAGAAGACGGAGGGGGGTGCAAGGAACGGCGTGGTGGACTGAAGAGGTGGAAACAGGCTGTGGCACAAAAGAAGAAAGCATACAATGAATGGATGAGGAATAGGGGCGTGGAAGAGGTTGAGAGGCGGAAGAGAGAGTTATATGTAGAAAGAAAGAGAGAGGTGAAAAGATTAGTAAGAGAGAGTAAGAAGAGAGTGGATGAGGAATTTGGAAGGAATTTGAGTGTAAAGTGGAGGGACTGTAAGAAAATGTTCTGGAGAGAGGTGAAAAGAGTAAGACAGGGTGGAAGTGAAGTTAGCAGGGGAGTGAAAGATAAAAATGGTAGATTACTAGTGGAGAAGGGAGAAAAAGTGAGCAGATGGAGAGAACACTTTAAGGAATTGTTGAATGTGGAGGATGGAAGTAATGCGAGTATAAGTGGCTGGGGAATGGCTGGGAGAAGGAGGGAGGTGAGAAGACAGGAAGAAATCAGTAGGATAGAAGTTGTGGAAGCAATGAAGAAAGTTAAATCAGGGAAAGCCCCAGGAATTGATGGAGTGTGTGGTGAAATGCTGAAGCATGGGGGAGAGATAGTAGTAGAATGGATGTGGAAGATGTGCAGATTGGCCTGGGAGGAAGGTAGAGTCCCGGAGGATTGGAAGTCAGGTATAATTATTCCCTTGTACAAAGGAAAAGGGGAAAAAGAAGTGTGTGGTAATCATAGGGGCATTTGTCTTCTTAGTATAATAGGAAAAGTGTATGGTAGGATACTTATTGACAGAGTTAGAGAAAGAACAGAGGAATTAGTTGGAGAAGAACAGGGAGGCTTTAGGAAGGGAAAAGGTTGTGTAGATCAGATATTCATTCTCAGATCTTTAGTGGAAAAGTTTCTAGAGAAGGGAAAGAAGTTGTATGCAGCTTTCATGGATTTGGAGAAAGCATATGACAGGGTGGATAGACTAGGATTGTGGAAAGTGTTAAGAATATATGGAGTAGATGGGAAGTTGTTGAATGCTGTGAAGAGTATGTACGATGGTGCGAAGGCTGCAGTGCGTGTGGATGGTGAACTAAGTGAATTTTTCTCTTTGAAAGTTGGGTTGAAACAGGGATGTGTCATGTCTCCATGGTTGTTCAATCTGTACATGGATGAGGTAATAAAAGAGGTACAAGGTAGGGTAGTGGATGTTGGAGTGGCCCTGGTGAGAGAGGATAGTGTTTGGAAACTCCATGTGCTGTTGTTTGCAGATGATACTGTGTTGTTGAGTGAAGACGAAGGGGAGCTGCAAGGCTTGGTGGATGAGTTTGGGAGAGTGTGTAAGAAACGGAATCTAAAGGTGAATGTAGGGAAGAGTAAAGTGATGGTCTTTGAGAGAGGTGAAGTCAGTGAATGTACAGCGAGGTTGGATGGTGAGGAATTGGAAAATGTGAGTACGTTTAAGTACTTGGGTAGTGTGATGAGTAAGGATGGAGGTTTGGAGGGTGAAGTGCTTGAAATGGTACAGCAGGGAAGAAAGGTTGCTGGTTCTTTGAAAGCAGTGATAAGAAACAGGGAAGTGAGCATGGAAGTGAAAAAGTTACTACATGACAGTATTGTGATACCAACTCTAACTTACGGAAGTGAAGCTTGGACGTTGTTGGAAGGACACAAGTCAAGAGTGAGAGCAGTGGAAATGAGTTATTTAAGAGGAGCCTGTGGAGTCACATGGAGAGACAGGCTGACGAATGAGGATATAAAGGAGCGTTGTGGTGTTGATTTGGATGTGATAGGAAGCGTTATGAGGAACATACTGAGGTGGTTTGGCCATGTGGAGAGAATGGAGGGTGAAAGACTGACGAAGAGAGTGTATGTGAGTGAGGTGGAGGGGGAAAGAGGGAGGGGGAGGCCGAGGATGAGATGGAGGGATGGGGTGGAGAGGTATATGAGAGAGGGGGGTGTGAGTTGGGAGCAGGGAAGTGAAATGGCGGGGGACAGGGCGACTTGGAGGCGATTTGTTTGTGGCCACCCCAAACGGGACTGAGGCGTCTGGCAATAGATAGAGATAGATAAATCCTTAATACTGCATGCGGTAATTGCTGACACCCCTAGCACACACCTCCGTATCCTCCTTATCAAGCGTTTCCTAACACCCGCAACATTGGCTCGCTTATCTCTCGCATGATAACAGGAGTGTCATATTCTAGATACCGTACAGTAGAGTAGCTTGTTTACAACTTAGTACTATTTCTTTAGCACCTAATTGACTGTAATGTATCCGAATGTGTTAACTTTCATACAGTACAATACATTGTTCAGGGCTAAGACACCGTACCCTTGAGTATTGTCTGTAGCGTATAGGATGAAACTTAAGTTTGTCATTTTTCTTTTTCCCTTCTCTTCTGTTTTTATTGTCATTTCCATGTCCCCTCGATCCCTGACTGCGTAAGGCGTCCGACTCCTATGTCTGCGATCATATCTGTGTGATACACGAAACACCAAAATAAATGCGAGCAACATTTATATCATTTAATACAATTACAACAAACTCTGAGATTATATGATTTTTTTTCCCCAGTGTCAGGAGTATCAATACTACCGACACATATTTATAACATCCATCATATTTTCATCAGGGTGTTACCCAATAATGCCACACAAACCAGTAGTTTCATAATTATAAGGATTCAATTAAACCTAATAGAAAGGAATTTATATGAGTATATCTAAGTTGTAGGTTATGATACCACCATAGAAAACCCATTTATATGGATTTAATCTAACAGAGGAAGCACTATCAAAATGTCTCATGGCAACTGGTTTTCAAGTGTGTGCTGGACAACTACCAGTTCAGGTTTGCTGATGCTTATCTGTTCATTGATAAGTGAGGTTTGCTCTCACTCTCTCTCTCTCTCTCTCTCTCTCTCTCTCTCTCTCTCTCTCTATATATATATATATATATATATATATATATATATATAATCTGCTATCATGTGAAGGTGAATGGGAGGCCTGATAACTCCACGATGCGATGACGCAACGATGCGATTTTAAACTGCTTGTTAGGTAACGCTAGATATGGGCGATGTTGATATGTGCCAGTGGTGTCAGCAGCTGCCACATTCTGGATGAAGTTACTTACATTTGTTACATGTGATTAATAAACAGCATTCTGATTCATTATTTTCAGACAGTTTTCGTCTGTATTTTACAGCGTCCATTGCTTGGAAACGACAATAAAATAAAATACGATTAAAGTCTACAATTATGAATCTTGATCGGTTGTCTTTGTTTTGCAGTATAATATTTAAAGTTGATCTTTTTACTTTTCATGATGGCAAAAGTAACACCGAAAAAAAAAATTTCTTTTAATAAATATTACAGTTTTATGTCGCCTCAACAATCGTTATATCTCGCCTCTCGTGTACAGGCACCCACCTACCCACCTCAAACCCGCTCCCTCCCTCAGTCCTGTGAATGCTTCGATCAGAGCTCACTACTAATGATTCGCGGTTACTATCTCGGCCAGCGTTGACAACACTAAGGTGGCCCTCGCGGGAGTGCGGCCAACTGTACATCATCAAGTGTGAGAAGCCCTCAAGTTTTCAGGAGAGGTGATGAAGTGCAACTATGATGCCAAGGCAAGTGAGGTGAGCTTCAAGGATTATAACCAAGTTTGGTTATATAATCCTCAGCAGAAGAAGGGAAACTCACCGAAGCTGCAGAGTCCATGAGATGGGCCTTACACTGTGTTAGACAGCCTATCAGATGTAACGTATCAGATTCAGGGAGGCAGAAAGTCTCTCCCAAAGGTAGTACATGTGAATCGTCTGTGGCAGTACCATGGGCCAGGACAGTACAGCTGGGACATCTCCAAGGATTCGTGTTCTCCCGCTGCCGAGGATGTTGAGGAGGACCACGAAGCTGAAGTGCAAGAGGATGGTGACAGTTTCTTGAGGGAAGAAGTGAATCAGGAAGAGGACCAAGACCTTCCTTGAGGAGTGGACGGGGTGGAGGAGCAAGGACGTCGTTGGAAGTGGCATAGAAGAAGACTTGATAAGTTGAAGGATTATTTTTGTATAGTTAGATGTTTCATTAGGATTAAGGTTTATGTTGTATATATTGTGTAGTTTTGTCGGGACAACAAAGAACTAGGGAGGGGGTAGTGTTAAGAAGCGAGATTTGCCAGTTACGTAGCCGAATTGGTTCTCGACGTTTCCTGTACCGTAGCTAGTTCCAATACAAGTCAGAGTTGCCAGTTTTCCTGTTGTTTGTGAGTGTAGTTATTTCGTAAGTTATGCATTAATTTTTGTGCTCTTTTTCTCTATAATGTTTTAGATATGTGATTGTTTGTTAAATTACGTAATTTAATTAAAGTTTGTATGCTAAATAATCTAGAGTGTAGTGCAGTGTGGGAGAGCTCTGGCATGTTTTGGTTGTCTCCGAGTTGGTAACTGTGCTCTCTCTCTCTCTCTCTCTCTCTCTCTCTCTCTGGAATACACCAGAACTGTGGAAAAATGTAGATCATTCTCAAACAATGCAAGCTTATATAACGTTGGAGAAGAGACTAGAACAAGTTCAGTTGGTTTTCAGTTGAGTTTGAGTGTAGTGCAGTGTCAGTGCTGTATGTGTGTCATCGGTACTTGTGAAAATAGTGAAGTGTTGTTGTCAAGCTCTGTGACTGCAGTTAGTAAAGTTTGTATAGCTCCAGTGCTTAAGTTGGGAAGCATGCAATGTAATTATTTGGAAAATAAAGACAGTGAACTTAAGAAGCCAGTGTTTACTAACCACACCTCAGCTGATCTTGTGTACTGTACACCTAAAGGCTGACCATAGGAAGAGCAACTCACTGGGCAACGTCCTCCCTGTACTGAACTACTGCTGTTGGAGCCTGTGGCAGTGTGGGATGGGGACGTAACACTGGTGTCAGGAGAGGGATTATTTAGGGCTGCAGTGAGTCTAACTTTCGACATGGAAGCAGAAGGTGTGCAGACTAGGTCTCTAGCTGGGCAGGAGGAAGAAATGTCTCTCGAGACAATTGTGAAGCTATTACAGGGACTGAATGAAGGACAGAAAGAACTTAAAGGACGATTACAGACACAAACTAAAAAACTCAAAGAACAATTACAGGCACAAACTAAAGAACTTAAAGAACAGTTACAGGCACTAAGTGTACAACTGAAGCCATAGAGTGAACAACTACAGGCACAAAATGAAGAACAAAAAGAATTATATGAACAAATTCAAGAGGCATCAGAAGAGCAACAGAGGGAATTACAACTGAGGATGCAAGGACAGCTAGATGCTTTAATGGGGAAATGATGGAAGAATAGGAACAGCTTAAGGAGGAAGTAGATGCCAAGCTTGAGCAGCAGAAGTATGAGTTGGCAGTGCTACTGTACTAGCCTCAAAGGGTGCTGCAATGGAAATTCTACGCCAGATGTCAGCAGAGGAGATGATGTAAATGGAGGATGCAGATTTGCAGCCAGTGCTAGAGTGGCTGCAGTGGAGTACGGTGAGATCATTTTGGGAAGAAGTTTCCAGGTTAAGCCCTGCGACCAAGAGTTACTGGAGTCAGTGGGACCTTCTTCATTTAAACAATGGACTACTGGAGCGTCAGTGGGAGACACCCGATGGCCTCAGCAATATTGGCAACTGGTGGTTCCGAAGAAAATGAAGTCCGAGATCTTGGATGAGTCCCATAACCAGATCATTAATGGGGACCTGGGAGAGAAGAAAACTCTAAGCCAGCTGCGACAGAGGTTCTACTGGATTGGCATGTGTCAGGATTTTGAAGAGCAGTGTCGGGCCTGTGATGTGTGTTGTGCCAAGAAGGGACCCAAGAAACGTGGTTGCGCCCCTCCTCAGCTGTACCAAGTGGGTGCACCAATGGAAAGAATCATGGCGGACATTGCTGGACCTCTGGCCAGAAGCCTATGCCATCCCCGATCAAGAGGCTGCAACTGTTGCTCAGGTGTTGATTGACCAGTTTTTCTGTCATTTTGGGATGCCACAACAGCTACATTCAGACCAGGGTAGAAACTTCGAGTCTGCTGTGTTCCATGACTGCTGCAAGTTTTGGGGGATCAAAAAGACCAGGACGACCTCTCTAAGGCCACAGTCAGATGGGATGGTGGAGAAATTCAACTGGACCCTAGGACAAGGACTGGCCAAGTACTGCATAGATGGACAAACAGAATGGGACCAGAAATTACCTGCGTTGCTGATGGCATATTGGTCTGCATTCCATGAGTCTACCAGCTACTCCCCTGCAAAACTGATGTTCGGCCATGAGTTACACTTACCTGTTGACTTGCTAATGGCAAGACCACCTGGTGAAGAGCTGCCTACAGACACCACTGGCTATGCGATGCACTTTTAGGAAAGGCTGGCTGAGGTACAGCTGGCCCCACTCCCGCGAGGGCCACAGCATTGTCAACGCTGGCCAAGATATTTACTCTGAAACACTAGTAGAGAGATGCGTTCGAAGCATCCACAGCCAGTAAGAGAGAGTCGTACAGAGAGAGTTTGGGGGGGAGGAAGGGGGTTTGAGGAGAGTGGGGGGATACCTATGCACGAGAGGTGAGGGATGACGTCTGAAACAGATGAGTGGAAGGCTGGAAGCTATATATAATATAATTCTGCAATACCTGGTAACAAATCATATATATTTTAATACCTTTATTGTCAAGTTATTACCGCTGTGAAAAGTGGCACAGTTAATGCTTGGAAACCATAAAGTATAATGCTATTGAATATAGCAAATGTAAATCCTTAATACTGCATGCGGTAATTGCTGACACCCCTAGCACACACCTCCGTATCCTCCTTATCAAGCGTTTCCTAACACCCGACAACATTGGCTCGCTTATCTCTCGCATGATAACAGGAGTGTCATATTCTAGATACCGTACAGTAGAGTAGCTTGTTTACAACTTAGTACTATTTCTTTAGCACCTAATTGACTGTAATGTATCCGAATGTGTTAACTTTCATACAGTACAATACATTGTTCAGGGCTAAGACACCGTACCCTTGAGTATTGTCTGTAGCGTATAGGATGAAACTTAAGTTTGTCATTTTTCTTTTTCCCTTCTCTTCTGTTTTTATTGTCATTTCCATGTCCCCTCAATCCCTGACTGCGTAAGGCGTCCGACTCCTATGTCTGCGATCATATCTGTGTGATACACGAAACACCAAAATAAATGCGAGCAACATTTATATCATTTAATACAATTACAACAAACTCTGAGATTATATGATTTTTTTTTCCCCAGTGTCAGGAGTATCAATACTACCGACACATATTTATAACATCCATCATATTTTCATCAGGGTGTTACCCAATAATGCCACACAAACCAGTAGTTTCATAATTATAAGGATTCAATTAAACCTAATAGAAAGGAATTTATATGAGTATATCTAAGTTGTAGGTTATGATACCACCATAGAAAACCCATTTATATGGATTTAATCTAACAGAGGAAGCACTATCAAAATGTCTCATGGCAACTGGTTTTCAAGTGTGTGCTGGACAACTACCAGTTCAGGTTTCCTGATGCTTATCTGTTCATTGATAAGTGAGGTTTGCTCTCTCTCTCTCTCTCTCTCTCTCTCTCTCTCTCTCTCTATATATATATATATATATATATATATATATATATATATAATCTGCTATCATGTGAAGGTGAATGGGAGGCCTGATAACTCCACGATGCGATGACGCAACGATGCGATTTTAAACTGCTTGTTAGGTAACGCTAGATATGGGCGATGTTGATATGTGCCAGTGGTGTCAGCAGCTGCCACATTCTGGATGAAGTTACTTACATTTGTTACATGTGATTAATAAACAGCATTCTGATTCATTATTTTCAGGCAGTTTTTGTCTGTATTTTACAGCGTCCATTGCTTGGAAACGACAATAAAATAAAATACGATTAAAGTCTACAATTATGAATCTTGATCGGTTGTCTTTGTTTTGCAGTATAATATTTAAAGTTGATCTTTTTACTTTTCATGATGGCAAAAGTAACACCGAAAAAAAAAATTTCTTTCAATAAATATTACACTTTTATGTCGCCTCAACAATCGTCATATCTCGCCTCTCGTGTACAGGCACCCACCTACCCACCTCAAACCCGCTCCCTCCCTCAGTCCTGTGAATGCTTCGATCAGAGCTCACTACTAATGATTCGCGGTTACTATCTCGGCCAGCGTTGACAACACTAAGGTGGCCCTCGCGGGAGTGCGGCCAACTGTACATCATCAAGTGTGAGAAGCCCTTAAGTTTTCAGGAGAGGTGATGAAGTGCAACTATGATGCCAAGGCAAGTGAGGTGAGCTTCAAGGATTATAACCAAGTTTGGTTATATAATCCTCAGCAGAAGAAGGGAAACTCACCGAAGCTGCAGAGTCCATGAGATGGGCCTTACACTGTGTTAGACAGCCTATCAGATGTAACGTATCAGATTCAGGGAGGCAGAAAGTCTCTCCCAAAGGTAGTACATGTGAATCGTCTGTGGCAGTACCATGGGCCAGGACAGTACAGCTGGGACATCTCCAAGGATTCGTGTTCTCCTGCTGCCGAGGATGTTGAGGAGGACCACGAAGCTGAAGTGCAAGAGGATGGTGACAGTTTCTTGAGGGAAGAAGTGAATCAGGAAGAGGACCAAGACCTTCCTTGAGGAGTGGACGGGGTGGAGGAGCAAGGACGTCGTTGGAAGTGGCATAGAAGAAGACTTGATAAGTTGAAGGATTATTTTTTTGTATAGTTAGATGTTTCATTAGGATTAAGGTTTATGTTGTATATATTGTGTAGTTTTGTCGGGACAACAAAGAACTAGGGAGGGGGTAGTGTTAAGAAGCGAGATTTGCCAGTTACGTAGCCGAATTGGTTCTCGACGTTTCCTGTACCGTAGCTAGTTCCAATACAAGTCAGAGTTGCCAGTTTTCCTGTTGTTTGTGAGTGTAGTTATTTCGTAAGTTATGCATTAATTTTTGTGCTCTTTTTCTCTATAATGTTTTAGATATGTGATTGTTTGTTAAATTACGTAATTTAATTAAAGTTTGTATGCTAAATAATCTAGAGTGTAGTGCAGTGTGGGAGAGCTCTGGCATGTTTTGGTTGTCTCCGAGTTGGTAACTGTGCTCTCTCTCTCTCTCTCTCTCTCTCTCTCTCTGGAATACACCAGAACTGTGGAAAAATGTAGATCATTCTCAAACAATGCAAGCTTATATAACGTTGGAGAAGAGACTAGAACAAGTTCAGTTGGTTTTCAGTTGAGTTTGAGTGTAGTGCAGTGTCAGTGCTGTATGTGTGTCATCGGTACTTGTGAAAATAGTGAAGTGTTGTTGTCAAGCTCTGTGACTGCAGTTAGTAAAGTTTGTATAGCTCCAGTGCTTAAGTTGGGAAGCATGCAATGTAATTATTTGGAAAATAAAGACAGTGAACTTAAGAAGCCAGTGTTTACTAACCACACCTCAGCTGATCTTGTGTACTGTACACCTAAAGGCTGACCATAGGAAGAGCAACTCACTGGGCAACGTCCTCCCTGTACTGAACTACTGCTGTTGGAGCCTGTGGCAGTGTGGGATGGGGACGTAACACTGGTGTCAGGAGAGGGATTATTTAGGGCTGCAGTGAGTCTAACTTTCGACATGGAAGCAGAAGGTGTGCAGACTAGGTCTCTAGCTGGGCAGGAGGAAGAAATGTCTCTCGAGACAATTGTGAAGCTATTACAGGGACTGAATGAAGGACAGAAAGAACTTAAAGGACGATTACAGACACAAACTAAAAAACTCAAAGAACAATTACAGGCACAAACTAAAGAACTTAAAGAACAGTTACAGGCACTAAGTGTACAACTGAAGCCATAGAGTGAACAACTACAGGCACAAAATGAAGAACAAAAAGAATTATATGAACAAATTCAAGAGGCATCAGAAGAGCAACAGAGGGAATTACAACTGAGGATGCAAGGACAGCTAGATGCTTTAATGGGGGAAATGATGGAAGAATAGGAACAGCTTAAGGAGGAAGTAGATGCCAAGCTTGAGCAGCAGAAGTATGAGTTGGCAGTGCTACTGTACTAGCCTCAAGGGTGCTGCAATGGAAATTCTACGCCAGATGTCAGAAGAGGAGATGATGTAAATGGAGGATGCAGATTTGCAGCCAGTGCTAGAGTGGCTGCAGTGGAGTACGGTGAGATCATTTTGGGAAGAAGTTTCCAGGTTAAGCCCTGCGACCAAGAGTTACTGGAGTCAGTGGGACCTTCTTCATTTAAACAATGGACTACTGGAGCGTCAGTGGGAGACACCCGATGGCCTCAGCAATATTGGCAACTGGTGGTTCCGAAGAAAATGAAGTCCGAGATCTTGGATGAGTCCCATAACCAGATCATTAATGGGGACCTGGGAGAGAAGAAAACTCTAAGCCAGCTGCGACAGAGGTTCTACTGGATTGGCATGTGTCAGGATTTTGAAGAGCAGTGTCGGGCCTGTGATGTGTGTTGTGCCAAGAAGGGACCCAAGAAACGTGGTTGCGCCCCTCCTCAGCTGTACCAAGTGGGTGCACCAATGGAAAGAATCATGGCGGACATTGCTGGACCTCTGGCCAGAAGCCTATGCCATCCCCGATCAAGAGGCTGCAACTGTTGCTCAGGTGTTGATTGACCAGTTTTTCTGTCGTTTTGGGATGCCACAACAGCTACATTCAGACCAGGGTAGAAACTTCGAGTCTGCTGTGTTCCGTGACTACTGCAAGTTTTGGGGGATCAAGAAGACCAGGACGACCTCTCTAAGGCCACAGTCAGATGGGATGGTGGAGAAATTCAACTGGACCCTAGGACAAGGACTGGCCAAGTACTGCATAGATGGACAAACAGAATGGGACCAGAAATTACCTGCGTTGCTGATGGCATATTGGTCTGCATTCCATGAGTCTACCAGCTACTCCCCTGCAAAACTGATGTTCGGCCATGAGTTACACTTACCTGTTGACTTGCTAATGGCAAGACCACCTGGTGAAGAGCTGCCTACAGACACCACTGGCTATGCGATGCACTTTTAGGAAAGGCTGGCTGAGGTACAGCTGGCCGCACTCCCGCGAGGGCCACAGCGTTGTCAACGCTGGCCAAGATATTTACTCTGAAACACTAGTAGAGAGATGCATTCGAAGCATCCACAGCCAGTAAGAGAGAGTCGTACAGAGAGAGTTTGGGGGGGAGGAAGGGGGTTTGAGGAGAGTGGGGGGATACCTATGCACGAGAGGTGAGGGATGACGTCTGAAACAGATGAGTGGAAGGCTGGAAGCTATATATAATATAATTCTACAATACCTGGTAACAAATCATATATATTTTAATACCTTTTTTGTCAAGTTATTACCGCTGTGAAAAGTGGCACAGTTAATGCTTGGAAACCATAAAGCATAATGCTATTGAATATAGCAATTGTAAATCCTGGGGGTAGGGGGGTTTTTCAAGAATACTCCCCCAGTATCCCTGCTTGTCGTAAAAGGCGACTAAAAGGGTTGGCGGAGGGTTAGTGCCCCTCCCCAGAAAAGAACTAACTAAAAAAACAAACAATAAGCCTCGGACAAGGACTGACCAAACGTTGACGACCAAGGACTGGACAAAGGACATTGCAATTGGAACGTGGAATGTAAGGGGAGCGAATCATGAGGTGAAAGAGAGAGAGATTGTCCAGGTGCTTGAGGATGCGAAAGTGGATGTATGTGGAATAACTGAAACAAAATGGAGAGGAGAAAGTGTGAGAGAATGGGAGTATGGATGGGGTATATGTGCAGGAGTAGGTGAGAATGAGAGGGCAAAGGAAGGAGTTTGTATAGTTGTGAGTAAACGATGGAAGAGGAGCATAAGACAGTATGGATCAGTTGGATCAAGGATTGTGTGGGTAAAGTTGAAAGTTGGAATACAAATGTGGGCGATTGTGTGTGTGTATGCACCAACGCAAGATCGTGCTAGAAGAGTGAGAGAAGAGTTCTGGACAAATGTAGAAGTGTGCATGGAAAAGTTTGGAAGGAATGAGAGAGTGTTTTTGATTGGTGATATGAATGGTAAAGTTGGGAATGTGAAGGTGGATGGAATAGTTGGTGAGTGGGGTGTGCCTGCTGAGATAGATGAGAATGGCAGTGCGTTAGTGGACATTTGTGCTGGGAGGGGTTGGTGATAGCCAATACCCTCTTCAGGCATAAAATGATCCACAGGTATACATGGCGAGTGATGAGAAGGGTGGGTGGTGAACTGAATGAAAGGAAGGCAATGATTGATTATGTGTGTGTGGATGAAAGGATGCGAAGATGTATATTGGATGCAAGAGTTTATAGAGGTTGGGGGAGTGGACTTTCTGACCACTACTTGGTGGTGGCCAGAATTAAAGTCCAAGTAAGATGGAGGAATAGAAGAAGGGAAAGACGAGAGGAAGGAGTAGTTGCAAGGAGAGTGGAAAGGTTACAAGAGGATGAGAAAAAGGCAGAGTATAAGAGAGAAGTGGAGGAACGATTGGGCAAATATGAACTGGAGCAGATGGGGGACGTGGAAGGTGTGTGTAGAATATTTACAGAAGAAATATGTGCAGCATGTGATGTGGTGTGTGGAAGGAAGAGAAGACGGAGGGGGGTGCAAGGAACGGCGTGGTGGACTGAAGAGGTGAAACAGGCTGTGGCACAAAAGAAGAAAGCATACAATGAATGGATGAGGAATAGGGGCGTGGAAGAGGTTGAGAGGCGGAAGAGAGAGTTATATGTAGAAAGAAAGAGAGAGGTGAAAAGATTAGTAAGAGAGAGTAAGAAGAGAGTGGATGAGGAATTTGGAAGGAATTTGAGTGTAAAGTGGAGGGACTGTAAGAAAATGTTCTGGAGAGAGGTGAAAAGAGTAAGACAGGGTGGAAGTGAAGTTAGCAGGGGAGTGAAAGATAAAAATGGTAGATTACTAGTGGAGAAGGGAGAAAAAGTGAGCAGATGGAGAGAACACTTTAAGGAATTGTTGAATGTGGAGGATGGAAGTAATGCGAGTATAAGTGGCTGGGGAATGGCTGGGAGAAGGAGGGAGGTGAGAAGACAGGAAGAAATCAGTAGGATAGAAGTTGTGGAAGCAATGAAGAAAGTTAAATCAGGGAAAGCCCCAGGAATTGATGGAGTGTGTGGTGAAATGCTGAAGCATGGGGGAGAGATAGTAGTAGAATGGATGTGGAAGATGTGCAGATTGGCCTGGGAGGAAGGTAGAGTCCCGGAGGAGTTGGAAGTCAGGTATAATTATTCCCTTGTACAAAGGAAAAGGGGAAAAAGAAGTGTGTGGTAATCATAGGGGCATTTGTCTTCTTAGTATAATAGGAAAAGTGTATGGTAGGATACTTATTGACAGAGTTAGAGAAAGAACAGAGGAATTAGTTGGAGAAGAACAGGGAGGCTTTAGGAAGGGAAAAGATTGTGTAGATCAGATATTCATTCTCAGATCTTTAGTGGAAAAGTTTCTAGAGAAGGGAAAGAAGTTGTATGCAGCTTTCATGGATTTGGAGAAAGCATATGACAGGGTGGATAGACTAGGATTGTGGAAAGTGTTAAGAATATATGGAGTAGATGGGAAGTTGTTGAATGCTGTGAAGAGTATGTACGATGGTGCGAAGGCTGCAGTGCGTGTGGATGGTGAACTAAGTGAATTTTTCTCTTTGAAAGTTGGGTTGGAAACAGGGATGTGTCATGTCTCCATGGTTGTTCAATCTGTACATGGATGGGGTAATAAAAGAGGTACAAGGTAGGGTAGTGGATGTTGGAGTGGCCCTGGTGAGAGAGGATAGTGTTTGGAAACTCCCTGTGCTGTTGTTTGCAGATGATACTGTGTTGTTGAGTGAAGACGAAGGGGAGGTGCAAGGCTTGGTGGATGAGTTTGGGAGAGTGTGTAAGAAACGGAATCTAAAGGTGAATGTAGGGAAGAGTAAAGTGATGGTCTTTGAGAGAGGTGAAGTCAGTGAATGTACAGCGAGGTTGGATGGTGAGGAATTGGAAAATGTGAGTACGTTTAAGTACTTGGGTAGTGTGATGAGTAAGGATGGAGGTTTGGAGGGTGAAGTGCTTGAAAGGGTACAGCAGGGAAGAAAGGTTGCTGGTTCTTTGAAAGCAGTGATAAGAAACAGGGAAGTGAGCATGGAAGTGAAAAAGTTACTACATGACAGTATTGTGATACCAACTCTAACTTACGGAAGTGAAGCTTGGACGTTGTTGGAAGGACACAAGTCAAGAGTGAGAGCAGTGGAAATGAGTTATTTAAGAGGAGCCTGTGGAGTCACATGGAGAGACAGGCTGACGAATGAGGATATAAAGGAGCGTTGTGGTGTTGATTTGGATGTGATAGGAAGCGTTATGAGGAACATACTGAGGTGGTTTGGCCATGTGGAGAGAATGGAGGGTGAAAGACTGACGAAGAGAGTGTATGTGAGTGAGGTGGAGGGGGAAAGAGGGAGGGAGGCCGAGGATGAGATGTCGGGATGGGGTGGAGAGGTATATGAGAGAGGGGGTGTGAGTTGGGAGCAGGGAAGTGAAATGGCGGGGGACAGGGCGACTTGGAGGCGATTTGTTTGTGGCCACCCCAAACGGGACTGAGGCGTCTGGCAATAGATAGAGATAGATAAATCCTTAATACTGCATGCGGTAATTGCTGACACCCCTAGCACACACCTCCGTATCCTCCTTATCAAGCGTTTCCTAACACCCGCAACATTGGCTCGCTTATCTCTCGCATGATAACAGGAGTGTCATATTCTAGATACCGTACAGTAGAGTAGCTTGTTTTACAACTTAGTACTATTTCTTTAGCACCTAATTGACTGTAATGTATCCGAATGTGTTAACTTTCATACAGTACAATACATTGTTCAGGGCTAAGACACCGTACCCTTGAGTATTGTCTGTAGCGTATAGGATGAAACTTAAGTTTGTCATTTTTCTTTTCCCTTCTCTTCTGTTTTTATTGTCATTTCCATGTCCCTCGATCCCTGACTGCGTAAGGCGTCCGACTCCTATGTCTGCGATCATATCTGTGTGATACACGAAACACCAAAATAAATGCGAGCAACATTTATATCATTTAATACAATTACAACAAACTCTGAGATTATATGATTTTTTTTTCCCCAGTGTCAGGAGTATCAATACTACCGACACATATTTATAACATCCATCATATTTTCATCAGGGTGTTACCCAATACTGCCACACAAACCAGTAGTTTCATAATTATAAGGATTCAATTAAACCTAATAGAAAGGAATTTATATGAGTATATCTAAGTTGTAGGTTATGATACCACCATAGAAAACCCATTTATATGGATTTAATCTAACAGAGGAAGCACTATCAAAATGTCTCATGGCAACTGGTTTTCAAGTGTGTGCTGGACAACTACCAGTTCAGGTTTGCTGATGCTTATCTGTTCATTGATAAGTGAGGTTTGCTCTCTCTCTCTCTCTCTCTCTCTCTCTCTCTCTCTCTCTCTCTCTCTATATATATATATATATATATATATATATATATATATATATATTTAATCTGCTATCATGTGAAGGTGAATGGGAGGCCTGATAACTCCACGATGCGATGACGCAACGATGCGATTTTAAACTGCTTGTTACGTAACGCTAGATATGGGCGATGTTGATATGTGCCAGTGGTGTCAGCAGCTGCCACATTCTGGATGAAGTTACTTACATTTGTTACATGTGATTAATAAACAGCATTCTGATTCATTATTTTCAGGCAGTTTTTGTCTGTATTTTACAGCGTCCATTGCTTGGAAACGACAATAAAATAAAATACGATTAAAGTCTACAATTATGAATCTTGATCGGTTGTCTTTGTTTTGCAGTATAATATTTAAAGTTGATCTTTTTACTTTTCATGATGGCAAAAGTAACACCGAAAAAAAAAATTTCTTTTAATAAATATTACAGTTTTATGTCGCCTCAACAATCGTTATATCTCGCCTCTCGTGTACAGGCACCCACCTACCCACCTCAAACCCGCTCCCTCCCTCAGTCCTGTGAATGCTTCGATCAGAGCTCACTACTAATGATTCGCGGTTACTATCTCGGCCAGCGTTGACAACACTAAGGTGGCCCTCGCGGGAGTGCGGCCAACTGTACATCATCAAGTGTGAGAAGCCCTTAAGTTTTCAGGAGAGGTGATGAAGTGCAACTATGATGCCAAGGCAAGTGAGGTGAGCTTCAAGGATTATAACCAAGTTTGGTTATATAATCCTCAGCAGAAGAAGGAAACTCACCGAAGCTGCAGAGTCCATGAGATGGGCCTTACACTGTGTTAGACAGCCTATCAGATGTAACGTATCAGATTCAGGGAGGCAGAAAGTCTCTCCCAAAGGTAGTACATGTGAATCGTCTGTGGCAGTACCATGGGCCAGGACAGTACAGCTGGGACATCTCCAAGGATTCGTGTTCTCCCGCTGCCGAGGATGTTGAGGAGGGACCACGAAGCTGAAGTGCAAGAGGATGGTGACAGTTTCTTGAGGGAAGAAGTGAATCAGGAAGAGGACCAAGACCTTCCTTGAGGAGTGGACGGGGTGGAGGAGCAAGGACGTCGTTGGAAGTGGCATAGAAGAAGACTTGATAAGTTGAAGGATTATTTTTTTGTATAGTTAGATGTTTCATTAGGATTAAGGTTTATGTTGTATATATTGTGTAGTTTTGTCGGGACAACAAAGAACTAGGGAGGGGGTAGTGTTAAGAAGCGAGATTTGCCAGTTACGTAGCCGAATTGGTTCTCGACGTTTCCTGTACCGTAGCTAGTTCCAATACAAGTCAGAGTTGCCAGTTTTCCTGTTGTTTGTGAGTGTAGTTATTTCGTAAGTTATGCATTAATTTTTGTGCTCTTTTTCTCTATAATGTTTAGTTCCGTGATTGCTTGTTAAATTGTGTAATTTAGGGTGTTGTACAGTGTGAGAGAGCTGTGGCATGTTTTGGTTGTCTCCGAGTTGGTAACTGTGCTCTCTCTCTGGAATACACCAGAACTGTGGAAATATGTAGATCATTCTCGAACAATGAATGCTTATATAAGGATGGAGAAGAGGCTAGAGCAAGTTCAGTCGGTTTTCATTTGAGTTTGAGTGTAGTGCAGTGTCAGTGCAGTTTATGTATCATCGGTACTTGTGAAAATAGTGAAGTATTGTCGTCAAGCATTATGTTGTGTGATTGCAGTTAGTATAGTTGGTATAGCTCCAGTGCTTGTGGAAACAGTGCAGTGAAGTTGGAAAGCATTCAGTGTTATTATTTGGAAAATATAGACAGTGAACTTAAGAAGCCAGCGTTTATTCACCACGCCTCAGCTGATCTTGTGTACTGTACACCTAAAGGCTGACCATAGAAAGAAGAACTCACTGGGTACTGTCCCTCCTGTACTGAACTACTGTACTGAATTAATGCTGTTGAAGCCTCTGGCAGTGTGGGACGGAGACGTAACAATATCATGTGGGCTAGAACATTTAGATGCTTGATTTTGGCATCTGCGTGTATGTTTTTCTACTCATGTAACCGATATCTGATGCTAAAATTAATAAACAAAAATTTGTTATTAACATATTTAATATCACTTAAAACATAATTGCCAACATAGAAAATCATTTTTTAAATTGTCAGCGATGTAAATTTCAAATTAAAATGTATGTAATAATGACTCGTGCTTTAATTTACAGGTCACAGGTAAAAACTTCCAAAAAATGTTAGAAACACTAGATAGCCACCACAATTATCTAATAACTACCATATTTTCTAAACAATATGAGTTAAAGTTAAGATATTGATATTATTACTGAGGTTCAATGGGTCATACAATTCACTCCACTTATTCAGAGATTAGCATTTTTATCACAAAACTCATAAACTGACTCCATTGTTATAAACTTGTTGTATGAAGTAGACTACAGTACCAGTCAAACAGGGCGGTACTCTCGAGGTGGATGGCAAGCTGGTGATGGATCTCCCATTTCACCAGCCCTCAGGACCTGTTCCTAACCATCTCCCTTTGCTGAACTTTTTCAGTGTTTTCATTAACACAGAGAGTAGGCCAGCCTAGTCTCATAATACCTCTACATTTATCTGTCTGCACCACACTACATGCGCATTAGATATCGCACCTTCTATTTCCATCCCCTTTAGCAATAGCCACTGCATATACACGAGGAAATTCGGTGGTATCTCGGATTGCCACCCCTGACAGGGTAGGGCTGGAGGCACTGGCCGCAATGAAGTGACTGCGCTGACACCAGTTGTTGCAAGCACTGTTCAAACTAGTTAGAGCAGAAGCACGGGTTCGGTCTTGTATTTCACTAATATCCATGGTCTTAGTACCAGTTTGAATTCCATCCATTTTTTCCTTCAATCAGTATCCCCTCTAGCCTTGTTTCTCACAGAACTCCAAATCTTTCCCTCCACCGACATATCTCTATTTTGTTTTCCTGGCTACCATCTCCTCACAAACTTCCGTAACGAGGGTGGCACCTGTTGTTGCATCAAATATGAAACTGCAGTTGACACTATTTTGAACTTCAACTAATTTTGGTTATTCACTATATAAACTAAGTCAACTAAATATCACCAACTATATCTCCGTAGTTTGTCACTCTCCCAGTACTTCTTCGGAACAGAGCGTATCTGACTCCTAATCCACACAGTTGACTAACCTTAACCTTAACCTTACACTGAAATTATCATTCTTGGAGATTTTAATGCTACTAATGTAAAATGGTTATTGGATTCTGCCAGGACTGACGATACTGGTATAGAGTGTCAGCTGTTTACAGAATAGTTTAATCTCACACAACTGGTAAAACAACCTAACAGAATACCAGATAATCCTGACCATAACACCTATATCTTGGACCTATTCCTGACAAATAATCCAAGTGAATAAATGATAGCATTGTCGGCACTTGGATCCTCCTATCAATATCTCATCAAAGCCCCTTTAGTCACTTCCCCTAAACCTCCCTGTTCTGAACTTGTCAGGGTGACCAGATGGCAGTTTGATAGGGCAGACTCGGATGGATTTTGAAATAATGTTGCTGATATTCCATGGCAGTCTATCTTCTCCACTGGCATCAATTCTATCCAATCCCACATTAATGACTTATTAAATACTGGTATGGAATTGTTCATACCCAGTCAACAGTTCATTAAAAGATCAGACTCCCCAAAATAGACTGAGAGCAATTGCGCCAGATCATTGACCCAAAAGTCGATGATCTGGCATACATGTTACTAAAAAAAAAAAAAAAAAAATCTGATTTGCTCAATCAATTTAAATCGCTAGAAACCATGCAAAAGCAGTACTAAATCTAGATAAATCAAACTTTCTTCCCAACCAATTATCCAAACTATTAGAAAATCCTATTGACAATAAAGAATTCTGGTCAAGTCTCAAGTCTGTCATTAGTAACTTTAGTAAGTCATCACCCATTCCCAGACTCATATCTCCAGATGGTAACATCATAAAATTTCCGTGTGGTAAAGCAAACATACTTGCCAGTACATTTGCTAAAAATTCTACCTTAGAGGAAGTCAGCCAGATCATCCCTGTACTAAAACTTGACTCTCCCGAAATTGCTTCACTTAAGATACTGGCTAGCAATGTAAAATCCATCCTAGACGATTTACCATCCAACAAAGCTCCAGGTCCAGATGGAATTCCTTCAATTGTTTTGAAAAAGTGTTTCCCAGAACTTGCTCTTTTTCTGGCTAAATCATTCAGACTATGCTTAATTCCTTAATTCTTGGAGAGAAGCGATTATTCACCCAATTCCGAAGAAAGGAAGTTCCCCTGACCTCTCTGATTACAGACCATTAGCTATCACATCTTCTCTTGGTAAAGTATTTGAGACTGTAATTCATAAGCACATCGTTAAACATCTTGAGTCAAACAACTTAATTAGTGACAGACAGTATAGTTTTCGTCAAGAAAGATTCCCTGTTGATATACTCAGTCTCCTGACTCATACCATCCATCAGTCAATTGACCAACATGGAAAACTCATGTCATAGCCCATGATATTTCTAAAGCTTTTGGCAGAGTGTGGCACTGTTCCCTGCTGTCCAAACGCTCATGCTATGGCCCATCATCTTTTGTTTCTCTGATATCATCATATCTTAGTGATAGAAAGATAAGAGAAAAAGTCTGTCTATCTATCTATTGCCAGATGCTTTAATCTCGTAAGGGGTGGCCACAAACAAATTGCCTCCATGTCGCCTTGTCCCCCGCAATTTCACTGCCCTGCTCCCAGCTCACATCCCCCTCTCTCATATACCTCTCCACTCCATCTCTCCATCCCATCCTTGGCCTCCCCTTCCCTCTCCCCTCCTCTACCTCACGCACATATATTATCATCGTCATTCTTTCATTCTCCATCCTCTCCACATGGCCAAACCACCTCAATGTGTTTCTCCTAACGCATCTTATCACATCCATATCCACACCACAACGCTCCTTCACTTCCTTATTTGTCAGTCTGTCTCTCCATGTGACTGTACACGCTCCTCTCAGATAACTCATTTCCACTGCTCTCACTCTTGACTTCTGTTCCCCCAACAACGTCCAAGCGTCACTACCATACGTTAGAGTTGGTATCACAATACTGTCACATAGTAACTTTTTCACTTCCATGCTCATTTCCCTGTTTATTATTACTGCTTTCATTGCACCAGCATCCTTTCTTCCTTCTTGTACCCTTTCAAGCACTTCACCCTCCAAACTTCCATCCTTACTCATCACACAACCCAAGTACTTAAATGTACTCACATTTTCCATTTCCTCCTCATCCAACCTCACTGTACATTCACTGACCTCATTTCTCTCGATGACCATAACTTTACCTTTCCCTACTTTCACCTTTAGATTCCATTTTTTTACACACTCTCCCAAACTCATCCACCAAGCCTTGCAGCTCCCCTTCGACTTCACTTAACAACACAGTATCATCTGCAAACAACAGTACAAGGAGTTTCCAAACACTGCCCTCTCTCATTAACTGTCTCTCCAGTATCCAATGCCCTACCTTGTATCTCTTTTATAACCCCATCCATATACATACTGAACAACCGTGGAGACATGACTCATCCTTGTTTCAAGCCAACATTCAAATCGAATATTTCAGTCAGCTCATTATCCACACGCACTGCAGCCTTAGCACCCTCACATATGCTCTTCACTGCATTCAACAACTTCCCATCTAATCCATATATTCTTAATACACTCTAGCCTACAATCCTTTTCTATCCATCCTGTCAAAGTAGGTAATGCATATTCCAGTTTCCATTCGATTAATGACGGCATGCCACAAGGATCAGTTCTACCTCCAACCATATTCCCAATTCATTTTAATGATCTCTTATCTGTTATCTATAATCCCATCCATTGATATGCAGATAACTAAACACTTCACGGTTCATTGACACTAAAACACCCATTCACAAAGATTATTATCTCTAACTCACAACTCAGTACAGCAATGTCCACAAATCAATACTTATGCAAGATCACTGAATGGGGACAAAATAACATTGTTTCATTTAATGCGGGGAAAACCAAATATATACAATTTACTAATAGACAGGTATTGCCAGTTTCGTATATTACCTTCATTCCTACTAATATTCCTATCTCTAAAAGTACTGAAATTCTGTGTCCTCAGCGGGACCTCTCATGTAAGAGCACTTGCTAAAAAAGTTCAAAGATACACAGATTATTGTACGGAGTCCGTAACTTCTTCGTTGACGAGCAGTTAACAATAGTTTACAGGAGTCATGTGTGCACTCAGCAGGAATATTGCTCACCCTTGTGGAATGGATGTGAAGTTGCACTGAAACAAGTAGACCAAATTCAGAACAAAACTGTTAGAGTTATTAACAACACCACTCTTGCAAATGAACTACCTCCCATACAAGTAAAAGGGAATGTTGCCACCCTTGCATTATTTTGCAGATATTTTTATGGCAAATGCTCAAACGAAGTTGCATCCATTGTGCCCCCTCTCCATGCCATCTCCCGCGCTACACAGCCATCTGGTAGCGCTTGTGAATGGGCTGTAACCCTGCCACACTGCAGAACTTCCGCCTATCAGAATTCTTTTATTCTTTGAAATGCATCTCTCTGGAACTTGCTTCCCTAGAGTTTTTCCCCATAAACTTGAACCTACAGCAGTTAAAGTCCAACTGTTTCAGATTTCTTATGAATGAAAGACACCTCTAATCTGGTGTATGGATTATTCTTTTATTCATTTGTTTTTCCTTTCTCTGTTCTGCTGTTAAAAAAAAAAAAAAAAAGTTAAATGTTACATTTTCATTTAATGAACCTGTACCATAGCAGCATGTTGAGGTATGGTAGCAAATGTGAATATCTTAGTGCCCATGTGTGGGCAACTGTCCCTATTAATGAATAGACTGATTTATCTCTGAGTTTCAATCAGAATCCCTATTAAAAATAGATGAGTTCAACAAGATCATTATAATTATGAAAGATAATTTAGTGATCAGCAACTCTTTTGCTAATTTGGAAGACATACAACCATGCAGTCATGAGGAAGCAGACACCATAGTGGTGTTCCATGTCCATCACTGTTCAACAAATGGGATAAGGAGTCTCTGTTAGAACTTTAGACACAAATGTTTTGGTTTTGGCCATTGCATTCTTCAACAGCCTTAATGTTGATGAGCTGTTGGTGGCATTTGGAGCTGGAACGAATTTCCGCCATGTAATGTCACATCACACCACATAAAGCCTGGGGCCTCTGAAGTCTAAAAACACTACCCATATTACATTCTCTGACAGGCTGTGACACTGCTCTACTTCCTTGTCCGTAGGAAGCAAATCCGCAAGGAAAGCTTGGCCAACATTTTCCTACGTTACTAATGTCTTTCACCAGATGATGGCAAGATATGAGGATGTTGCAGATTACTCTGTCACCCGCACCAAGCAGTTCATTATCTTGGTGTAAAGCAAAACGTACTCTACCATGTGCTGATGATGCCAAGAAACAGTTTCTCACAGAGATCAAGGACAATAGAAAATATCCCCACACACGTGGAACTTTGCTGCAATACATCAGGTGTGCCACATACCAAGCTGGTCATTTATGGTCCCAGTGTCTAGTCCCTAAACCCACAATTCCAGGTTTCTCATGATGGGGCTGGGGAAGGATGGTACCCTCTGGAAGCCATACTAGACTTGTCTTCAAGAATCTTCAAAGCACTGCTCATAGTTATCCACAGTGCAAGCAAAAAGAGCTGCTGACAGGGTTGCAAATGTCAGTTTTCACACCTTCCATGCACAGAGCTGTGCAAATGTTGGGGAGCATGCTATCATGAATGATTTATATATTTTGAATTCTGGGGGTAGGGGGGTTTTTCAAGAATACTCCCCCAGTATCCCTGCTTGTCGTAAAAGGCGACTAAAAGGATTGGCGGAGGGTTAGTGCCCCTCCCCGGAAAACAACTAACTAAAAAAAAAAACAATAAGCCTCGGACAAGGACTGACCAAACGATGACGACCCAGGACCGGACAAAGGACTTGATAATGGCTACGTGGAATGTAAAGGGAGTGAATGATGAGGTGAAAGAGAGAGAGATTGTCCAGGTGCTTGAGGGTGCGAAAGTGGATGTATGTGGAATAACTGAAACAAAATGGAGAGGAGAAAGTGTGAGAGAATGGGAGTATGGATGGGGTATATGTGCAGGAGTAGGTGAGAATGAGAGGGCAAAGGAAGGAGTATGTATAGTTGTGAGTAAAAGATGGAAGAAGAGCATAAGACAGTATGGATCAGTTGGGTCAAGGATTGTGTGGGTAAAGTTGAAAGTTGGAATACAAATGTGGGCGATTGTGTGAGTGTATGCGCCAACGCAAGATCGTGCTAGAAGAGTGAGAGAAGAGTTCTGGACAAAGGTAGAAGTGTGCATGGAAAAGTTTGGAAGGAATGAGAGAGTGTTTTTGATCGGTGATATGAATGGTAAAGTTGGGAATGTGAAGGTGGATGGAATAGTTGGTGAGTGGGGTGTGCCTGCTGAGATAGATGAGAATGGGAGTGCGTTAGTGGACATTTGTGCTGGGAGGGGGTTGGTGATAGCCAATACCCTCTTCAGGCATAAAATGATCCACAGGTATGCATGGCGAGTGATGAGAAGGGTGGGTGGTGAACTGAATGAAAGGAAGGCAATGATTGATTATGTGTGTGTGGATGAAAGGATGCGAAGATGTGTAATGGATGCAAGAGTTTATAGAGGTTGGGGGAGTGGACTTTCTGACCACTACTTGGTGGTGGCCAGAATTAAAATTCAAGTAAGATGGAGGAATAGAAGAAGGGAAAGACGAGAGGAAGGAGTAGTTGCAAGGAGAGTGGAAAGGTTACAAGGGGATGAGAAAAAGGCAGAGTATAAGAGAAGAGTGGAGGAACGATTGGGCAAATATGAATTGGAGCAGATGGGAGACGTGGAAGGTGTCTGTAGGATATTTACAGAAGAAATATGTGCAGCATGTGATGTGGTGTGTGGAAGGAAGAGAAGGCGGAGGGGGGTGCAAGGAACAGCGTGGTGGACTGAAGAGGTGAGACAGGCTGTGGCACAAAAGAAGAAAGCATACAATCAATGGATGAGAAATAGGGCCGTGGAAGAAGTTGAGAGGCGGAAGAGAGAGTTATATGTAGAAAGAAAGAGAGAGGTGAAAAGATTAGTAAGAGAGAGTAAGAAGAGAGTGGATGAGGAATTTGGAAGGAATTTGAGTGTAAAGTGGAGGGACTGTAAGAAAATGTTCTGGAAAGAGGTGAAAAGAGTAAAACAGGGTGGAAGTGAAGTTAGCAGGGGAGTGAAAGATAAAAATGGTAGATTACTAGTGGAGAAGGGAGAAAAAGTGAGCAGATGGAGAGAACACTTTAAGGAATTGTTGAATGTGGAGGATGGAAGTAATGCGAGTATAAGTGGCTGGGGAATGGCTGGGAGAAGGAGGGAGGTGAGAAGACAGGAAGAAATCAGTAGGATAGAAGTTGTGGAAGCAATGTCAGGAATTGATGGAGTGTGTGGTGAAATGCTGAAGCACGGGGGAGAGATAGTAGTAGACTGGATATGGAAGATGTGCAGATTGGCCTGGGAGGAAGGAAGAATCCCAGGGAACTGGAAGTCAGGTATAATTAGTCCCCTGTACAAAGGAAAGGGGAAAAAAGGAACGTGTGATACTCATAGGAGAATTCGTCTCCTTAGTATAATCGAAAAAGTGTATAGTAGGATACTTATTGACAGAGTTAGAGAAAGAACAGAGAAATTAGTTGGAGAAGAACAGGGAGGCTTTAGGAAGGGAAGAGGTTGTGTAGATCAGATATTCATTCTTAGATCTTTAGTGGAAAAGTTTCTAGAGAAGGGAAAGAATTTGTATGCGGCTTTCATGGATTTGGAGAAAGCATATGACAGGCTAGATAGACAAGGATTGTGGAAAGTGTTAAGAATATATGGAGTAGATAGGAAGTTGTTGAATGCTGTGAAGAGTATGTACGATGGTGCGAAGGCTGCAGTGCGTGTGGATGGTGAACTAAGTGAATTTTTCCCTTTGAAGGTTGGGTTGAAACAGGGATGTGTCATGTCTCCATGGTTGTTCAATCTGTATATGGATGGGGTAATAAAAGAGGTACAAGGTAGGGTAGTGGATGTTGGAGTGGCCCTGGTGAGAGAGGATAGTGTTTGGAAACTCCCAGTACTGTTGTTTGCAGATGATACTGTGTTGTTGAGTGAAGACGAAGGAGAGCTGGAAGGCTTGGTGGATGAGTTTGGGAGAGTGTGTAAGAAACGGAATCTAAAGGTGAATGTAGGGAAGAGTAAAGTGATGGTCTTTGAGATAGGTGAAGTCAGTGAATGGACAGCGAGGTTGGATGGTGAGGAATTGGAAAATGTGAGTACGTTTAAGTACTTGGGTAGTGTGATGAGTAAGGATGGAAATTTGGAGGGTGAAGTGCTTGAAAGGGTACAGGAGGGAAGAAAGGTTGCTGGTTCTTTGAAAGCAGTGATAAGAAACAGGGAAGTGAGCATGGAAGTGAAAAAGTTACTACATGACAATATTGTGATACCAACTCTAACGTATGGAAGTGAAGCTTGGACGTTGTTGGAAGGACACAAGTCAAGAGTGAGAGCAATGGAAATGAGTTATTTAAGAGGAGCCTGTGGAGTCACATGGAGAGACAGGCTGACGAATGAGGATATAAAGGAGCGTTGTGGTGTGGATGTGGATGTGATAGGAAGCGTTATGAGGAACACACTGAGGTGGTTTGGCCATGTGGAGAGGATGGAGGGTGAAAGACTGACGAAGAGAGTGTATGTGAGTGAGGTGGAGGGGGGGAAGAGGGAGGGAGAGGCCGAGGATGAGATGGAGGGATGGGGTGGAGAGGTATATGAGAGAGGGGGGTGTGAGTTTGGAGCAGGGCAGTGAAATGGCGGGGGACAGGGCGACTTGGAGGCGATTTGTTTGTGGCCACCCCAAACGGGATTGAGGCGTCTGGCAACAGATAGATAGATAGATAGAAATGGGGCTAGCAAATAAGCAATGTTATGCTAAGGCAGTACCGGTAGCTATGCAAGTTCAGTTTGCCTGTCTATGAATCTTATAACTTATGATTTTGCTATTTTTGTTTTGTTAAAATTATTAAGTTTGCTGTGAAGCAGATGAAGAGCTGTTAGCTTTGAAAGTTTTGTTAACTTATTGCACTAAGAGTGAATTAAAGAGACTGATAATTAAATAACGTTGTTGCCCAGTTTCAGCACCTTTTCATCTGTCTTGAGATATATTTTGTTATATTAGATTTTATCGAAAGCCTCAACAAAGGATACATTATTTACATATATAAATAACTGGATATATATATAATTTATATTGCACACAACCTCATACTGTGTCGAGACAAATTCTAGTTAAATGTAGGGACTTATAGTACAAAGAGATTCCTGAAACATGTTACTGGATAAAGTTTTTTTTTTTTTAAATTAAGCATTGTTAGTTGTTAAAACTAAATAACTAGTCTTCAGTTGCACCTGAAACATTATTCGATTACCGCAAGTGAAAATGTACCATGGTGAAAATGAGGCTTAATTGTGAGGTCGTCATGGTGTCGTATTAATGGGTACTTGATCTTATATGATTCTGAATGTGTTAAAATACCTCTGGACAAAATTTTATTCTTTGTAACAAAGAGTTCAATTCCTCTATAGTTTGACCCACACTACTTGGCTAAAACGCATTTGGTCCCATCAACTCTCCTCATCTTACTGGTTCCTTTCATCCTCTGTCCCTTCGCCGAGCTGTTATATTTTCTTCTCTTTTCTATCGTTACTTCAATGGCCACTGCTCCTTTGAACTGCCTGTTTGTATCCCTTCACCATTATGGCTGGTGTTGCACCCATCTAGCAGCAAAGTTTAATCCCTTTTCTATCCAGTTCTCTAATGCAAGAACTAGCCGTTACTCACAGACTTTCATGTAAACAACAGGTCAGCTCTGGAACTGTCCTCCTGTGTGTCTCAGTCTGTATTTCGTACCTCTAGCCTTATCAATGCAACATGTCCAGGCATCTCGAAATTAACAGGTCTTGAATTTGTCTCTGTTAGTTTGTTTTTATTTCTCTTGGAGGGAACAATTCTTGCCAGCTTCTGGCCTTAGGTTCCTTCTGCCTTAAATAAAAAGAAATGAGGCTTCATGAGAAGTTTCCCTTGCTTGCAATAATCATTCAAAGGCGCTTAGTATTCGTCATTTCACTTCCATTCCACTTCCCTCAGTATTCCATGCCCATTTCAATGCAATGCAGTTTTTCTGCTTTGTTTATGACAGAGGTGACGCTCATGTGCCATAAGATTCCTTCTTATTTTAAATTATATGGTTATTACCCGGCTCCGAACTATTGTGAGGTATGGAATACCTCCGTCATGACACTTCTGAGTCGTCAACACATTCCTTTCACAGCTAACCTGTCATCGGATCTTCGTCCACTGAGTCCCCTATTAAAAGCCTCGTTTGGAAACCTTTTTATTGTCTGATATCGTATCTCAATAACAGTGACTTTATTTCCTTCCTTTGATACCTCTCTCCCTTCCTAACTGACAACGCCTATCTTTCTTCTTGGTGTCCTTTTGCCTTCCTTTTTGCTTGCCTTTAGTTTGTGTGCTGGCCTTTTGTCTTAAACGTGCTTCATCCAGATATAATATTATGAAGAGGTCGTGGAAGCAGGTTCGGTCTGTCAGCTGCTAGCTCCACACACTACAGTGTAAAACGGTTAGGTCCATGTTAGTTAGCTTCCATTTCAATGCACGGTATGCAATCGAGAGGACTCGCCTGAGTGATGGCCGAGGGATCTAACAGTTCCACTGTTGTGCAATATATTAACAACAAAACTACACAAATATTCATTCCCAACCTTTTTAACGTACACTGATGTTTTTATCATCTGTTCATACATTATTCCATCATACGTTGTGGCAGCCGTATTTGCTGACTCTAGCTGATTACAGATTTTACTTAGCTCAGTGTTTAGAGTGTCCTTGTCTCACTCTCCGAGGTAGGGCAGACTAGCACAAACTCTCATCATATCTGGCTGTGCCACAACACCGTCTGGCCGTATCCAGTCTTCCTCAAGATCTGTGTATAATTTAAGAATATAATCTACAAAATCCTTACTACTATTTACGTCAAATCTCAGAACGGACTGAATCTGCAAAACTTAACATTTACTGTAAGCAAACACTAACCACTACGGTAATGTTAAATGGTAGTGAGTGGTATGGTACGATGAAGTATGATATGAAGCGTTGCAGTGGGGAGAGGTAATGTGGTAGTGTATGCTGACACTTAATGGTGTGATATGTAGAAACGTGGTGTGGTATGATATGGCGTGTTTTTTTTTTATGCAAGGAAGAAAGAACCAAAGGCCAGGAGTAAAATGCTGAGAACATGGTTTGAGGATTTCTGAGGTATGGCTTGAGGTGTGGTGTGTTAGTATCTGTAGTAAGAGGTGCTGGTGTGAGTTGCAAGACGAGATGTGGAGTGGTGGTGGCGTGGTGTGGAGGAATGTGATGGTAATGTGTATGAGGAGTTAATGTGATGCGGCGTATGTGATGTGGTGGTGTGTGGTGGTAGCGTGAAGTGTTTTGTTTGATGGCTGTGTAAAATGCTGGTGTAAAGGACCGAGAATCTGGTGTGAGCTTTTATAAATATGGTAGTGCATTGTGGTAGAGTGTTGTGGTGGTGTGAAATGTGCTCTTGAAGTGTTTACATCTGATATAGTTAGAGATACTTGTGTGAACTGAAAGAGAAAGTGTGATGTGGTGTGGAATGGGGTGGCAGTATGAGGTATGTGTTGGTAGAGTGGTGGTAATGTAAGGTGAACCATGAGGTACATGGTTGCGGTAGTGAGTGGTGCTGCATGGGTGTGGTGCAGTGTAAGGTGGCTGGTGTACAGTAGTAGTGTGTGGTGATAGTGTGTGACGTTGAGGTATGGTGTGGCTTATGGTGGTAATAATTAGTGAATGGCGATGCCGTCAGAGTGTGAAGAACAGCCTGGCATAGGTACTGTGCTGGTGCTAATATGACCTGTCATTTTTAACCTTTACAGTGTGAAATGAAGTTCTGCTTGACAAGCCCCGAAGGCTCAGGTCGAAAATCGGGCCAATGTCTAGCCTGGTCTTCCTGTGAGTCCTGGTAGCAAGGACCCAGTTTCTTATTTGTCAAGTTTCCCATTGTTTGTCGAAAGTGGTATTGGCTGCCTCAAGTCAGAAGACGGGTGGGGTTAGTTGAAAGGTCCGGCTATTCCCTTGCCTTAAGGTCTTGGAGTGCGGTGACTAGCGAAAACGTACAGTAGGTAGTTTGTCTTTGTTTTACTGCATTAATATGCCATTTTCATTTTAAATGAGCCTCCAACAGACGATACAGTTCTGTGGGAAGCAGAAATTGGCTGCCCACTACGATTAATTACTTTTTTCAGGTTAATCACCCATCTTCCAGACGTGATAATAATTTTTGAATATTACCCGATTGATGAAGGGGACTAAATAAGATTCAGTCTGTCCTCTCCAGTTCGCAAATCCCCCTTTAGCTATAGAATAGGAAAAAAAAAAAAAAGAGTGATCATCAGAGTGAAGGGATTAATAAAATAATTGTTTTTCAATCATAATTATATTTCCAGACGAAATTTATTCAACCTGTGAGAGATCCTGTGATAGTAATTTAGGTACATTTAGGAGAAGGGTGAGGTTACTTAGGGGTGGGGTCTGTTCGCTTGCCTTGAGTTCTAACGGTGCAGTGACTAAGGAAAGTGCAAGGCAGCAGCAGTGAACTTAGAGATTTTTCTTCATAAACCATCTGATTCTGGATGTGGACACCTGGTGGTCTGGTGTCAGATCTCTCTTTTCAGAAACGACCGCAACTTGCTGGCTACGATCCGTATCCTAGATCTGGTAGTTTTGGAAGTATATGGAAACAGTTTTTAACTCCTTGGGTTGTAGTTTCATCGCTTATGGATGCACCGTAGCTCGTATTTCTTATCTGCTTACTTCTGTGTGATGACCTCTGATATGCATTTCTGTTGTTTATTCCAATTAGATCTCAAAATGAACAGATCGTGAATCTGACTCTCCAATATTGTTTAATTCTTCTCGGAAAAAAACATTTTGAAGGATTTTAGCAATATACATTAAAAAAAAAAGAAAAAAAAATTCTCTGAGGAAAGGAAGCCGTGTGATGTTTTTTCTTCGTAGCCATTAAGCTTGCCAAACACTGGCATTGAACTCTCAAGACCATTAGACCATTAGCTTCCTCGAAAAACACCTACTATGTGATACACTCATCAGTGTGTGTGTGTGTGTGTGTGTGTGTGTGTGTGTGTGTGTGTGTGCGCGCGCGCGCGCGCGCGAGTGCATGCGCATGGTTATGTAACAAATGTTAAGAAACTGACGATATTCCAAGCTCACCGACTCTAGCCAGCATACTAATCCTTAACTAAATAAGCCAGTGCTTAGATGCACCTTTTGGGGTTCACGTGTTCAGCATGATGTTAACTGCAAATAAAGTTAAACGCGCCATTTATTTAAGAGGGTCTGCCACATAATAGATATCAAGTGTAAGAAATGAGTGGAGTTTAGAGAGGGGTTTCTAACAGAGACGGGAAGTAATAAGCCCTCTCATAGTTAGTCCCGATTAATCTCTTGTAGCCAGGTCTTCTCTCGTATCATATTGCAGTAAATGTCAGACGATAGTATTCAGCTGAGAGCAAGTCCTAGGAGCCTGAGCGTTAACTAATTTGAGACAGGGGCACTACATAATGAGTATCAAGTGTGAGACATGTGTGCAGATTAGATCAGAGCTTTTAACAGAGTCAGAAATTACGTGATACATGATATGCATGTATAAGAGGATGGGGAAAGGCTTGTGATGATATGGGCATGCAGCTGGGGGACAAAAGTTGTCCTGATTTTTCAACTCTTCTTCTTTTCACTTCCCGCTGCTTACTAAAATTCTTTACCTGGGAGAGGTTGGTCATGTTTCTCTCTAATTTAATACATTAGGACAGGTGACTAACGTGCCCAAGATCCCCAACACCCCTTTCTTAGCGATCTATTTTTTGATTTGTCTTGTAAATATCCTTTAGTACGTTATTTATCCTAAGTGTGGCTTTACTGGAACAATTTATTTAACAGATTAGAACAGTACAGTGTAATAAACAATATAAATATCTTCGGAAAAGGAATTAGGCAGCTTCCTTAACCGACGAGAATAAGGGCCTTAGAGAATGTACGTTACTTTTCTACCTGCTGCGTTATATGAAGGAAAAGTATCTATCGGCAATGAAACATACCAAGCCTCTCTCAGCTCGGCAATATTAGCGAGCAGAGGAAGATGAGAAGCAGGAGTTGTACATGCAGAGAGCGGCTTGGGAAGGCAATGTTGCAGGAAAGAGGGAAGGTGGGATGAACAAAAGTTGATCTGATCATTGCAAGAGCCATATATATATATATATATATATATATATATATATATATATATATATATATATATATATATATATATATATATATATATATATATATATATATATATATATATATATATATATATATATATAATATATATATATATATATATATATATATATATATATATAATATATATATATATATATATATATATATATATATATATATATATATATATATATATATATATCCGACAGTCGAGTCGGTAGCATATGCATCTACCTGTCTTCCTAACCACCCCGCTGAGGGGGGTCCCCTTGACGTGGTAGTGGGGCTTGAAGCGTGGCTGGCAGTGCCACCTAGTTTGGAGGCATGCCTACCTTTGTAGGGTTCGGCATTTGTCGGTCTCGTGGACCAAGCACCCCCTACATCACTGGCGGAGGACTGCTGGTGATGCTAGTCCCTGCCCATTTGCCATCAAGGGCGGGACTGTTGCCTTCCCACGTGTTTGCTGTGTGTGGCGTCCCGTAATGCTGGGAGAAGGGAGTCTGCACGATGCACCATGCAGTTACCAATAGACCTCTTTGGTCCTTTTTTCTGGCTAGACGGGTGGCCTGGTTTGGCCCGACCAGATAAATCGGCTGGTCATGCATTGGCTAGGGTCAAGTGGGCACTGGGGGGCCTGGTGGCTCCTATCGTCCTGGAGTCACCCTTGCCCAGGTCCCCTGGTGGTTACCTGCGTATACTCTCCTGCTACCTCTGGAGTAGCCAGTGGTGTTGTCTCTGGCATAAGACCTCCCCTTGTTGAGATCTATGGTGGGTGGTGGGGTGGGGGAATGAAGTTTTTGTAGTATATTAATGGATTTATTAACAAAAGTTACTGTTGACGACACCTCATCTGTCCCGGCAATTCTTTGGAGTCATCTTCTCTCATTGCCACTCTAGAGCCTTTCCAGGCCCCAAAGGACTATCCTTCTCTGACCCAGCGTTCAACTGTGAATGGGAGAAGTCACGTCAGGTTGGTTTGGGTCTGGGGTTCAGTCCAGAGACAATGTGCCTGAGACTTTCTCAAAGTATCTGGTACTGGAACCCTCTGCTGGTGGTTCAATGCTGGATATAGACATTTTTGAACTGCACCAAGCCATTGTTTCTGCTTGTTGCTGTGAACCGGTGATCTCGACCCAGGGGGATGGTAGCCTACTTACTGAGGTGTCCTCCCCACCAGAAAGCTCCCGCCTCCAGAATCTGACCTCCGTCGCTGATAACAGTATGTCCTGTGTATCCCGTACCACCTTCAACCAGAGTAAGGGGGTCATTTACTCTCGGGACCTCCTTCGATACCCAGAGGCCCGATTACTGGAGGACTTTGCTTTTCTGGTGTTGTAAATGTTCACTGGGAATAGAAGAAAATTGATGGTGTTCTGACCCCAACTCCGACTCTGTTCTTGACCTTCGATAGACTAACATTGCCTGCTTCTGTGAAATTTGCTTGGATCTCCCTTCCTGTGAAACCCTGTTTTCTGAACCCAAAGCAATGTTTCCACTGTCAGGGGTATGGCCATGTTAGCCACTCTTCTCACCGTGCACAGGCTGGCCTTCCTGGTGTCTGTGTCTCCTGTGGTGGACCAAGCCACTCCAGCAACTGTACAGGACCCCTTAAATGTTATCACTGTGGAGGTCCTCATGCTGTCTCTTCTAAACACTGTCCAAGATACTGCCTTGAAAAGAAGATTTTATCAATTCATACACGTGACAGGGTTTCATTTCCTGAAGCAAAAAGGAGAGCCAAGACACTCTTCTTCCAGCCCGGGGTTCCTTATGCTTCTGTCCTTTCTGAAATGCCAGTGCGTCGCCCTGTATCTCAGAGGCAGCATCGACCCATTCCAGTCCCCACTCCTTCAACTCATGATACACAGAATGCTGTCCCCATGGTTAGTACTGTTTGGAAGAATGATGGTTGCTCAAATGCTACTCCGACTGTTTCTGTCCCCCCTTTCGGTGGATGACAGCTTGCACACTTCCGTGGTGGTGGCAGATATCCACGTTGACAGGACTCCTCCTGCTTTAGCCAGTATGCCTAAGGCTCCATCTGTACCTGGCAAACGTCACCATTCTTCATCAAAGTCCTCTGATCATGAAGACCGGCCACCTAAGGTCTCTGTTGTTGACCCATCTGTTGACACCTCTCCTGTTCCCTCTGTCCAGCAGGTTGAGGGATCTAGCCAGGTGACAGCTGAAGCTGATGGTTCAGCTCTAGTCCAGTTCCCTCCTGGGGAGGTTGTTGGACAGCTCGTTGATGCTTCAGATCTGAAGCAAAGGATGTCCTCCCCAAGTGATTCGAGTCCTGTGAACTCTACTTCCACTTCTGGGGCCACTGGTGGAGGCACAGGGAGTCCTACACCTCCAAAGGCAGCCCCCAAGCCACCTTCCAAACAGACTGGTATGCCCACTCCAAGAGGGAGTGTTGTAAAACTTACTTCCTCGTCCTCTCGTTTGCCCACAGATGTTCGACAGAGGGTACGGGTTTCTGGTTCTGGGCAAGCTCCTACGAAGGGCCTTCATAAGGATCAGTCCAAACCCACTCGTTTGTCAGGTGTACAGTCCCTCACTTAATCATCATTCCTCCATTATGGGTTCTATCATCCAGTGGAATTATCGGGGTTTACATGCTAACTATGAGGAACTGTGTCATCTTGTGCATGTGCATCCAGGAGATCATGGTAGGTAATGCTGTTCCTTCCGGTCCTTGTGGCTACCATGCCTTTTATTCTGATCCTGTGCTGGGCCAAGGTAGTCATGGAGGTGCTGGTATCTTCCTTCGCCAGGATATTCCATACAGTCATCTGGATATATCTGCTGCACCTGCAGACTGTTGCTGTCCAGATGTTTTTACGTTCCTGGCAGTAGCCACAGGTTGCAGTCTTTATCTACCTCCCAGTGCTACTGTTGAAAGGGGCAGTTCTGTAACGCCCCTTATTCATGGCCTCCTTTTCCTTTCTTTTGCACTGGGAGATATGCATGGTCACCATCCACTATGGGGTGGAAAACAGTAGAGGCCAACCTTGGGGTGTAATGCTGGCCTCTTTATTGGTAGATGTGGAGTTGGGAATTTTTAAACTCCAATATAATGACTTATTTCCATGTAGCCAGACTGGAACTTTTACTGCCATTGATTTGTCCTTATGTTCAGTTGATGCTATTTTAGATTTTAACTGGGATGTATGTTGCCAGACCTGTATGGCAGCGACCATTTTCCGTTGCACTTTTAGCTGCTAATGCTTTGGTGGGACCTCAGCCATGTCTTCCTCGCTGGCTTCTGGATAAGGCAGACTGGCCACATTTCAGGGAATTAAGTTCCATTTCCCTTTCTGTCAACGAGTTTGGCTGTCTTACTGAGGCTGTGCAATATTTCAATATCGTGTTGCCTTCAGCAGCCCTATTATCTGTTCTAAAGACGAAGGGTCAGTTTCCTAAACGTCCAGTTCCTTGGTGGAACTCAGAGTGCAGTTCCATAGTGAAAGCCAAACGAGTCGCCTTCTCTCTACTTTGTCGTCACCGTGGAGATCCTCAGTATTTGGTGGTGTATCAGAGGGCACGAGCTCATATGAGGAGGGTTTTAAAGGAGGCCAGGCATTCATCCTGGATGGGTTATGTTTCCTTCATTAATTCAAAGACTTCCATCACCCAGGTGTGGAACCGGGTAAGAAAAATTTCTGGGAAATTTAGGCTACCATTCCTTCCCCTCCCGTTTTATCTGTAGCAGGTGGAACTGTGGCTGATCCATTTGCTGTTCAGAGTTGGTTGCTGGTCATTTTGCCAGTGTGTCAAAGAAGGATGCAGATCTATCGCACTCTTCGAGCTTTGCCACCCGTCGGCGTCCTAGAGTCTCGTGGTCTGAGTTTTGCCTCTGCTGGGGGAGAGTCTTAAAATGTTCCATTTTCAATTTCTGAACTCCAGGCAGCTCTGTTGCAGTGCCATGATTCCTGTCCTGGTTATGATGCTCTTCCTTATGCCTTTTTACGCCACCTATCTGATGAGTCCCTGTCGTTTTTGCTTTCACTGTTTAAAAATATCTGGTGTTCTGGGGAGTTTCTGGCTTGTTGGGGTGTTGCTGTAGTTATCCCTGTCCCCAAACCAGATAAGGACCACCTACAGGCGACGAATTATTTGCCTAATTCTTTGACGTCTTGTATATGTAAAGTTTTGGGAAAGATGGTCAATGTTAGGCTTATCTGGTTTTTAGAGAGAGGTGACTTCTTATTTCCTGCACAGTATGATTTTTGAAAAAATGCAATCTACTCTCTGATACGCTTTACTGTCCTTGGAATCTTCCTGTCTGTGAAGCTTTCTCCACTAACCAACATCAGAGTCACGGTCTTCTTCAATCTGGAGAAGGCATATGACACTGCCTGACGTCATGGCATTTTACTCTCACTTCATGAGTCTGGTCTTCGTGGGCTCTTGCCTATTTTTACTGAACAGTTTTTATCTAACCGAATTTTAAGGGTGCGAGAGGAGTGCTTTCTAATGCCCGAGCACTAGAAGATGGAGTACCACAGGGGAGTATCCTTAGTGTTACTCTGTTTGCTGTAGCCATTAACAACGTCATCAGTGTACTTCCTGACGGTGTATGAGGATCACTATATGTTGATGACCTCTCAATTTCCTTCACTGCATGTAGAATGTCTCTGATAGAGAGGAAGTTGCAGCTGGCTCTCAATAGAATTTCGGACTGGGCAGAATCTCACGGTTTCCATTTTTCTTCGGCAAAGACAGTGGCTATGCATTTTTGTCGTCTTTGAGGGGTTCACTCAGACCCTGACTTCTATCTCTATGGTAGGAGAATATCCTGTGTGGGAGAGATACAGTTTCTGGGTCTTCTGTTTGATAGACGACTAACCTGGATTCCTCATATTCATTCTGTTATGGTGGCTTGTCTTAAAGCTTTGAGTCTTTTGAGGGTTTTTTGAGGGTTTTAGCTAATACCTCTTGGAGTGCTGACCATCAGACCCTGCTCCTCTTGCACAGGTCTCTTATTCTTCCTAAACTTGAATATGGATGTGAGGTCTACTCTCCAATAGATGCCCAGCTCCAGTTGTTAAATTCTGTGCATCATGTTGGTGTACATCTGGCAACTGGGGAACTCAGATCAACCCTGATTTCAAGTTTGTTGGTGGATGCTGGTGTACTCACCTCGGATTTGCGTCACCAGTTGCTAATGATGAGGTGTTGGTATCGTCTTCACCACATTCCAGACTCAATTTCTTGTGCCATCGTCTCACAGGATTCCCAATATTCTGTTTATGACACCCGTCCTAATTTCCCAAAGCCAATTGGTTACAGGGTCCGGTCTGTTGGCGGCAGCCTCTCACTGTCCTGAGACTGGCAGTTTGTCCACATCAGATCCCAAGGGTGGGTTCTTGGCTACTCCCTCATGTGACATTTTGTAGGTCCGGTGTCGAATAAAAAGACTCACTTCCTTCTCAGGTGTCCCTTTCTCTCTCTTATTAGAACATGCCCTTATTCATGAGGGTTCTGTCCCCGTCTATACTGACGAGTCTAAGACTGATACTGGAGTAGGATTTGGTGTTGTAATCCCTTCCTTTAATAGGGGCGGTAGTCTTCCTGGCATAACTACAATCAATACGGCGTAACTGACTGCAATTTTATATTCTCTTAAAATCATTTTTACATTCCCCCAATCCGTTTTTTGTGATTTTTAGTGACTCGCGTAGTGCTCTGTCAGCATTGGAGTCTTTTAATGCATTCCATCCATTGGTTTTATCAATTTTAGAGTGGCTTTTTCTTTTTGGCCATCGTGGCCGCCGTGTGAACTTCTCCTGGGTTCCCGCACATGTTGGCGTGGTGGGCAATGAGAGGGCAGGTACTTTAGCTAAAGCTGCTTCTTCTCAACAGCCCCCAACCGACTACCCACTTCCTGCTTCTGATGTAACACCTTATTTGCGGTACGCAGTTCGTACGTGCTGGCAGAGACACTGGGATGTTGTTTCTCAGAATAAACTAAAAGAAATCTTTCAGAGAGTGGTTGTGCCAAGGGTTCATCCCTCCAGGTCTCGGCGATTGGAGGTGCCTCTTGCTAGGCTTCACATTGGGCACTCTCGGCTTACCCTTGGGTTCCTCATGGGTGGTGAGACTCAACCGTACTGTGATGACTGCCTTGTTCCCCTTACTGTCCATCACTTGCTGGTCGAGTGTCCGAGTCTAGGGTACCTACGTCAGAGATTCCTCCATAGGCATAAGGGGGCAGATGGTGCCTACTGTTTGTCTCGATGCTTGGTGAGGCCTCTAGGGATTTTATTGATGTTTTTAGTTTTCTTCAGGAGGCAGGCCTCTTTCCACTTTTATAAGTAATTGATATTTTATAAATCATTCTTTTATTATTTTCAGTGTTTTATTCCTACTAACAGATATTAACTTTTTTTTTAATATACACTTTTTATTTTGCTGCGTCTTTTACTTTGTTGTCCGGCGGCATATGACCCTGGAAGTTGCGCCGCCAGATTTTAATTATTTTCAATCAATAAATTAATATTCCTAATCACCTTACACACACACACACACACACACACACACACACCTTCTCTCTCTCTCTCTCTCTCTCTCTCTCTCGCTCTCCACCCTGGTGATTTTACTTTTGTGGCTGATGAGTGAGCATTTCTTTAAAACTATGAGAAAGCCCCCCCTCTCTCTCTCCCTGTCTCTCTCTCTCTCTCTCTCTCTCTCTCTCTCTCTCTCTCTCTCTCTCTCTCTCTCTCACACACACACACACACATGGCCCACTTCCCTGTCTTCTTTTCTTCCAATATCCTTCACCCGATATCAGCCAGGTTGTCGCAGGTTTCATGTTACTGGATTGGGTGGCGGAGTGAGAGTGTCTGTAAGAGAAAGAGAGAGCGACAGTTGTGTGTGTGTGTGTGTGTGTGTGTGTGTGTGTGTGTGTGTGTGTGTGTGTGTGTGTGTGTGTGTGTGTGTGTGTGTGTGTGTGTGTGTGTGTGTGTGTGTGTGTGTGTGTGTGTGTGTGTGTGTGTGTGTGTGCGCACCATACCATGAGAGTTCAGTGAAGGCTATGTATATCTCAGCCCTTTAGGTTGAGAAGTCACCTATGTGTTGACTATAATTATCTGGTTTACCAAAGATAAAATACTTAAGAAACCTTTGTTCTAAGAGAGTTAATCCTAGAAGCCCAGTGACCACCTACTGTATTTTCTCATGCTGGTTCTAGACGCTTTTTTCGCTATAAGACAGGCCACTGGCCACCCTTGCTGTCTTACTATTATCTCCTTCACTGTTAGACTATTACCCTGTAGCACTAACCAAGCAGACCTTCACATGGTGGTTCTATTATAGCTGGGTGACTCCGCTGCCTGGTAATACAAATTTTCCTCATTTCCCTCTGTAGTCCCAAACGGACACTGCACTGTGCACTGTATAAGAGTTATTTCGGCCTGCAGTCCACTGGGTTCACGATCAAATGAACCTGGGGTTTCAATTATTGCTTCTAGAGCAGGATTTATCCCCTTCAACCCTTGTAGTAGTATTGTCATTTACATTATATTCTTAGTATTTACAGATTTTTTTTTTCAGTTTTGAGGAGATTTTGTACCCAGAATGTCAGATAAACTCTTTCTCAGTCTCTTCCCTACTATGATCCTCTCATAAGCTTAATAAAATCGCCTGCCACTGAAAAGAATACAGTGAAAATCGCATAATAGGTTTCAAGGGAATTTATTTCCGTGATAATACCTTACGGCGAAGTTGCTAATATTAATTTATATTAATAATTCTTGGTCATTCTCACGTTTCTCTGTTTCTCTTCCCCTCATCCCTCTTCCCCTGAATAATTTGATATGATGGATGAACGGGGAGGTCGGCAGGCAGATACATACGGAAAAAAGGAACCTATACAAATTCACTGACAGATAGACTGATAAACAAAACTGAACGCATATATTATGCAAAAGAAAATATTAAATAACAATAAATAAAAAAACATGTTTAGCTGAAGTACCTCCACCAAAAACGCAATGACAAACCTCATGGAGTACATGACTGAAATTAAGTAGGATATTTAATATAACTTGTGATTTCCCTTGAGAGCAGATAGAAGCGTATGGGTATGAAAAATATAATTACAGTACAAAGGTGAGGAAAACTACCTCTGGAATAATTCTGTTGGGCAAGAGTGGTGTACCGACTTCTTCAGGACGATGACGCTATTGAATTATTAGTCTTGTTACCACCATACAGTTTGGCCGCTTCAGGGATGTGTCACGGCAAAGCTCTTGAAATTGAATAGCTTGTATTTATCACGG